>NC_136261.1:155331058-155493558 GCF_964187855.1 Myxine glutinosa | reverse complement strand
CACACACACACACACACACACTACTACACACACACACACACACACACACACACACACACATTACACATACATACACACATTACACATACATACATACATATAACATATATACATACATATTACAGACAAACATTTATTTTGACAGATTAAGCAACACTTGTCATATGAACCAAAACCATAATTTTAATTACAACCCCAAGTCCCAACCCAAAGACCCAAGTTATAAAAACCCCATTGAAGGAAATCAGGTGAGATCCCATTCCCCAGAAGAGACTGCGTACCAGGTACCCGAAACCCATTACCAGCGCAATCGTTTAATTTATCGAACCGGTCTTCCCGTTTCCCTGTCTCTGTCTCTCTGTCTCTATATCTCTATATCTACCTGTCTCCACGCCTCACCCCTCTCCCCTTACCCGTCAAAGCGTCCATGCCGCTGAAACAGCTTCCTGAACGAGAGTTATACTGATACTGGGTGTTTTGCCATTGCCTTCCCAGCAGTAATTAGGCCAGGAAAATGTAATTTGTTCATTGTGCCGGCGATAGCTCGCCGACTCTTCACGAAGAGCACCGCGGGGTCTTTAACATCCGCTCATATAGCATACACCTGAGGGAGTGGAGGGGCGGCACACATTCATAAATCACTGTACCTGGCAGGCTGTGCCGGGTCGGGATTGCAACCCAGACAAGACGGCTTAGAGGCGAGTCCATGTACCTTTAGGACATCTGCCAGGCCACCACCTGTCCAAGTGCAACCCTATATTATATACAAACGATTCGACCCATTTAAGATAAATCCGACGTGAAGCAAGCATGAAGAAGATGAATCCAAAAACAGAACTGACACTTCCTCTCTTTCACCTGTGTCGACGTATGACGTGTCGCGTTCCTTGTTCGAACTCTTCTTCTTCCTTCATTTAGCGCATGTTTTATGGTGGGCCTACTGTAGATCTCCATCATTTATACAATCTATGCATACCACAGACTTACATATTCGGTTATATATGAACAAAGAAATGCGATGTGACAACTTTGTAACTGGAAAGTTTATTTCCTTTTGTTTTTCCATACGCTGTACAAGACGGTAAGTAAACGTTCAATCACAACCTTGTGTCACCTGTTCACAAGGACATGATAATTGTTGGAGAAGGTAAGCAGCGGTCAACTAGTCATTTCGTTATTTTCAGACATATAAAATGTCACGGTTTTTTTCACTTGCGATTCGAGATTTGCAATATATTGGTTTGTCTGCTGGTCTGTGATGCTAGCTGTTTGTCTGTGTGTCAATCGCCACAGGTCACAAATTTCAACCGATCTTCACGAAACGTCATAAAAAGGTAGAGTTGGTCAAAAGCAAGAAGCCTATTGATTTTGAAGTCAAAAGGTCAACATAGGCCGAGTTTCTAAATCAATTTTCCATCCGATCAACTTCAAATTTGAGGAGGATTTGCAAATCAGATCACTGAATTCAACCACCAAATATTGCTTAGGTCAACATAGGCAAAAGGTCAACAGGCCAAACTTTAAAAAATTGTTTATTTTTTTTTAAACATAAGCCAAGGTCACAACTTGGGGTGGAATTTCTAAAATCCTCAATTTTCATCTGATCAATTTGAAATTTGAAGAGAATTTTCATATCAGGTCACTAAATTCAACCACCAATTAGTTTAAGGTATAAAGGTCAAAAGGTCAACATAGGCCGCATTTCTAAAATCATAAATTTCCATCCGATTGACATTGAATTCAACCACCAATTATTTTTAGGTCAACATGAAGTTCTCGCTCAGAGCACAAGCAGACCCATAACGCTCGATGGAAAACCTACCGGTAGTGCTTTTGGGCATTTGTGCCACGGTGAAAGCCGATCTGGGTTGCAGCGCAGCCAAGTTAGTTTTTGGATCAAGAAAAACCAACATTTTGGTTTTCCTGGGCAATTTGTTGCCCCGACTAACATTCATACCTGTTTAGACATGAGCAATTATGTGGACAGACTACTAAAGACAACGAGTTTGTTACATCACATCCTCACAAGAGCGCAGCAGAGTTTGCATGAAGATATTTTGCATAAAATGTTGGTTATAAAGATATTACATCACATTTGCATAAAGATATTTTGTGTTATACCCATGTTTTTGTATGTGACGACACCGTCAATGTTTCTCTACAACCTTCCTAATCCATATATATATATATATATATATATATATATATATATATAATATATATTGTTACAGACACGACTTTGATGTTAAAGTGGGCCGAGCGGAATGGCCGTCGTGTCCGCACAAATTACCCGACTATACTCGACGTTGACGAAGTCGCGTTACGCTGGCTCAATAAGAAAAAGAAGACACCCGGCTGGGTTATAAAATGACGACACCAGGGATACGGTTCTCAAGACCTCCGGAGGAGATTATATTCGTTACGGAAGGTCAGATTACAGGGACGAGAGGTACAACATAGAAAGACAAGCACTTAGACACAATCTTATATTATTCCCAACAGACGACAGATAAACGGGACAAAGCTGACTCACACGGGGATTGATGGCTAGGAAAGGCAAGGTAGCGATGGCTCCAGGTGCACCTGGGCTCGGGGCAGGATCAACACGGTTCGGTCCAGAGATGCGGGGAGGTCTCGTCGCAGCGCTCAGAGGTGACGTTCTTTCTCAGGCGGGTCTTTCTCAGGCCTCTCCAAACTCAGGCGCATCTGTTTCAGCGGATCAGCGCTCGCAGGTCCTTCTTTCTCCAGCTGGGGGCGCATCTGACGTCACGTCCGCTACGTGGCCGCGTATATCCGGCGGGGAGTGACACGCCCTCGGCTCGCTAGCGCCGCCCCAGATGGAATCGGTCCGCCCTTCTGATGGGGTGCGTGGGGTTACCAGGCTCCGCCCTTGAGGAGGAGCTGACAGCCAGCCCCTCCGTGGTAACCCCGTGGAGCGCGTGGTCAATGGCGCTAATCGAGCCGGTGTGAGGACGCATCCTCCCCCGCGCCGCCGCCATCTCCTCTGTTGTTGTTGTAATTGTTGGGGAAGAAGATGGAAGGAGGTATGGGAAAGGTCCTAAACTCACTACTGATGCCATATAATCACATTCTGGTGCAACGAAGAGTCATAATTAATGGAGACGAGGCCTTAACTGACATAGATTAAGAATAACTAGCAAGATGTCCGAAAGTTGTCTACGTGTGGTGCGGTGGACCTGGGCACGACATTTAATGGGGGAATAAGGGGAAGGTCGGCTCTACTGAGTGTTATTTACATGCAATGGGACTAGGGAATGGGGGATTGGGGAAAGTTGGGGAGTATTGGAGAAATAGGGGAATATTTACAAGCGGATATGGAGGCCAAATTCCATATTCGCAACAATATATATATATACAGTATATATATATATATTGTTGTGGATATGAGAATGTTTTTTTTTTTGTTGTTGTTGTAGTGTAAATTGTTGTAAAATATCACCCTCCTTACTCCAGTGTTGTATAAAGGTCAAAGGGCGTTCCCGTAGTTAGTTCCATAAAGCATACATGAAGGACACCATAATATCCCTGTTCAGTAGTTTATTTCCTTATTATGTGTATTAGTGTAAGGCTGTGTCTTCCATTAATTGAAATACTCCATTGCACCAAGTGAAATAGATAGATCCCCTTTCATTCCCCATTCCCACTCCCAAAACTTCTACTGCCAACTACAATTGCCGCCATTAAGCATGTGCTCAGCTCGGGGAAGAAGGGCGTGCCCGCCCATCGTCATCAAGGGTGGAGTCAGAGGGCCTGTGCCCCCCAATCAGGGCCGAAGCGAGCTCACCGAGGGGCGTGTCCTGAAGGCCGGCGGCTTGATCGCCTGAGGCGCTATAAAAGCGCGTGCGCAAGAACCGAGTGAGTGGTTGGACTAAGCGAGTGTGGTTGGACCAAGCAAGAGAGAAAGAAGTGGTTGGACCAAAAGGGAGACGTGCAAAGAGACGTGGTTGGACTAAGCAAGAGAGGTGTGGTTGGACTAAGCAAGAGAGAGGTGTGGTTGGACTAAGCAAGAGAGAGGTGTAGTTGGACCAAGCAAGAGATATGTGTGGTTGGACTGAGCAGGAGTTGAGCACGAGAAGTTTTTTTTTTTTTTTTTTTTTTTTTTTTTTTTTTTTTTTGTATACAAGATCGAGGCTCGTGAAAGAGCGAACATTAATCACACAGAAAGACAAACAGACACACAAAACAAATAACACACAGAAAGACAAACAGACACACAAAACAAATAACATCGGGAGCGGTAGACAAGATGGGGAGAGAGGGGGAAGGACACAAACACAACATTTGAGAGCAGGGACCGAGAGACATGGAGACATCGAGAGAACTGTGGGAGGGAGAGGGCTTTGGGGGGGAGGCATGGGAAGGGGGGGGGGGGGGGTGGGAGAGGTATAAAACATATGGACACTGCCAAGACTTCCAGGAAAGAAGTTGGAATTTCAAACAAGGTGGATCTGGGGTGAATTAGTGGGGGTAGAAAAGATCAAGTTTTGGATGGGGGAAGATAAGAGATGGTGGTGAACAGCTGTTTTGAAGACCTGGAGGGAGGAGTGTGATTGAAGTGAGTGTGGGAGTTTGTTCCAGAGGCGGGAGAAAAGAGGAATGAAAGAGTGAAGGTGAGCAGAGAGCCGAGATTTCGGCAGTTTAACCATCAGAGGGTGGCTGGCAGATCTTGTGCGACCTGTAGGAATATTTGGGGGACAGAGCACAGAGAGAGCTGGGGGAGCAAGGCCGGAGAGGAGTCGGTAGAAGACAGAAACACCACCTACCTGCCTGCGGTGAGTGAGTGAAAGGCCCTCAGAGATAGCTTCATCGCGGGAGATTCCAATGATTGAGTTGAGTTGAGTTGAGAAGAGTTGAGTAAGGGATCCCGGAAAGAGCAGCTCCAGCCACCGCAAGTTCAGCCACAGCAGCTTCAGCCACAGCAGCAGCAGCCACAGCAGCAGCAGCCACAGCAGCTTCAGCCACAGCAGCTTCAGGGCCTTGACGGCAGTTTCGAACGGGGCCGCGAAGGAACGGCGGCTGCTAAACGCGCCGATCGAGAAAGGGGCGGCGGCTGCTAATCCCCGACCCGACTGTGCTGCGGGTCCAGCTGAACCTTCCTCTCCCTCCAGCCATCCACCTCCTGCCATTCCTATCATCATTCCCCGCGTGAGTCTGTCTTTGTTTGTTCTGTCCCTGGGTAATAATTAAGACTGTAGGTAAGCTAATAATTGCACTGTGTCTCTGATTCTTCTGTATATTATTTTATTATCTTTCCTTCTCCTTGGTTACTTTGAGCGTGTACATAATAAATCCTGTTACTCTTCTGTACGTCTTCTTCTTCTTCCTCTTTACATTCGGTCGCTTTAGAGGTTTCCAAATTGAATACTTGTGGCGCGATTTCGGCCAACGTCCAGGAATCGGGTTAGTCGGGGTAACTGTTCGGCCACGGTGCCATCTGCTCGGCAAAACAACATCTTATCCGCGGTCCGTAACAATATATATATATATATATATATATATATATATATATATATATATATATATATATATATATATATATTGTTGCAGACGCGGTTTTAGATGTTATTTTACCGAGCGGTGGTGTATTACCGCGTCCGAACAGTTACTCCCCGATTAGAACCCGATCCCGCCCAACTCACCCGATTCCACTCGAACGTTGGCCGAATCGCGCTACGCTAAATCAATGATGGAAAGGACACAACGGCTGGGGTAAATGACACGACACCAGGGGTACATTTCTCAAGACCTCCGGAGGAGGATATAATTGGTGATGCAGAAAAGGGGTAGATTACACGGTAAGAGGTAAAGCACAGAAAAGATGGGCACTTAAACACAGTCTTATCTATTCCCGACAGACCACAGACAAACGGGACAAGACTGACTTACACGGGGATTGATGGCAGGGAAGGACAGGCAGTCGACAGCACAAGGTGCACCTTGGCTCAGGGGCAGAATCAAACACGGTCCGGTCCAGAGATGCGGGGAGGTATTGCAGCGCTCGGAGGTGGCGTCTTCTCTCTCCAAGCTGAGGGCGCATCTCACGTCACCTCCCTCTTCCTGCGCATGCTCAGCGGGGAGTGACACGCCCTCGGCTCGTTGGCCCCGCCCCAGATGGGATCGGTCCGCCCCTTCTATTGGGTGCGGGGGGTTACCGGGCTCCGCCCTTGACGAGGAGCTGACAGCGAGCCCCTGCGTGGTAACCCCATCGGAGCACATGTTCAATGGCAGCTAACCAAGCCGGAGTGAGGACGCACACTCCCCGCGCCGCCGCCGCTGTTGTTGTTGTTGTTGTTGTACCATGAGGAAGAGCTGCGGGGAGGTATTGGGAGGTCCTAAACTTTCTAACGGTGCCATACAATCACATTCTGGTGCAACGAAGAGTCAGAATTAATGGAAACGAGTCCTTAACTGACATAGACTAAGAATAACTAGCAAGATGTCCTATAGTTGTCTACGTGAGATGCGGTGGACCTGGATGCGACATTTAAGGGGGGAAATAGGGGAAGGTCGGGGCTACAGAGTGTTGTTTACAGAAAATGGGACTAGGGAATGGGGGATTGGGGATAGTTGGGAAGTATTGGGGAAATAGGGGAATATTTACAAGCGGATATGGATGGAGGCCAATCTCATATCCGCAACATTGCACCCTTCTCTACCTCGGGGCGTCCCGACCCGATAAATTTTTACTTACTTTAGTGTGGCACTCAGATGTAGTTCCCTCTACTATTAACTCAACCCTGAGTGCGACAGTTTTACAGATATTCACAAATGAGTAAATATGTCCCCCTGTGACGTTGCACCCTTCTCCTCACAGAAACACACCCACAGGATAACCGAATCGCGGAAAGAATCCTCAAACTAAACATACAGCCGGTAGGGAGCATCATTTATACAAGACTACACTGATATTTACACGACGATCCAGGACCTGTTCTTTGAGGAACACATGCAGATGTTATGCATAGAGAGAGCACGCATGCCAGCATCGATACACCAACCCACGAGTGCCCTGTGGCCCTACGGCCTTTAATAATGTGCAGAGCACCCCATCCAAGCACCAAAAGCACCACCCCATACACACAGTCAGCACCATCCGGTGCACCAATAAAGTGTTCATAGTCACCGGTGGTGTCGCAGCCGGCCGATGTTCTGCCGCTGGTCTTGCCTTCCTGAAGTGCACTTGGCCTTCTGGCTTCTTTCAAAAATAAAGAAAGGCGCCAACCGCGTCCATTTCTAAATTGTGGCTGTCAGGGGGCCAACTATAAGTGGTTCACCTGTATGGCATAGGTGCCACGTTGACCCATAGGTCCATCAACGGGTGGTGCTTGCCCGCAAAAGAACTGCGGTCCATGGTGGGCGGCCACAAAAATTGCGGTCCATATGGTGTATCGATCCAGGCAGCAAGCAGCGAAAGTACATTGCCCCTCCCTTACCCCTTACTGTATCCACAAAACACAACACTACCCATAAACATCTACTTTACAAATCAACAAACGTCCCTACTGTCTTCCCCGTTCCTCCCATAAACCAAATTCGTCTTCTCTCCCTCCTAACCAATCAAATTTGCCATTTCCAACTCAACATCAAAATTTGCCATCACCTAATTCATCATCAGTTCCTCCTAAGGAGGGAGAGATGGAATCACCCCAATGTCTTATCCACGTCGTGATGCGTCTCACAAATCCAAACAGCAATTCTCCTTTCCTGCTACACAAACAAAGGAACACAGGTGTGGAGTCATCCTCATCACCTCAGGTAAGTGGCTGCGTATGGTGCGACAGGTTCATCAATCCTAACTATTTCCTAAATGACTTTAACAACTTTACATTACCCGGGGTCTTTCCCTGCCAATCCATTGGCCAACTTACACTATGGGTTCTAAAAACCAATTCCCATTGACCAAACTGTGGTGCTTCTCAATTTGGGGTCTCACTCCCCCGATTCATCTCCCGGTGCCCTTGCACAATTTCTGGGCTGTGACGTGTAGCTCTCCCAGCAGGTCTACCCACCTGCACACCTCCACCACTGTAGTTGCCACCCGAGCTTACCTGCTCCTCACCCTAACCTAACTAACTGGGGAAGGCCCTCTCGCACTCTCACCCCCTCAGTGCCCTCTCTGGCACGGGCTGCCCGATCCACACCCGGGATCCTCAGGCACCCACTGACACTAACGGCTCCCAGAGCCCACCTGCGGCCTCACCTGGCCGACATCCTCACAGTGGTGGAGTGCCCAAACCAACTACACACACTAACAGGCTACACGCCCAGCCATTTCCACAACACTAATGCACCCATCCACAATACCATTCTGCAACCGCACCACAAATGCCAATATCCAACCACAATTTACCTATACCCTCTACCTAACACTTACACTACCCGCCCCGGGTACTCGTGAAAGGGGGTCCACTCTTCCCCCATCCACACCTTCGCACCATGCACACCACTCCGTACCACTTACTCCATGTATTCCACACACCTGTACTTGCACACCTGTGCTATCATACTTGGTGCCGCCTGCACCCTTCTCTCCCCCAAGCGCATTCGCGCTGATCCACAACACTCACTACTCATACACTACTCCACACACCTGTCCAGTTCTCACACAGCATCATCTCATCTAACTACTCCCCTCTGAAACTTGCGCTTCCCAGTCGTCCCTTTAAACTATTGCGCTCCCTCGTCATTATCATCCACACTAAACTACCTGCATCCCCACTACAGGTATCGGTCACTAACTAACCTTAACGTTACCTAATGTCATCTTCGCTAGATCCCTACACACAATATAACCTAACCCACCCGGGCTAGTTTTCACTGCCATACACCCCATAAGCTATAGCGCATTTGCCCCACTTTTGTGAGGGATGACAGAGTTGCCATCCCACCACATCGGGCATCTCCCACTACCAATTTTGCACATCAAATTTCAACAAATCAAAAATTTGCCAATCACTACCCATCATCTGCCCATCATTACTGCCAATCCTTTGCCAATCATCAAATTTTGTTTTTCTAATTTCGGGGCCAAAACACTATCCTCGTCATTACGGTCTACTTACTAATGCCTCTCGGTGCGCCAATTCACTTCTAAAGCTCGGCTTCGTACAGCCAAGCCATGAATGCGGGTTGTTCTGTGCCAGCGGCTGGATGCGTCCGGCACTCGGTGCAGGGACGGGGGCTTACCCGTGCCGAGATCCCACGCACCATCCCGGCACGGAGCCATCCCATGGCCCGATCTCGACCTGCCGGAATGCCTCAACAAAAGGTGGTCGCCATGACGACCCTTCCTATCGGGCTGCCCGCTCCGCCTAGTGGAGCACGGACGCGGCCGTTCAAAGCGAGGCCCAGCGTGGATCGCGCTCGGCGGTCCTTTCGAACCCGCCGTGGCTCGGATCCCCGCTGGTTCTCGCGGCACGCGAAGCCCGGCACGCACCGAGGGCCCGATTCGGCTATAAGTCGTTCTAACCTCTAACCCGGTTACCGTCGATGCCTCACCTGCATGCTTACATGCATACGCTACCCCTTTCTTGCCCATACATCCAGCTGTTCCCATGCTCCTCGTCGTACCTTCTCTAACACACCCAGGTACACTCATTCCACTCACCGTCTTGGTCACACACCTGACCACCGAACACTTTGGCACACATTCGTTGGTCGCACACCTCACCAACACACCTCTTCGCGCCCCTTCCTCGGTCACCTCCTCTGTGACAATCACAGGTATGCTCTTACTCGCACACCCAACCACGTGCCTCACGACCAACTCAAGTGTGCATTCCCACGCACGCTCTACCATTCCAGGTGTGCATCGTTCCATTCCAGGTGTACATCCTCGCTCACCTGTCACAACCAACTCACGCTCCGTGCCACTCGTACTACTCTCACCTCCACTCTTGACAGCGCACTCTTTCCTCATGCACCCGTCCGTTACACACCTTTCTCGCGCACACTCTCCCGTTACACCCTCTGTAACACTCACCACAGGTGTACACTCTTCCTTACTTTTGACAGCGCACTCTTTCCCCATGCACCTGTCCGTCACACACCTTTCTCGCACACCCTCTCCCGTTACATCCTCTGTAACACTCACCACAGGCGTGCATTCTCCCTTTACACCCTCCGTAACACTCCTCACTACGCGCTTCCATGTGCTCCCTCGCACACGCGCTACGACCGACTCACTCTCGACAGCACCCTCACTCCTTGGCACGCACTTTTTCCTCACACACCCCAGAGTCGGACTTTCTCGCACACCTCCTTTTTCGCACACCAGACCTGTCGCACACTTCACCAACGGCCTCTCACGAACACCCGGGTCCATCTCGACCCCCAAGCTTCTTAAATCACCTGGCGCATCATACGCACGACCATATTGGTCACCACTTACACCGGGTCCTCTTCCTCTTCGCTTCTCCTCCATCACCTGCGAATCCCTCAGCCGGTTAATGAGCACATCATCACGATCCGAACACAGACTTTGGACCAATTCTTTTACTTCCTCTTTTATCTCTTTCTTATCCCCTCTCCGTCGCTTCTTAATTTCACTTACCCCTTCTTCCACTTCTTCTAATTTCTGCTTCACCTCTTTTATTTCCTGGTACGTCTCCTCAAGTTCGTCCTCTAAGGCTACCTTGACCGTTTCCATGTGCGTCCTCACCTGCTGGTCCTTCGTCTCCATTACCTCTGTCACCTCGTCCAACCTCGTTGTCAGTCCCTCACGTACCATCTGACATTGCCTCTTCGTCGCTATCAAGTCGTCTTTTAGTTCTTTCTGTGTCGCTTTTAACCCTCCTAGTACCGCAGTGTTCCTTTGTACCTGCTCCACTAACTCAGTCTGTCCCACCGTCAGCTGTTCCACCTCCTGCGTCAGGTCCTCTATGCCCCCTTGTAACTTTACAGTCCCCTTTCTCACCTCCTTCTCCATGCGCTCCTCACAGTGCCTCACCTCCTCGCGCACTCCTCCGACCTCCTCACTCACACCTCTTCTGATCTCTTCTCCCATCACTTGCATCTCCTGCCCAGATGCCACCCTCATCTGCTCCATTTCCTCCCTGTGAGCATCCAATTTAGTTTCTACCCCCATTCTGACCCCCTCTATCTGCTGCCCCATTTGTTTAACTTCCCTTTCCGCTTGGTCCCTCATGTCCCTCAATTTGCCTTCCATACTGTTTTCTAACCCCTCTAACCCCCTTCTCATCCCTTCCATTTGATTCTCTTGAGCGGCCATTCTGTTTTCTACCCCCGTTAACCCCCCCTGTATTTCCCCTAATCTATTGTCTAATCCCTCTATTCTACTCCCTAACCCTCCGATCTGGGCCCCCATGTCCTCCCTCAATTTCTCGCTATTGGACCCCATTTGGCCCTCCAATCGCTCACCCAATCGCTCCCTATCAGCCCTCATTTGCTCACTATTAGCCCTCATATCGTCCTTCTGCAGGTTGAGGGGCGCCTGCATTTGCGCCATAAATTGCTCCATGAGGGCCTGCATTTGGGCCATCCCTCCCACTTGTGCAGCGGGTGCGGCCGCCGCAGCCATGTGCGAGGCGCCATTTTGCGAACCTGCCGCCCTCACTGCTTCGCTCTCCTCTTGTCCCTCAATTTGGTCCTGGATTGACCCTGCCTCACTCTCCTCTACCGGAACCCAGCCGTCTTGATCCGCCATAGCGCGACTTTCAAAATTCGGGTTTTTATTTTTGTAAAACAAAATCAAATTTTGCCGTTAATAATTTCGAGCGCGTGAAGCGCGCTTCGGGTCCGATCCCACTCCTGACACCAATTGTTGCAGACGCGGTTTTAGATGTTATTTTACCGAGCGGTGGTGTATTACCACGTCCGAACAGTTACTCCCCGATTAGAACCCGATCCCGCCCAACTCACCCGATTCCACTCGAACGTTGGCCGAATCGCGCTACGCTAAATCAATGATGGAAAGGACACAACGGCTGGGATAAATGACACGACACCAGGGGTACAGTTCTCAAGACCTCCGGAGGAGGATATAATTGGTGATGCAGAAAAGGGGTAGATTACACGGTAAGAGGTAAAGCACAGAAAAGATGGGCACTTAAACACAGTCTTATCTATTCCCGACACACCACAGACAAACGGGACAAGACTGACTTACACGGGGATTGATGGCAGGGAAGGACAGGCAGTCGACAGCACAAGGTGCACCTTGGCTCAGGGGCAGAATCAAACACGGTCCGGTCCAGAGATGCGGGGAGGTATTGCAGCGCTCGGAGGTGGCGTCTTCTCTCTCCAAGCTGAGGGCGCATCTCACGTCACCTCCCTCTTCCTGCGCATGCTCAGCGGGGAGTGACACGCCCTCGGCTCGTTGGCCCCGCCCCAGATGGGATCGGTCCGCCCCTTCTATTGGGTGCGGGGGGTTACCGGGCTCCGCCCTTGACGAGGAGCTGACAGCGAGCCCCTGCGTGGTAACCCCGTTGGAGCACTTGTTCAATGGCGGCTAACCAAGCCGGAGTGAGGACGCACACTCCCCGCGCCGCCGCCGCTGTTGTTGTTGTTGTTGTTGTTGTACCATGAGGAAGAGCTGCGGGGAGGTATTGGGAGGTCCTAAACTTTCTAACGGTGCCATACAATCACATTCTGGTGCAACGAAGAGTCAGAATTAATGGAAACGAGTCCTTAACTGACATAGACTAAGAATAACTAGCAAGATGTCCTATAGTTGTCTACGTGAGATGCGGTGGACCTGGATGCGACATTTAAGGGGGGAAATAGGGGAAGGTCGGGGCTACAGAGTGTTGTTTACAGAAAATGGGACTAGGGAATGGGGGATTGGGGATAGTTGGGAAGTATTGGGGAATTAGGGGAATATTTACAAGCGGATATGGATGGAGGCCAATCTCATATCCGCAACAATATATATATATATATATATATATATATATATATACATACATATATATATATATATATATATATATATATATATATATATATATATATATATATATAAATATATATTGTTACGGGTCGCGGACAAGATGTTATTTTGACCGAGCGGTGGTGTATTACCGCGACCTAACAGTTCCCCCGATTCTTCCCCAACTCACCCGATTCACCCCAAACTTTGGCCGTATCGCACCGCAGCTGCCCAATCTGGAAAACTCTAAAACGACCGAATGCAAAGAGGAAAAGGAATAAGACGAGAAGACGGACAGAAGAGTAATTGGATTTATTATACACACAAGCAAAAAGAAAGCAGTCACGTTTATTTACAGACGAGATTAGATACACAGTGCAACGCTAGCTTACCGACAGTCTTAATTAACCCAGGGACAGAACAAACAAAAGACAGACTCACGTACGCAAATGGATGGAAATTGCAGGCAGGAATGACAGGAGGTGGGTGGCTGGAGGAAGGCCCGGAGCTGGCTGGAGTTTGATCCCGCACGGGACGTCGGGCTGGACCTCGACGGCCGCCGATGCCACCGATCCTGTCGTGTGCGCGGGGTAGCGGGTCGGAGCTGCTTGGTGGAGCCAAGCCAACGCTGCTGGTGGGGGGTCTGGCGTGACGGGTTCTCTCGCGTGACGGGTTCTCTCTCTTACAAACTCCAGGACTCTTTGTAAGTCCAACTCTTCCTCACCACCGACAACTCAACGCAACCCCTCCACTCTATGCAAACACTGACCACCACTGACGACCATCCCAGCTCTGACCAAAAAAACCACACACTCCGCTCTTGTCGTAGCTCATCCCGTCAAAGCTCATCTCCTTTGGACACGCCCTGCCTTGGGTTATATAGGCCCCGCCACTCAACCTTTGCGAACCTCCCCGATCGCTCTTCCTCCGCCCTCTCTAGCTAAACCCCTGGCTCATGGTTGGTCGAGTGGGGCTGGCTCACTCCTCCCCTCTATGACGAGGTGGAGACACGCCTTTCTTCTCCGACCCTGCCTCGTGGTCAATGGCGGTAATTGGAGCGGAGGTAGTTTCTAATCGACGAAAAGGGGGAATGGAGGTTTTGGGAATGGGAATGAAGGGAATCTATCTCTTTCACTTGGTGCAATGGAGTACTTCTATTAATGGGAGACACAGCCTTACCCTAAAACACAGAATAAGATATAACTATTGAACAGGGGTATTCTATGATTGGCTGTGGTGTGGATGCTTTATGGACTAATTATGGGATGCCCTTTGACCTTTACACAGCTCCGGAGGCAGGAGGCATAGAATAAACAATAATAATAATTCACACAATCAAAAAAATATACAGTCCTCATATCCGCAACACTGCACCCTCCTCCTCTTAGGCACGTCCCGGGCCTACAACTTTTTATTTAGTGTGACACGTAGGTGTAGTTCCCTCTACTTTTAACCTGACCCTGAGTGCGACAGTTTTAAAACATAAATAAATGTGTCCCGCTGCTCCATTGCACCCTGCCTAACAGACTTACGCCCACAGTTAACCGAATTGCGGAATTCTCTTCAAACTATACACTGACGGTGGGGAGCATTATTTACAATGACGCTATTTTTATTTACAAAACTAACCCAGGACCTGTGATTGTTCTTTCTGGGGGGGAGACAGTCTGCTCTGCATCAATGCACCATTAAAGCACCCAAAAACGCACCAATACACACCCAAGCACCAATCGGTGCTGTCACCACAGTTCATCAGTGTTCAATAATAAAAAATAAATCAACAACCCCTAACCCTGCAGGTGATCTCTTGCTCTTCGGCTCCCTCTGCTGGCTATTTACTTTCTTCGAGATGTTGTCATTTCCTTTCATTTTCTTACTGGCGGCCTATTTGAGCATAAAATGAAATGCACCCAACGTGTCCATTTTTATTTATTTATGGCCCACAGGGCCGACTAGTGTGGTTCACCTGTGGGGCATCGGTGCCCTGTGGCCAAGGTCCGCCAGCAAGATTTCGGGCCCTCATGGCCGGTTCCAGCAGAGGGGCCATGCCCCAACCCATGGGGTCCATCAGTGGGGCTCGGCCACAGACATGTGGTCCATAATGTGGTGCATCGATGCAGACAGCTGGTTCTGAGAGTTCCGGGCGCACAATGGCCGACTCACGCACGCTCCCCTCGGCGCCCCATGGCGCACAGGTCATGTGGGAGACAAAAGGGGGACAAGAGAAATGAGCGAGGGGTAAGGTCACAAGGGTACACGTCAATAAGGCAATGCAAGGTGAAATGCGTACGGAGAGCGAAATGAGAAAGCTCGTCCCTACCGTACGTCACCCCCCTGTCACCTACACTACCCTTGCCCTTACCCCATATGTACAAAAATCTACACATTACCAATCCGTCGCTACCGTCACGTCTTCCCCTTATTTCCCTTATACCAAATTCGTCTTCACTCCCCCACTATCCAAAATTTGCCATCACCCAATTCGTCATCAATCCTCATAAGGAGGAAGAGATGGAACAACAAAGCACAATGTCACACCCACGTCATGATGCGTCTCACAATCCAAACATTTGCATCATAAAAAATAATCAAAACATGGCATGGTGTAGAGTACCTGTCACCTCAGGTGAGTGGATGCAGATGGTGCGAGGAGATCCTTCTTCCTATCTATTCTCTAAATGACTTTAATACACTTTACACTTTACCCGGGGTCTCTCCCTGCCAATCCATTGGCCAACTTACACTATGGGTTCTAAAAACCAATTCCCATTGACCAAACTGTGGTGCTTCTCAATTTGGGGTCTCACTCCCCCGATTCATCTCCCGGTGCCCTCGCACAATTTCTGGGCTGTGGCGTGTAGCTCTCCCAGCAGGTCTACCCACCTGCACACCTCCACCACTGTAGTTGCCACCCGAGCTTACCTGCTCCTTACCTAACCTATCTAATTTGGGAAGGCCCCTCCTGGCTCTGTCACCCCACTTGGTGCCCTCTGGCACTGGGCTACCCGGGTCCGTCCTCCGGATCCTCGGGCCCCATCCACAACCACCGGCTCCCAGAGCCCACCTGCGGCCTCACCTGGCCGACATCCTCACAGTGGTGGAGTGCCCAAACCAACTACACACACTAACAGGCTACACGCCCAGCCATTTCCACAACACTAATGCACCCATCAAAATACCATTCTTCCACCCGCACCACAGATGCCAATAGCCAACCACAATTTACCTATACCCTCTACCTAACACTTACTCTACCCGCCCCGGGTATCCGTGATGGGGGTCCACTCTTCCCCCATTCACACCTTCGCACCATCCACTCCACTCCACAATTTCCACCATACTCACTCCACGACCATCCATTCCAATACTCCATTTATTCCACACTACCATTCTCCATACCTGTTGTTGCACACCGGTGCACTCACACCTGGTGCCACCTGCACCCTCCTCCTCTTCCTGGACCATTGGGTCAGCACAATACACAATCACCTTCACTCACTCATACACTGCTCCATACACCTGTTCAGTTGCACACCTGTGCAATCACACCTATTCAATCCTCAACCACACGGCATCATCTCATCTAACTACTCCCCTCTGAAACTTGCGCTTCCCAGTCGTCCCTTTAAACTATTGCGCTCCCACGTCATTATCATCCACACTAAACTACCTGCGTCCCCACCACAGGTATCATTGTCACTAACTAATCTTAACGTCACCTAATGTCATCTTCTAGGGCCCTACACACAATATCCTAACCCACCCGGGCTAGTTTTCACTGCCATCAACCCCATAAGCTAGTGCTACTTTGCCCCCCCCTGTGAGGGATGACAGAGTTGCCATCCCACCACATGGGGGCGTTCCCACTATCATTCCCCCCAGTCCTCTGACGCTACGAGCCCCCGTCGCAAGAGGTACTGGGTCCTGCCTCGGCATCTAGAGCCGAGGCGATCCATGAGGGCGCCTGCTCGCCGGCATAAGGTCTTATCCGGTCGGCATGGACGATCCGAGGGGGGGCCCGTGGCCCCATTTTGATTTTAATGACCACGTCACAGATTTGCAACAGGACGACTCCCGGGCCTTGCCAGGGGGAGGTGAGTTTTGGGCACCTGCCCTTCCGCCTCCGGGGATTAAAGAACCAAATCTTCATCCCCGGAGCGTATTGACTCCCCTGGCTCCGGTCGTCGTACCTACGCTTCATCTTGGCCCCCGCCAGATGGAGCTGGCGGCGGGCGAAGGCATGGACCCGCTCCATGCCTTCCTCCAGGTGACGTGCGTAACCCTCCCTCGGCGGTGTATCCGTGGTGTCTGGCACGGGACCGCATAGCAAGTCGGCGGGAGCCCGTAACTCCCGCCCATACATAAGCAACGCTGGACTGCATGCGGTGGCCCCGTGCTGGCTAGTTCGGTAGGCCATCAACAGGTACGGGAGATGTTCGTCCCAGACATCCTGACGGGTGGTGGTGAACAATGCCAGTTGTTGGATCAATGTTCGATTGAACCTTTCCACCATCCCGTCAGATTGTGGCCGCAAGGGCGTGGTCCTGGTTTTCCGAATTGACAGGAGTCTGCACACATCTTTTAGCAATTGACTTTCAAAATTTCGACCCTGATCGGTGTGCAGCTCCTGTGGAATCCCATGCCGACATTCAAATCCTTCTACGAAGGCCTGTGCTACCACCCCTGCTTCTTGGTTGGGGAGGGCATAGGCCTCCGGCCACTTGGTGAAATAGTCCATTACAACGAGGATATACTTATTACCTTGGCGGGTGCGGGGCAGCGGTCCTAGAATATCCATAGCCACCCGCTCAAGGGGGGCCCCCACCTGATGTAATTGGAGGGGGGCCCTCATCCTCCGTGCTGGTCCCTTTTTGGCAGAACAGGCGTCGCATCTCCGACACCAGTCCTGTATGTCGCGCCCCATATTCACCCAATAGAACCTCCGGCGGACCCGGGATATTGTCTTTGTCCTGCCCAAATGGCCGCCGGAGCGGGTACCATGCACCTGTTGTAAGATGACGTTCTTGAATTTGTCTGGGACTATCACCAGCCAGGAAGTTCTATCAGAGGGAACCTCCACCCACTTGCGATATAAGATGTTGCCTTTCAACTCCAGGGTCTGCCACTGAGCCCAATACGCCTTTGTTTGCGCCCCGAGGGGGGTGACCTCTTCCCCCTTTGGTCTTTGCCCCAATTTGACCCAATTGAACACCGGCCCCAGGACAGGATCCTCCTGCTGGGCCGTGCTCCATGCCAAATCTCCAAATTCCTCGTCCGCGGTTAGTGGCAAAATTGGCCCTCTCACCCGGGTTGCCCGGACGACGAGAATCGGGGCAGAATCGCCCAATTGCTCCCTCTCCTCGTGTCTCGCACAAAATTTGCAGTTTTCCCCCAGACAAGGACGCCGAGAGAGTGCGTCCGCATTACCATGGGCCTTCCTGGCCCTATGGGCCACATCAAAATCGTACTGCTGCAACTTTTCCAACCACCTTGCAATTTGGCCCTCCGGTTCCTTGAACCGAAGGAGCCATTGCAAGGAGGAATGGTCAGTTCTAACCAAAAATTTCCGCCCGTACAGGTACAGGTGGAAATGGTTCATGGCAGCCAGCATAGCCAATAACTCTTTGCGAGTGACACAATAATTTCGCTCGGGCCTACTTAAGGCCCGACTATAGTAACCAATCACTCTCTCCACGCCCTCCTGTGTCTGAGACAAAACTGCGCCCAATCCTTCCTGGCTCGCATCCGTGTCCAGGGTAAATGCCCCGTCGCTAGTGGGGTAAGCTAGAAGGGGTGCGGATGTTAGACACCCCTTCAATTTTTGGAAGGCCTCGTGGCACTCCCGTGTCCAATTAAATCGCGTCCCCTTCTCCGTAAGCCGGTGGAGGGGACGGGCCAACTCCGCAAATTTTGCCACAAAGCGCCGGTAGTAGGAGCAGAGTCCTAAAAATCCCCGCACCTCTTTGATGGTACGTGGTGCGAGCCACTCCTCTACCGCTTTAATTTTGTCTGGGTCCGTTTTTACCCCCTCGCGGCCGATCACGTGACCTAGATAGGCCACCTCTCTTGCAAACAAAGTGCACTTACTCGGGTTCAGCTTTAACCCTGCCTGTCTGAGGCACCCGAACACCTGGTCCAAATTAGCTACTGCCTGGGGGAACGTTTTGGCATGTACTAGGACGTCATCCAGGTACACCAGGCATGATTGCCATGGCATGCCGCCTAGTTCATGTTCCATCAATCTTTCAAAGGTGGCGGGGGCGTTACACAAACCAAACGGCATCACAGTAAACTGATACAGTCGCTTACCTGTGGAAAATGCCGTTTTCTCCTTCCCTGCCCTATCCATTTCCACCTGCCAATACCCACTCTTGAGGTCCAAAGTTGAGAACCAATTTGAGCCCGCAACGGCATCGAGGGTGTCATCAATCCTTGGCAGGGGATATGAGTCCTTGAGTGTCACGTTGTTTAGCTGGCGATAGTCCACGCAGAACCGCGTGGTCCCATCCTTCTTTTTGACCAGCACAACAGGTGACATCCAAGGACTTCCCGAGGGCTCGATCACACCTGCGTCGAGCATTTTTTCAACCTGCTCGTCAGCTTCCGCCCTCTTGCTCCAAGGGAGCCGTCGGGCGGCCTGACGAACAGGCCGGGCCTCACCGGTGTGGATCTGATGTTTCACCAGGCCCGTACGTCCAATATCCTCGGTGGACAAGGAGAAGAGGTCCAAATGGGACCCAACCAGTTTGTGTAAGGCTTCCCTCTGGGTACCTCCCAACTCTACACTACTACGATTTACCATCTCGCAAATGGGATCGGGCCAATTCCTAGAACTTATTGAAGGCTCCCCCTGGGGCCGGCTCGGCTGGACGTTCTCGCCCCTCACTGACGCGACTTCTCTAACTGGGGTGCAGCCAGCTACCTTCGTGCCCCTCACTATAGTGCGTGGTTCTGTGCTAATATTAATTACTCGGACGGCCACCACCGGCCCGTCCGTTTTTACAAGGGTACGGCCCACGATTAAACCAGGTATGGATAGCGCTGCCACCGGTTCGACCAGGCCGCAGGATTCCTGCCATATCGGGCGCCCATCGGGTCGGCACTATGGCCTCGGCCCCCGGAGGGATGGTCACGGCCTCAGGAGCCTCCAGCTCCACCCTCTCGGCCGTGCTCACCCCCTCCAATGGTAGCTCTTCCACTCCCCATCGCAGGATCCCCAGACTCAAGTCGATTTTACAACCGCTGGCAGTCAACAAATCCAACCCTATTAAGCATGGGTCGCACACCTCCGCCACCCAAACCTCTATCTCTTGCTTTACCGATCCCAACTTGAGGGTCACAAAACCACGCCCTATGATCGGAGCCGTTGCCCCGGTAGCCAACTGCAAACTATGATTTTCCAGACGCTGGATTTTACCCCAGCCGTCTGCACTCGAATTAAGGACCACGGGGCTGATGATCGTGGCGCTGGCTCCCGTGTCCACCACGGCGTCTACCCCCACGCCGGCAATTGTGCACCGAATTGTCAAACTACCCGTCCCAATTTGGCCACAATGAATGACCTGTCGCGTCAACGAGGGCTTCTCCCCATCCCCTACTGCCGAACACCGCCCTGCATGCCCGGCACGTTCTAGTTTCCCGGGCCCTGGCGGGGGGGTGTCTGAGGTCGGCTAGGCCAATCTATACGGGGCGGAGTTGAGGGCATCGGTTGGTGGGAAACGTCCCGGCGCGGAGCTCGACACTCCCATGCACGGTGACCCATCCGAGCACAATTATAGCACCTCACCTGGTAAGGTGCTTGCCTCCGGTATTCCAAATTCCCCCCCCCCCTGTATGTCCGAATTGGGGTACTCTGTCGGGGACTACCGGGTGCCACCGCTGGGGGCCGCCTGCCATGGTCCAGGTCCCGCCAGGCGCCGATCCACTAACCTCCGGACCATGCTCTCCAGGTCAGGGCCCCCGTCGGGGGCGGGCCCCCTTGGGGGCCGCCCCCCATCACGGGCCCCGTCTGACGCACCGCCACTGCGTGGCGCTCGCCTCCCCGGGCCAGGGGCCTCGCTGCTTCCCAACGGGCTGCAGCGTCGGCCGCCTGACTCATGGTCTGCGGGCGCCACATGGCGAGCTGTTGCCGGAGCTCCAGATCCGGAAGGGCCTGAATAAAGTGATCCAGCGCCAGACTTTCCTGGGAACTCGCTGCCATGTCCGCGTGTGCAATCCCGACCGCGCGGCGAATATCGTGAGCAAGTTCCCCGATGGTCTCCTGGGGCTTGCGTTTTCGCTGCGCAAGTTGAGCTTTAACAAGCTCGCTTTGCTGTTCAATGCCGAAACGATTAATTAATGCCGCACGGAGGGCTGACAGGGTGAGAGCACCCGGTGGTAAAGCCGTCAGCACCTCCGCCGCCGCACCGCGCAGTGCTCCCACCAGGTGTACTCCACCTTCGTCCGGATTCCAACCGTTGCCTTTACACACGTACTCAAACTGCGCCAGGTACGCCCTCAAATCACTCTTGCCGTCATACGGCGCGAGTGGGACCTTGTGGGCGCCCGAAGGTCGGACCCCGCGCGTCACTCCTTGCGGGATCAACGCGGGACCAAACCGTTCGGGTTCCCACAGTACGCTATTCCCGGGGGGCTCCCGCGCGTCCCCCGTCCCTCCAAACACTACCCCTCCTGGTGTCGATGCCTGGGTCGCCCCTCCGCAACCCGCTACCCACGCCATACCCCCACATCCTTGCTCACCAGCACCCCCCTCACTCCCCATAGCCAAACCTCTTTGCACACCTCCTCTGTCCATACACTCCGGACCAGTCATACATCTTACCATTGGTCCCTCACGAACACCCGGGTCTACACCACCCCCCAAGCCGACTGAATCTCCCCTCACATCATGTACATTGCCACTCACCTCCATACCTCGTCGTCGCACCTCCTATGCCACCTGCAAACTTTTTATTTGGTTAGTGAGCACCTCATCATGATTTGAACACAGACCTTGTACATATTCCATGACTTCCTCCTTTATCTCCCTCTTAGTTTCCCTCCGTCTCTTCTTAATTTCACTCACCCCCTCTTCCACCTCCTCTAATTTTTCCTTTACCTCCTTCAGCTCCCGGTGCGCCCCCTCTATTTCTTCCTCCATCGCTACTTTAACCGTTTCTATGTGCATCCTCACCTCTTGGTCCTTCGTCTCCATTACTTCTGTCACCTCCTCCAACTTCTTCGTCAACCCCTCATGTACCATCTGACATTCCTTTTGTGTCGCTATTAATTCGTTCTTAATGTCTTTTTGTGTCGCTTTTAACCCCCCGATTATTGCCGTGTTCTTTTCCACTTGGTCCGCTAATTCCCTTTGTCCTACTGTCAGCTGTTCTACTCCCTCCGTCAGATCTTCTATTCCCCCTTGTAACTTTGCCGTCCCATTTCTCACCTCTTTCTCCATACGCTTCTCACCTCGCTTTACCTCCTCGCGTAGCCCCGAAACCTCCTCACTTACACCTCGTCGTATCCCCTCTTTCATCTCCTCCATCTCTTTTGTAGATGCCACCCTCATCTGTCCCAATTCATCCCTCTGAGCATCCAGTTTACTTTCTAACCCGATTTGCACCTCCTCTATCTGGTTCCCCATTCGTTTGATTTCCCTGGCAGATTGTTCCCCTATTTCCCGCAATTTGTCTTCCATCCTATTTTCTAACCCCATTAACCCATTTTTCACCCCCTCTAACCCATTGTCTAATCCCTCAAATTTCTTGTCTAATCCCTCAAATTTAGCTTCTAGCCGTTCCCCCATTTCTCCCATTTTGCCCCCCATTTCCCCCATTTTGCCCCCCATTTGCTCACTCTGTCGCTCACTATTAGCCCTCAATCCCACAATTTGGTTTCCCAACCGCTCACCCATTTCTCTTCGCTCTCGGGTGGACTTATCATTTTGGGCATCCATTTTTGCCATCATTTGAATCATAAAGACTCGCATGTACTCCGGCATTTCTGGCTCGGCTGCCGCGACCACATGCGCAGCGCAACTTGGTGCTGCTACGGTCACAGGCGCGGCAAAATTTGGTGCCGCTACAACCACGTGCGCGATAGCGCCATTTTGTGCGTCTGATACCCCCTCAACCACCTCCTCCATATACATTACCCCGAGGTCCTGGGTTACTCCTAACCCCTCCTCTAGCTCACCCACCGGCATCCGATCGCCTTGACCAGCCATGGCGCGATTTCAAAATTCGGGTTTTTGTAAAACAACACAAATTTCCAGCAGCTTGTTTTGAGCGCGTTAAGCGCGCTTCGGGTCCGTATCCCACTCCCAGACACCAATTGTTACGGGTCGCGGACAAGATGTTATTTTGACCGAGCGGTGGTGTATTACCGCGACCTAACAGTTCCCCCGATTCTTCCCCAACTCACCCGATTCACCCCAAACTTTGGCCGTATCGCACCGCAGCTGCCCAATCTGGAAAACTCTAAAACGACCGAATGCAAAGAGGAAAAGGAATAAGACGAGAAGACGGACAGAAGAGTAATTGGATTTATTATACACACAAGCAAAAAGAAAGCAGTCACGTTTATTTACAGACGAGATTAGATACACAGTGCAACGCTAGCTTACCTACAGTCTTAATTAACCCAGGGACAGAACAAACAAAAGACAGACTCACGTACGCAAATGGATGGAAATTGCAGGCAGGAATGACAGGAGGTGGGTGGCTGGAGGAAGGCCCGGAGCTGGCTGGAGTTTGATCCCGCACGGGACGTCGGGCTGGACCTCGACGGCCGCCGATGCCACCGATCCTGTCGTGTGCGCGGGGTAGCGGGTCGGAGCTGCTTGGTGGAGCCAAGCCAACGCTGCTGGTGGGGGGTCTGGCGTGACGGGTTCTCTCGCGTGACGGGTTCTCTCTCTTACTAACTCCAGGACTCTTTGTAAGTCCAACTCTTCCTCACCACCGACAACTCAACGCAACCCCTCCACTCTACGCAAACACTGACCACCACTGACGACCAACCCAGCTCTGACCAAAAAAACCACACACTCCGCTCTTGTCATAGCTCATCCCGTCAAAGCTCATCTCCTTTGGACACGCCCTGCCTTGGGTTATATAGGCCCCGCCACTCAACCTTTGCGAACCTCCCCGATCGCTCTTCCTCCGCCCTCTCTAGCCAAACCCCTGGCTCATGGTTGGTCGAGTGGGGCTGGCTCACTCCTCCCCTCTATGACGAGGTGGAGACACGCCTTTCTTCTCCGACCCTGCCTCGTGGTCAATGGCGGTAATTGGAGCGGAGGTAGTTTCTAATCGACGAAAAGGGGGAATGGAGGTTTTGGGAATGGGAATGAAGGGAATCTATCTCTTTCACTTGGTGCAATGGAGTACTTCTATTAATGGGAGACACAGCCTTACCCTAAAACACAGAATAAGATATAACTATTGAACAGGGGTATTCTATGATTGGCTGTGGTGTGGATGCTTTATGGACTAATTATGGGATGCCCTTTGACCTTTACACAGCTCCGGAGGCAGGAGGCATAGAATAAACAATAATAATAATTCACACAATCAAAAAAATATACAGTCCTCATATCCGCAACAATATATATATATATATATTGTTGCGGATATGGGATTTGGCCTCCATCCATATCCGCTTGTAAATATTCCCCTATTTCCCCAATACTCCCCAACTATCCCCAATCCCCCATTCCCTAGTCCCATTGTCTGTAAACAACACTCTGTAGCCCCGACCTTCCCCTTTTTCCCCCATTAAATGTCGTGCCCAGGTTCACCGCATCTCACGTAGACAACTATAGGACATCTTTCTAGTTATTCTTAGTCTATGTCAGTTAAGGACTCGTTTCCATTAATTCTGACTCTTCGTTGCACCAGAATGTGATTGTGTGGCACCGTTAGAAAGTTTAGGACCTCCCAATACCTCCCCGCAGCTCTTCCTCATGGAACAACAACACCAACAACAACAACAGCGGCGGCGGCGCGGCGGCGGCGCGGGGAGTGTGCGTCCTCACTCCGGCTTGGTTAGCCGCCATTGAACATGTGCTCCGACGGGGTTACCACGCAGGGGCTCACTGTCAGCTCCTCGTCAAGGGCGGAGCCCGGTAACCCCCCGCACCCAATAAGAAGCGGCAGACCGATTCCATCTGGGGCGGAGCTAACGAGCCGAGGGCGTGTCACTCCCCGCTGGACATGCGCAGGAAGACGGAGGTGACGTCAGATGCGCCTCAGCTTGAAGAGAAACGGACGCCACCTCCAGCGCGACGATACCTACCCGCATCTCTGGACCGGACCGGGTCGATTCTGCCCCTGAGCCAAGGTGCACCTTGAGCTATCGACTGCCTGCCCTTCCTTGCCATCAATCCCTGTGTGAGCCAGTCTTGTCCCGTTTGTCTGTGGTCTGTCGGGAATAAGATAAGGCTGTGTCTAAGTGCCCATCTTGCTGTGCTTTACCTCTTGCCGTGTAATCTAACCGTTCTGCATAACCAATATTATATCCTCCTTCGGAGGTCTTGAGAACTGTACCCCTTGTGTCGTTGCCTTAATCCCAGCCGTTGTGTCCTTTCCTTCATTGATTTAGCATAGCGCGATTCGGCCAACGTTCGAGTGTAATCGGGTAAACTGTGCGAACACGGCGGCCATTCCGCTCGGTCAAGCAACATCTAAGTCGTGTCCGTAACAATTGGTGTCAGGAGTGGGATTGGACCCGGAGCGCGCTTCACGCGCTCGAAATTATTAACGGCGAAATTTGATTTTGTTTTACAAAAATAAAAACCCGAATTTTGAAAGTCGCGCTATGGCAGATCAAGATGGCTGGGTTCCGGTAGAGGAGAGTGAGGCAGGGTCGATCCAGGACCAAATTGAGGGACATGAGGAGAGCGAAGCAGTGAGGGTAGCAGGGTCGCAAAATGGCGTCGTCGCGCACGAGGTTGCGGGCGCAAAATGGCGCCTCGCACATAGCTACGGCGGCCGCACCCGCTGCACAAGTGGGAGGGATGGCCCAAATGCAGGCCCTCATGGAGCAATTTATGGCGCAAATGCAGGCGTCCCTCAAACTGCAGAGTGAGCAATTAGGGGTAATGGGAAACCAAATGGGGGTAATGGGGAACCGGATGGAGGCTCAGAGTGAGCAAATGGGGGTAATGAGGGACGAAGCGAGGGGTACCGGTGAGGGGTTAGACAATAATTTTAAGGGATTAGACAAGAAATTTGGGAAGTTAGACGACAAATTTGAGGGGTTAGACAACGGGATAAAAGAGGTGAAAAATGGGTTAATGGGGGTAGAAAACAGAATGGCCGCTCAAGAGAATCAAATGGAAGGGATGCAAAAGGGGTTAGAGGGGTTAGAAAACAGTATGGAAGGCAAATTGAGGGACATGAGGGACCAAGCGGAAAGGGAAGTTAAACAAATGGGGCAGCAGATAGAGGGGGTCAGAATGGGGGTAGAAACTAAACTGGATGCTCACAGGGAGGAAATGGAGCAGATGAGGGTGGCATCTGGGCAGGAGATGCAAGTGATGGGAGAAGAGATCAGAAGAGGGGTGAGTGAGGAGGTCGGAGGAGTGCGCGAGGAGGTGAGGCACTCACTGTAAGGAGCGCATGGAGAAGGAGGTGAGAAAGGGGACTGTAAAATTGCAAGGTGGTATAGAGGTGTTGACGCTGGGAGTAGAACAACTGACAGTGGGACAAAAGGAGTTGGGGGACCAGGTAAAGAAGAACACAGCGGTAATAGAGGGTTTAAAATCGACACAGAAGGAGATGAAAAAGGACGTAGGGGTAATTAAAAAAGAGTGTCAGACGGTACATGAGGACCTGACGAGGAAAATGGACAAGTTGGTAGAGGTGATGGAGGTTAAAGAGCGGGAGGTGCGGGAGCACATAGAAAAAAATAAAGTGGAGTTAGAGGAAGAACTTAAAGGGGCGCACGAGGAGATGAAGGAGGTGAAGCAGAAATTAGAAGAAGTGGAAGAAGGGGTGAGCGAAATTAAGAAGCGACGGAGAGAGGATAAGAAAGAGATAAAGGAGGAAGTAAAAGAATTGGTCCAAAGTCTGTGTTCGGATCGTGATGATGTGCTCATTAACCGGATGAGGGATTCGCAGGTGATGGAGGAGAAGCGAAGAGAAAGAGGACCCGGTGTAAGTGGTGACCAATATGGTCGTGCGTATGATGCGCCAGGTGATTTAATAAGCTTGGGGGTCGAGATAGACCCGGATGTTCGTGAGAGGCCAAGAGTGAGGTGTATGGCTGGTCCGGAGGGTATGGAACGAGAGGTGCGAGGTGTGGGTGAGCAAGGTTGTGGTGGTATGGAATGGGTAGCGGGTTGCGGAAGTGTGACCCATGCATCGACACCAACAGGGGTAGTTGTTAGAGGGACAGGGGAGGCACGAGAGCCCCTTGGCGGTAATGTACTGTGGGGGCCCGGCCGGTTCGGCCCCGCGCTGACCCCGCAAGGGGCGACGCACGGGGTCCGGCAGGCGGGCAACGACTCGCATACGAGGTGGTCCCACAAGGTCCCACTCGCGCCGTATGACGGCAAGAGTGATCTACGCGCGTACCTGGCGCAGTTTGACTGTGTGTGTAAGGGCAACGGTTGGGGTGAGGACGAAGGTGGAGTACACCTGGTGGCCGCATTGCGCGGCGCGGCGGCGGAGGTGCTGACGGCATTACCAGCGGGTGCTCTCACCCTGCCAGCCCTCCGCGACGCCCTAATTAATCGATTCGGCATTGAACAGCAGAGCGAGCTTGTTAAAGCTCAGCTCGCGCTGCGAAAACGCAAGCCCCAGGAAGCCATCGGGGAACTTGCCCACGACATTCGCCGCGCAGTGGGGATCGCACATGCTAGCATGGCAGCGGATTCCCGGGAAAGCCTGGCGCTGGACCATTTTATCCAGGCCCTCCCGGATATTGAGCTCCGGCAACAGCTCGCCATGTGGCGCCCGCAGACTCTGAGCCAGGCGGCTGACGCTGCGGCCCGTTGGGAAGCAGCGAGGCCCCTGGCCCGGGGGAGCGAGCGTCACGCAATGGCGGTCCGCCAGGTGGGACCTCCGATGGAGGGCGGACCCCTTAGGGGGCCCGCCCCCGACGTGAGTCCTGACCTGGCGGGCATGGTCCGGAGGCTGGTGGACCAGCGCCTGGCGGGACCTGGACCATGGCAGGCGGCCCCGGAGGTGGCCCGCGGTGGACCACGAGCGGGTAATCCAATTCGGACCTTCAGGGGGGGAAATTTGGAATTCCGGAGACAAGCACCTTATCAGGTGAGGTGCTATACTTGCAACCGTCTGGGTCACCTGGCGCGGCACTGTCGAGCCACGCGCCGGGATGATCCCCGGCGGTTGAGGTCCTCAACTCCGCCCAGGGGGGAGCGGGTTAGCCGACCCCAGACACCCCCCCCCCGCCAGACCCCGGGAAACTAGAAGGTGTCGGGCACGTAGGGCGGTGTTCGGCAGAAGAGGATGGAGGAGAGCCCTCATTGACGCGACAGGTCATTTATTGTGGCCAAATTGGAACCGGTAGCCTGACAATCAGATGCAAAATTGCCGGCGTGGGGGTAGACGCCGTAGTGGACACAGGAGCTAGCGCCACGATCATCAGCCCTGTGGTCCTTGATTCGAGCGCAGGTGGCTGGGATAAGATCCAGCGCCTGCAAAATTATAGTTTGCAACTTGCTACCGGGGTAACGGCCCCGATCATAGGGCGTGGTTCTGTGACCCTCAGGTTAAGGTCGGTAAGGAGGGAGATAGATGTTTGGGTGGCGGAGGTGTGCGACCCATGTTTAATAGGGTTGGATTTGTTGACTGCCAGCGGTTGTAAAATCGACTTGTGCCGGGGGATCCTGCAGGTGGGAGTAGAAGAGCTGCCGTTAGGGGGAGTGAGCACGGCCGAGAGAGCGGAGCTGGAGGCTTCCGAGGCCGTGACCATCCCCCCCAAGGGCCGAGGCGATAGTGCCGGCCCGGTGGGCAGCTCGCCCAACATGGCAGGAGTCCTGCGGCCTGGTCGAACCGGTGGCAGCGCAGTCCATACCGGGTTTAATCGTGGGCCGCACCCTTGTAAAAACGGACGTACCGGTAGTGGCCGTCCGAGTAATAAATATAAGTACAGAACCACGCACTATAGTAAGGGGCACGAGGGTAGCTGGCTGCACCCCAGTTGAGGAAGCCGCGACAGTGAGGGGCGAGAACGTCCAGCCGAGCCGGCCCCGGGGGGAGCCTTCAATAAGAAGTAGGAATTGGCCCGATCCCATTTGCGAGATGGTAAATCGTAGTAGCGTAGATTTGGGAGGTACCCAGAGGGAGGCCTTACACAAACTGGTTGGGTCCCATTTGGACCTCTTCTCCCTGTCCACCGAGGATATTGGACGTACGGGCCTGGTGAAACATCAGATCCACACCGGTGAGGCCCGGCCTATTCGTCAGGCCGCCCGACGGCTCCCTTGGAGCAAGAGGGCGGAAGCTGACGAGCAGGTTGAAAAAATGCTCGACGCAGGCGTGATCGAGCCCTCGGGAAGTCCTTGGATGTCACCTGTTGTGCTGGTCAAAAAGAAGGATGGGACCACGCAGTTCTGCGTGGACTATCGCCAGCTAAACAACGTGACACTCAAGGACTCATATCCCCTGCCAAGGATTGATGACACCCTCGATGCCGTTGCGGGCTCAAATTTGTTCTCAACTTTGGACCTCAAGAGTGGGTATTGGCAGGTGGAGATGGATAGGGCAGGGAAGGAGAAAACGGCATTTTCCACAGGTAAGGGACTGTATCAGTTTACTGTGATGCCGTTTGGTTTGTGTAACGCCCCCGCCACCTTTGAAAGATTGATGGAGCATGTACTAGGCGGCATGCCATGGCAATCATGCCTGGTGTACCTGGATGACGTCCTAGTACATGCCAAAACGTTCCCCCAGGCAGTAGCTAATTTGGACCAGGTGTTCGGGTGCCTCAGACAGGCAGGGTTGAAGCTGAACCCGAGTAAGTGCACCTTGTTTGCCAAGGAGGTGGCCTATTTAGGCCACGTCATCGGTTGCGAGGGGGTAAAAACGGACCCAGACAAAATTAAAGCGGTAGAGGAGTGGCCCGCACCACGTACCATCAAAGAGGTGCGGGGATTTTTGGGACTCTGCTCCTACTACCGGCGCTTTGTGGCAAAATTTGCGGAGTTGGCCCGTCCCCTCCACCGGCTTACGGAGAAGGGGACGCGATTTAATTGGACACGGGAGTGCCACGAGGCCTTCCAAAAATTGAAGGGGTGTCTAACATCCGCACCCCTTCTAGCGTACCCCACTAGCAACGGGGCATTTACCCTGGACACGGATGCGAGCCAGGAAGGATTGGGCGCAGTTTTGTCTCAGACACAGGAGGGCGTGGAGAGAGTGATTGGTTACTATAGTCGGGCCTTAAGTAGGCCCGAGCGAAATTATTGTGTCACTCGCAAAGAGTTATTGGCTATGCTGGCTGCCATGAACCATTTCCACCCGTACTTGTACGGGCGGAAATTTTTGGTTAGAACTGACCATTCCTCCTTGCAATGGCTCCTTCGGTTCAAGGAACCAGAGGGCCAAATTGCAAGGTGGTTGGAAAAGTTGCAGCAGTACGATTTTGATGTGGCCCATAGGGCCGGGAAGGCCCATGGTAATGCGGACGCACTCTCTCGGCGTCCTTGTCTGGGGGAAAACTGCAAATTTTGTGCGAGACACGAGGAGAGGGAACAATTGGGCGATTCGGACCCGACCCTCGTTGTCCGGGCAACCCGGGTGAGAGGGCCAATTTTGCCACTAACCGCAGATGAGGAATTCGGAACTCTGGCATGGAGCACGGCCCAGCAGGAGGATCCTGTCCTGGGGCCAGTGTTCAATTGGGTCAAATTGGGGCAAAGACCAAAGGGGGAAGAGGTCACCCCCCTCGGGGCGCAAACAAAGGCATATTGGGCTCAGTGGCAGACCCTGGAATTGAAGGATAACATCTTGTATCGCAAGTGGGTGGAGGTTCCCTCTGATAAAACTTCCTGGCTGGTGGTAGTCCCAAATAAATTTAAGACCGATATATTGCAACAGGTGCATGGTACCCGCCCCGGCGGCCATTTGGGCAGGACAAAGACGACATCGCAGGTACGCCGGAGGTTTTATTGGGTGAATATGGGGCGCGACATACAGGACTGGTGTCGGAGATGCGACGCCTGTACTGCCAAAAAGGGACCAGCACGGAGGATGAGGGCCCCCCTTCAATTACACCAGGTGGGGGCCCCCCTAGAGCGGGTGGCCATGGATATCCTAGGCCCACTACCCCGCACCCGCCTAGGTAATAAGTACATCCTCGTTGTGATGGACTACTTCACCAAGTGGCCGGAGGCCTACGCCCTCCCCAACCAAGAAGCAGGGGTGGTAGCGCAGGCCTTCGTGGAAGGATTTGTCTGCCGGCATGGGATTCCACAGGAGTTGCACACCGACCAGGGACGAAATTTTGAGAGCAAATTGCTAAAAGATGTGTGCAGTCTCCTGTCAATTCGGAAAACCAGAACAACGCCTTTAAGACCTCAATCTGACGGGATGGTGGAAAGATTCAACCGAACTTTAATCCAACAACTGGCACTGTTCACCGCCACCCATCAGGATGACTGGGACGAACATCTCCCTTATTTGCTCATGGCCTACCGAACCAGCCAGCACGGGGCCACCGCATGCAGTCCAGCGTTGCTTATGTATGGGCGGGAGTTACGGGCTCCCGCCGACTTGCTATGCGGTCCCGTGCCAGACACAGTGGTTAACCCGCCGAGGGAGGGGTACGCACGTCACCTAGAGGAAGGCATGGAGCTAGTCCATGCCTTCGCCCGCCGCCAACTCCATCTGGCGGGGGAAAAGATGAAGCGCAGGTACGACCACCAGAGCCAGGGGAGTCAGTACACTCCGGGGATGAAGATTTGGTTCTTCAATCCCCGGAGGAGGAAGGGTAGGTGCCCGAAACTCACCTCTCCCTGGCAAGGCCCGGGGGTCGTCCTGTCGCAAGTCTGTGACGTGGTAGTAAAGATCAAAATGGGGCCACGAGCCCTCCCTCGGATCGTCCACACCGACCGGATAAGGCCTTACACCGGCGAGCAGGCGCCCCCGTGGATTGCCTCGGCTTTAGATGCCGAGGCGGGACCCAGTACCTCTGAATAAGGGGGGCTTATTAGTGCCAGAGGACTGGGGGATTGATGAGCGATGGGCCCGGTGGGTAAGGGTGGCATCCCTGCCACCCTTCCCATGTTGGGGCAAATGCGCTATAGATTAGGGGGTGTATGGCAGTGAAAACTAGCCCGGGTGGGTTAGGATATTGTGTGTAGGGATCTAGCGAAGATGACATTAGGTAACGTTAAGGTTAGTTAGTGACAATGACACCTGTAGTGGGGACGCAGGTAGATTAGAGTGGATGATAATGACGAGGGAGCGCAATAGTTTAAAGGGACGACTGGGAAGCGCAAGTTTCAGAGGGGAGTAGTTAGATGAGATGATGCTGTGTGAGAGCTGGACAGGTGTGTGGAGCAGTGTATGAGTAGTGAGTGTTGTGGATCAGCGCGAATGCGCTTGGGGGAGAGAAGGGTGCAGGCGGCACCAAGTATGAGAGCACAGGTGTGCAAGTACAGGTGTGTGGAATATATGGAGCAGAGAATGAGTGGTGTGGAGAGAGTTGGAGTAAGTGGTACGGAGTGGTGTGCATGGTGCGAAGGTGTGGGTGGGGGAAGAGTGGACCCCTTTTCACGAGTACCCGGGGAGGGTAGTTTAAAGAATAGTTAGAAGGTATAGGTAAATTGTGGTTGGATATTGGCATTTGTGGTGCGGATGCAGAATGGTATTGTGGATGGGTGCATTGGTGTGGTGAAATTGGCTGGTCGTGTGGCCTGTTAGTATGAGTGTGAATGGTTGGGCACTCCACCACTGTTAGATGTCGGCCAGGTGAGGCCGCAGGTGGGCTCTGGGAGCCGTTAGTGTCAGTGGGTGCCTGAGGATCCCGGGTGTGGATCGGGCAGCCCGTGCCAGAGAGGGCACTGAGGGGGTGAGAGTGCGAGAGGGCCTTCCCCAGTTAGTTAGGTTAGGGTGAGGAGCAGGTGAGCTCAGTAGGCAACAACAGTGGTGGAGGTGTGCAGGTGGGCGGACCAGCTGGGAGCGTCACACGACCCAGCCACCGAAATTGTGCGGGGGCACCGAGTGATGAATCGGGGGACTGAGACCCCAACTTGAGAAGCACCACAGTTTGGTCAATGGGAATTGGTTTTTAGAACCCATAGTGTAAGTTGGCCAATGGATTGGCAGGGAAAGACCCCGGGTAATGTAAAGTTGTTAAAGTCATTTAGGAAATAGTTAGGATTGATGAACCTGTCGCACCATACGCAGCCACTTACCGGAGGTGATGATGATGACTCCACACCTGTGTTTTCTTTGTTCTGTGTGCAGGAAATGAGAATTGCTGTGTGGATTTGTGAGACGCATCACGACGTGGATGAGACATTGGGGTGATTCCATCTCTCCCTCCTTAGGAGGGACTGATGATGAATTGGTGATGGCAAATTTTGATGTTGAGTTGGAGATGGCAAATTTTGATGAGAGTTGGAAATGGCAAATTTGATTGGTTAGGAGGGAGAGAAGACGAATTTGGTTTATGGGAGGAACGGGGAAGACAGTAGGGACGTTTGTTGATTTGTAAAGTAGATGTTTATGGGTAGTGTTGTGTTTTGTGGATACAGTAAGGGGTAAGGGAGGGGCAATGTAGGTTACCTGGTGGGGGGGGGGGGGGCGTACGGTAGGAACGTACCTGTCTCACCTGGTTCCCATGTGCCCCCAGTGTGCATTACCTTATATTGCGTGCACTTTGCGCCCTTACCACCTTACTCACTTGTCTTCTTTTTTTGTCTCCCACCTCCGAGGATCTGGCTTTGGGGCAGAGAGAGAGGAGAGAGAGGTGCTGGCTCCGCAGTTGTGGGCCTGTACTTTCGCTGCTTACTGCCTGGATCGATACACCATATGGACCGCAATTTTTGTGGCCGCCCACCATGGACCGCAGTCTTTTGCGGCCAAGCACCACCCGTTGATGGACCTATGGGTCAACGTGGCACCTATGCCATACAGGTGAACCACTTTTAGTTGCCCCCCTGACGGCCACAATACAGAAATGGACGCGGTTGGCGCCTTTCTTTATTTTTGAAAGAAGCCAGAAGGCCAAGTGCACTTCAGGAAGGCAAGACCAGCGGCAGAACATCGGCTGGCTGCGACACCACCGGTGACGTTGAACACTTTATTGGTGCACCGGATGGTGCTGACTGTACATGATGGGGTGGTGCTTTTGGTGCTTGGATGGGGTGCTCTGCACATTATTAAAGGCCGTAAGGCCACAGGGCACTCGTGGGTTGGTGTATCGATGCTGGCATGCGTGCTCTCTCTATGCATAACATCTGCATGTGTTCCTCCAAAAACAGGTCCTGGATCGTAGTGTAAATATCAGTGTAGTCTTGTATAAATGATGCTCCCTACCGGCTGTATGTTTAGTTTGAGGATTCTTTCCGCGATTCGGTTATCCTGTGGGTGTGGTTCTGTGAGGAGAAGGGTGCAACGTCGCAGGGGGACATATTTACTAATTTGTGAACATCTGTATAACTGTCGCACTCAGGGTTGAGTTAATAGTAGAGGGAACTACATCTGAGTGCCACACTAACGTAGGTAAAAATTTATCGGGTCGGGACGCCCCGAGGTAGAGAAGGGTGCAATGTTGCGGATATGGGATTTGGCCTCCATCCATATCCGCTTGTAAATATTCCCCTATTTCCCCAATACTCCCCAACTATCCCCAATCCCCCATTCCCTAGCCCCATTGTCTGTAAACAACACTCTGTAGCCCCGACCTTCCCCTTTTTCCCCCATTAAATGTCGTGCCCAGGTTCACCGCATCTCACGTAGACAACTATAGGACATCTTGCTAGTTATTCTTAGTCTATGTCAGTTAAGGACTCGTTTCCTTTAATTCTGACTCTTCGTTGCACCAGAATGTGATTGTATGGCACCGTTAGAAAGTTTAGGACCTCCCAATACCTCCCCGCAGCTCTTCCTCATGGAACAACAACACCAACAACAACAACAGCGGTGGCGGCGCGGCGGCGGCGCGGGGAGTGTGCGTCCTCACTCCGGCTTGGTTAGCCGCCATTGAACATGTGCTCCGACGGGGTTACCACGCAGGGGCTCACTGTCAGATCCTCGTCAAGGGCGGAGCCCGGTAACCCCCCGCACCCAATAAGAAGCGGCGGACCGATTCTATCTGGGGCGGAGCTAACGAGCCGAGGGCGTGTCACTCCCCACTGGACATGCGCAGGAAGACGGAGGTGACGTCAGATGCGCCTCAGCTTGAAGAGAAACGGACGCCACCTCCAGCGCGACGATACCTACCCGCATCTCTGGACCGGACCGGGTCGATTCTGCCCCTGAGCCAAGGTGCACCTTGAGCTATCGACTGCCTGCCCTTCCTTGCCATCAATCCCTGTGTGAGTCAGTCTTGTCCCGTTTGTCTGTGGTCTGTCGGGAATAAGATAAGGCTGTGTCTAAGTGCCCATCTTGCTGTGCTTTACCTCTTGCCGTGTAATCTAACCGTTCTGCATAACCAATATTATATCCTCCTCCGGAGGTCTTGAGAACTGTACCCCTTGTGTCGTTGCCTTAATCCCAGCCGTTGTGTCCTTTCCTTCATTGATTTAGCATAGCGCGATTCGGCCAACGTTCGAGTGTAATCGGGTAAACTGTGCGAACACGGCGGCCATTCCGCTCGGTCAAGCAACATCTAAGTCGTGTCCGTAACAATATATATATATATATATATATATATATATATATATATATATATATATATATATATATATATATATATATATTATATATATATATATATATTGTTGCGGAAATGAGGACTGTATTTTTTTTATTGTGTGCTTTATTATTATTATTGTTTATTCTGCGCCTCCTGCCTCCAGTGTTGTGTAAAAGTTAAATGGGCGTCCCGGTAGTTAATTCCATAAAGCATCCATTGAAGGACACTATAATACCCTTGTTCAGTAGTTTATATCCTTATTATGTGTTTTAGATTAAGGCTTTGTCGTCCATTAACATGACACTCCATTGCACCAAGTGAAAAAGATAGATTCCCTTCATTCCCATTCCCAAAAACCTCCATTTCCCCTTTCAACAATTGCCATTCGCATTGCCAACCAACAATTGCCGCCATTGGCCACGAGGCAGGGTTGGGGAAGAAAGGCGGGTCCCCACCTCGTCATAGAGGGGAGGAGTGAGTCAGCCCCACTCAACCAACCACGAACAAGGGGTTGGACTTGGAGAGGGTGTGGAGAGAAACATCAAGGAGGTTCGCGAAGGTTGAGGGGCGGGGCCTATATAACCCGCCGCGGGACGTTCCCCAAAGAGAGATGAGCTATGACAAGAGCTGAGTTGTGAGGTCCAAGGCTGAGCTGCGTGGAGATCATCCAAGGAAGCACAAAGCCTGCTATTCGTCGCCTTGCTCGCCAGCAGCAGCGGCCACAGCAGCGTGGGGCCTGGACGGCAGTTTGGAGCAGGGCCGCAAAGGAACGGCGGCTGCCCAACGAGCCGATCATGCTGCAGGACCAGTTGGACCTCCCTATCCCGCCAGCCATCCACCTGCCATCCCTATTATCATCATTCCCCGTGTGAGTCGTCCTTGTTTGTTCTGTCCTGGGTAGTTAATTAAGTCTGTATAAGCTAGTATTTTCCCTGTGTCTCTAAAAGCTTCTGTAAATTATTTTATTATCTTTCCTTCTCCTTGGTTATTTTGAGCCTGTACATAGTAAATAAATTTAGTAGTATTTTCAAACCTTTTTGCCTTCGTCTTCTTATTCCTTTTCTTCACATCCGTCGTCTTTGTCTTTTCCCTCATTGAATAGCGGTGGCGCGATACGGCCAACGTCTGGGTGAATCGGGTGAATCGGGGAAACTGTTAGGTCGCGTGGCCTCCGCTCGGCAAACCAACATCCTTAACCGCGGACCGTAACAATATTATATATATATATATATATATATATATATATATATATATATATATATAAATAAATAAATATATATATATATATATATATATATATATATATATATATATATATATATATATATATATATATATATATATATATATATATATATATATATATATATATACGTATATATATATAAATATATATATAAATATATATATATATATATATATATATATATATATATATATATATATATATATATATATATATATATATATATATATATATATATATATATATTGTTACCGACCGCGGATAAGATGTTACTGGATTTGCCGAGCGGATGGCGCCGCAGCCCGAACCGTTAACAATGACTAAGACCCGATTCCTTAAATGTGGGCCAAATCATGCCACAGATATTCAATGGGGAAAAGACAAAGGCGACACGGATGTGAAGAAGAAGAAGAAGACAAAAAAAGGTTTGAAAAACGATTATTATTTATTACTATTTACAGGATTGAAAGAAACCAAGGAAGAAGGAAGGATAACAAAATAAAGACAGAAAGAGGGATGGACCAGAAAGACAGTGAAAATTCTAGCTTACCTATTACAGTCTTAATTAAGACAGAACAAACAAAAGACAGACTTACACGAATGGGGAATGGAGGCAGGAGTGAATGGCTGGACCGGGAGGAAGGTTCAGCTCGGACCAGAGGACGGCCGGGCCGGGAGGGAGCAGCCGCCGCCCTTCCTCAACAGCAACCTGCCGTCAACGCTCAAGCTGCGGCGGTCAAAGCTGCGATGGTTCAAAGCTGCTGTGGTTCAAGCTGCTGTGGTTCAAGCTCCTGTGGTTCAAACTGCTGCCGTGGGGACATCGTGTGCTTTCTCAGGACTCCTTTTTTAATCAGTCTGGACTCTTCTGCCGTCTCTGGCGCAACTCTCTGGGGGACTCAGAAACTCATCTCTCTCGCGCACTTCTCTCTTGGCCTCCTTCTCATCACTCCTGCGCACTTCTCTCAGAGGCTTCCTTCTCATCACTCTTGCGCACTTCTCTCAGAGGCTTCCTTCTAATCACTCTTCCAAAGGCTTCCGCGTGCGCTTTTTATAATGCCGCGGGCGATCAAGCCGCCGGCCACTAGAACACGCCCATCGGTGAGCTCGCCTCGGCCCTGAATGGTCGGCACGGGCCCTCTGGCTCCAACCTTGATGACGATGGGCGGCACGCCCAGGATTCGGCAGCTCCTCTCCCTTCTTCTCCGTGCCTACCTCGAGGCTAATGGAGTCGCGGTGAAAACAGCAACCCACAGCTGCAGCAAATGCGGTTGGCAGGAAAGGCTTTGGGAATGGGAATGAAAGGGGATCTATTTATTTGAATTCGGTGCAATGGAGTGTCAATTAATGGAAGACAAATCCTTAGCCTAATACACAGAATAAGGAAATAACTGTCAACAAGGAGGAAATCTATGATTGGCTAACGTGATTGTTTATGAAATAACTACGGAACGACCTTTGACCTTTATACATAGACTGGAGGCAGGAGGGTCCAGAATAAAACAATAAAAAAAAACACAATCCTCATATCCACAACAATATGTGTGTGTATATATATATATATATATATATATACACATATACACACACACATACATATCTAACCCTAACTGGGACCCCTTGTGAGCCATGACCAGGAAGGACAATTACTTTATCCTTGATTTTAATGGGAAATCTGAAACGGTGAGTTTAGACAGAGTCAATTTACAAGTAAAGTTAAGGCATCCATCACCATTGTCAACATTGAGTCTTTCCTCTTTTCTGACAAGCAGTTTTGATTCCATCCTATTCACTCAAGTATGGATATTCTGCACTGCTCTCAAACCCACTCCTCCACCCCCACATTCCCTCCTTACCTCCAGTGAAGTGAACTTGATAAACTGTCACATTGAGTAGATTTGGCACAGGCTTGATGGGCCGAATGGCTTCCTGCATCCAAGTTCCTTGTGTGTCCTTGTGTGTGTATCGATATGTGATCTGATGTACCGGTAATTAAAGGTCTCTAGGGACCATCATAGCAGTTTGAACTAAACATCTGTTCCAAATGAGAGAAGGCAATCAATTCTAACTTTTCTTGATAAAAATACAGTGGTGGGATTTTCGCATCTTACGATAATTCACCAAATGTCTGTCTGTCTGTCTGTCCGCCTGTTCCCAGGTACCGCAAAAACGGCTGAACTGATCGCAACGAAATTTTGGGTGGGTATTCCTGGGACCCCCTGGAGTAAAATAGGCTATATTGTTTTCCCAATTTTCCAGTTTCCAAATTTTCCAGTTTTTCCAAACACGATGGAATAATATTTACCAATATGAACAGTGATGTGACTTTTATTGAAATTCTCCAAATACTGTTTAGATTTTGATGATTTGCGTGTGATATAATTTAACGGATGTTTATATGAATCATTTAAAATAAAAAAGCCTTCAATTTCTGATATTTTTCCTTTTCATTTGGGCCTCGCGATTGAAGCCCCGCCAGTAGGGCGGGTACCGTTGCTAGTAAAAATAATTGCATAAGACAGGTGGTTTAATATCTTGTCTCATGGATGACATTCATGACTGTCACCAAGTGCAGGGAGTGCACCAGGTGGCAGTTATATTGGCTGGAACGATAGCTCAGATGTAGCGTCATATTGACCCACGTTAATGGGATGCCATGCCTTGTGATGGTCTATGGTTGCTCCTCAATCAAAGGGGGTGGGGGGGCAAAGGTTATACATACCACTGATATGTATAATCTAGGTTTGATTCCACACTCGACTATAGAGTGTCACTCCGACACTTTGCAGGCAGGACGTTGCATCAATAAATGCAGTCCTCACCAATTAGCATGATCCAATCTGCAGGCATTTGCTGTTTGGGAACACTAAATATCCTACAACGTGATTTGCAAAGTGGAGATGTTTGTGTGCAGACCTCCTTTGTATTCCTTGCCATGGGAGTGCTTCAGCAGTAAGTTCCCGAGAAAGTGTATGGACTCCATTAATCGAAAGCTTTCTACATTATTTTCATCTCCTTCAATGAGGCAGGAGCGCAAGACCTGTTAATCTCGGGTCACAGACAGTTTGGTCGGCTGTTTTTTTTATTACTTCACTTTCGGTCTTGCTATTTCTGCTCTCGTAGTCCTCCGTCCCTTCCCATCTCCTCCAGAATGCATATGGTTGAATTCACAAAATCCAGGCTTATGGGACTCTTTCATTCTTTTGTTCCTCCTTTCTCCCGCTTGTGGAACCGTTTTCAGAGGCTGTTCAATCCCACTCTCGTCGAGAGCTTCAAGTTGGTGGTTGGTGCACCACCATATGTCATGCATCATATTTACCATATAAAAGACAATGTCAGTTTGTATGTTTGTACAGATGTCTGTTCCCTTCATAAGGGTATATTTTAAAGGCCAATCTTTTAACACGAATGTGTTCACTACAGTCTATTTTTGAGGAAAAAACAAACTCGAAAAACATTTTCATTAAAAGAGTAATTATGTCTCTTCCACTGGAATTGTAGACGGTGGCTCGCAAACCGATCCTCAAGGGCGGTGTAGAGAAGCGTTTTTTAAAATAACAATAAATACAAGGCGCATGGAGGTGAAATTCGCTGCACGTGATGTGCCGTGTGCACAGAGTAAAATGAGTGTTCATTTACATCAGTAAGATGTCTAATAAATAAACAAGATATAAGCACACCTCACATTAGGCCGAGGCTTCAGACTTTGGCACGGTCACGAGGCTGTACCTTCGAATAAACTGTTCCAACTTGTCATTTTTGACTGGCTTTTTCTCGTAATTCTATAAAATCCCCCATGAACCTGCCTAACCCAAAACCTCATGGATTTCCTCCCCTCCTCTCCTGCCCTCTCCTCATTCCCTTGCACGCTGCGTCCTCATTTTACTTTAGCTCTTTCACGAGCCTCGATTCAGTACACAAAAAAAAAAAATCCTCCTGCTGCCCCCATTTCCCCACCTCTCATTACATTGACTCTTTGTATGTCAAAAATTTAAAATTACCAGTAATTCAATCCAAAATCAAATAACTCAAAGGCAATTACACTGTTAATGCTGTTTCATTCTATTACACAGGATATATTTTTAATTGAAGTATGTTGGCTTTCTGGAAGTGAAGACGTGACTGGTATCCCAGAGTGAACGTTCAAATCCAGCTCAAGGCGGCAATATCAAGTATTTGCCTTGTAAATATAGAAATGCCAATTAAAAACCCATCTGGCTAACTAATAGTCGTCAGGGATAGTGTAATCTGTCTGCTTTGCCTGTAATTACTCACCGCAGGCAGGTCGATGGTCTTTCTGTCTTCTACCGACTCCTCTCCGGCCTTGCCCGCCCCCCCCCCCCCCCCCCAGCTCTCTCTGGGCTCTGTCCCCCAAATATTCCTACAGGTCGCACAAGATCTGCCATCAACCCTCTTCTGGTTAAACTGCCAAAATCTATGCTCTCTGCTCACCTTCACTCCTTCATTCCTCTTTTCTCCCGCTTCTGGAACAAACTCCCTCACACTCTTCAATCCCACTCCTCCCTCCAGGTCTTTAAAACAGCTGTTCACCACCATCCCAAATAGACCTGAGCCTCGTCCTGGAGGTGGGGTTGCTATCTTTATAAAAAACTCTCTTCCTCACTCGCCCTCCACTGCCCTCTCTCCACCTCACCCCCAGGAATACCTTTGGCTACGGCTTCCCCTTCGCTCCCACCTTTTGTTCATATGTGTGTTGTACCGTCCACCAAACAGCGATGACTCCATCTACATCTCACTGTCTGATAATATGGACCAACTTCTATCTACCCATCCCAACTCTCTCTTCCTCATATGTGGTGATTTCAATTGTCACCATGCCAGTTGGCTGGGTGTGGGTACCTCTCTCACCAGCCATGGCTCTTCAGCAAAGGACTTCTGCGACTCACTGGGACTGACACAATCTGTCAATTTCCCGACCCGGATCTCAGTCAACGGAGCATCTTCTCTTCTGGATTTGGTTATGACAAACTTCCCTGAAAATGTCTGCTGCTCTTCTTCTGCTCCAATCGGCTCATCTGATCATGTGCTTGTCAAAGTGGACATCTCTCTGACCATTCTCAGAGAGCCTCCTCAGCGTCGGCGAGTCTGGCATTTCACTCAGGCCAACTGGCACGGTCTTCAAGCAGCCATCAATCATCTGGACTGGTCTCCCATCTCTACCGCCTCTGACATCAACTCATCCTGGGAATTCTTTCAAAGTAAATTGCTCTCTCTCATGCACAGATTTATACCATCTCGTCTTCAGTTGTCATACCCTTCCTCCCGTCCATGGTACACGGAATCTTGTGGTGAGGCTGTTGCCCTGAAACAACTTGCTTTCGTCTCCTGGAAAGCAAATCCAACGGAAGGAAATCTCATTTCCTTTCACAAAGCCCGAAACAAGTGTGTGTCCACCCTCAGGAGAGCCAGGAAACAATATCTCACCATTCTCAAGACCGAACTCTCTTATCTGTCTCCCTCTTCCAAATCCTGGTGGCGTCTGGTCAAATCTGTTTCTGGTGTTTGTTCCCCCTCCATCCCCTCCCTCACCTCAAACGGCTTAACGGCTGACTCCGCACGTGAAAAAGCTGAATGCCTCAACTCTGTGTTTGCCTCTAAATCTTGTGTCCCAAACCCATCCCTCTCTGTACCCACCGTACCCAGTCGTACCCAGCTGCTCCTGGACTCTGTGTCCTTTCCTCCTGACAAGGTGGAAAAGTTTCTGTCAACCCTCGACTCTGATTCTGCAACTGGTCCTGACGGCATCAGCCCACGGGTCCTAAAATCATGTTCTTCTGCTCTTTCACTCCCTCTTTCTGTTCTCTTCACCCTCTCTTTTGCTCAAGGTCATCTGCCATCTGCTTGGAAATCAGCCAACATCACCGGTTTGCACAAAAAAGGTGCAAAAACAGATCCCAGCAACTACAGACCAATCAGCCTTCTCCCAATTATCAGCAAAGTCATGGAATCCATCATTGCTTCAGATATTAAATCTTTCCTCTTCTCCAATGGCTTGATCTCTGATCATCAATTTGGTTTCAGACCTGGTCACTCTACTCTGGTTTGCATGCTGTCACTCTACTCTACATGCTGCTTCTGCTTTCTCAACAATGGATGGAGGTCCTCAACGCCAAACAGGAAATTAGAGCTGTCTCCCTTGACATTTCACGTGCCTTCGATACGGTCTGGCACCCTGCTCTGCTCACCAAACTCTCCTCCTTTGGTATCCATGGAAATCTCCACGCATGGCTGGCGGACTTCCTCTCTGGTCGTAGTCAACGTGTGGCCCTGAATGGGTTTCTCTCATCTCCTCTTCCTGTTCAGGCTGGAGTTCCCCAAGGTAGTGTTCTGGGCCCTGTGCTTTTTCTGGTCTTCACAATGATCTCTCTGACTCTCTTGAAAATCCTCTCTATCTCTTTGCTGACGACTCTACTCTCTGTCACTCCATTCCTCATCCCTCAGATCGGCAGTCTGCAGCCTCCTCACTCTCTGCAGACCTGGACAAAATCACAGACTGGTCAAACAAGTGGAACATGTCTTTCCATCCTGACAAATCTCACACTCTTACAATGTCTCTCCGAAAGGACCGACTGGACAACCCTCCCATCTACTTTCTCAACAATCCTCTCCAAGAAGTTCTGTCGCTCAAGCTTTTGGGTCTCACTATCTGCCATGATCTTTCTTGGGAAAACCACATTTCCAAGCTGGCCTCCAAAGCCAGTCGCCGACTGGGCATCCTCCGTCGTGCGAAGTCCTTCCTTGGCACACCTGAGCTCCTCACCACATACAAGGCTTTCATCCGCAGCTCAATGGAATACTGTTCTCCCCTCTGGGCTGGTGCTCCTGCCTCACACCTTGCTCGGCTTCACGCTGTTGAGGCCAAAGCTTTCAGAATCATTGGAATCTCCTGCGATGTAGTCAACACCGAGGGCCTTTCACTCACTCACCGCAGGCAGGTTGGTGGTCTTTCTGTCTTCTACCGACTCCTCTCCGGCCTTGCTCCCCCAGCTCTCTCTGTGCTCTGTCCCCCCAATATTCCTTCAGGTCGCACAAGATCTGCCTGCAACCCTCTTATGGTTAAACTGCCAAAGTCTAGGCTCTCTGCTCACCTTCACTCTTTCATTCCCCTTTTCTCCCGCCTCTGGAACAAACTCCCCCACTCCCTTCAATCCCACTCCTCCCTCCAGGTCTTTAAAACAGCTGTTCACCACCATCTCTTATCTTCCCCCATCGAAAACCTTGATCTTTTCTACCCCCGGTAATTCACCCCAGAGTCCTTGCAGTGTTCATATGTTTTATTCCTCTCCCACCTCCCCCCAAGTCCTCCCGATGTCCCTGCTCTCAAATGTTGTGTTTGTGTCCTTCCCCCTCTTCCCCCTCTCTTTTGTGTCCTTCCCCCTCTCTCCCCATCTTGTCTGCCGCTCCCCTTGTTTTTTTGTGTTTTGTGTGTCTGGTTGTCTTTTTGTGTGATTAATGTTAGCTCTTTCACGAGCCTCGATCTTGTATACAAAAAAACAAACAAAAAAAAATCTCTTATCTTCCCCCATCCAAAACCTTGAACTTTTCTACCCCCGTGAATTCACCCCAGATCCACTTTTTTGAAATACCGACTTCTTTCCTGGAGGTCCTTGCAGTGTCCATGTGTTTTTTGTTTTTTTTACCTCTCCCACCCCCCACTTCCTATACCTCCTCCCTCCAAGCCCTCTCCCTCCCACAAATCTCCCAAAGTCCCTGCTCTCCATCATTGTTCTACCGCTCCCTTTATCATATGTTTTATGTGTCAGTTTGTCTTTTTGTGATCAATGTTGGCTCTTCTTGTAGCCTCGATGAGATGAGCCTCGATGTTGTATACAAAAAAAAAATTCTGGTGCATGTGTGGCCTCAAACTACATGTCTTGGTGAATACTTAATACCCTCATAGCAACTAAAATGGTATTTTGTGAAAGGCCATCCACCTCGTTTTAAACTTTTATATTCAAACAAACCAAGAAGTCATTCTTAGTATAAAGCCATAAGCAGCTGACTCATTGCCTTTTGGAAATCCATATTTATTGGGTCAAGTGGATTCAGGTTGATCAGCCACTGGTTTGTGACTTCAAAAAAAAACAATCTACAGCTTCTTTGGTTAATAATAATGATAATAATCATAATACACCAAGTCTGACATGCATATGAAATTGCAAACCACAGTGGTTTCTTAATCCCTGCCATTTTCATGTAAAAAATGCTATTTTATACAAGCTTGTGTTATTGCACAATATATACATGTGTGATTTATGGGAGCGAGACATGGGTAATGAACGTAGAGCAGCAACGAAGGTTGGAAAGGGTGGAAATGCGAATGGTTCGACGGATGTGCGGAGTATCGTTGAGAGAGAGGAAGACAAATGATGAATTGCGAAAGATGATGGGAATAGAGCCTGTGATTGATGCTGTGAAGAGGAACAGGTTGAGATGGTTTGGTCATGTGTTGAGGAAGGATGAAAGTGACTGGTTGAGAAGAGTGATGGAAATGAATGTAGAAGGAAGTAGAGGACGGGGAAGACCGAGAAAGACTTGGCTAAAGATGGTGGAAGAAGAAATGCGGGCAAGGGGGTTAACAAGGAGAGATGCTGAAAATAGGGCAAAATAGAGAAGATTGTCATGGGGACCGCAAGGCTAACCCCTGCTCTAGCAGGGAAAATGGCCTTTTAAAATGCATGTTGTATGTTGTATATACATGTGTCTATTACATTCACCAATCTGTTTAACATGTAATTTTAACACCTTGCACTCCAAGGGAATGGAAAACATTCAATAATTTCATAGAAAAAGTTGATTGTGAACCGTATTGTAACAATTTTTCATATATTCCTGCATTGCACGACATACGGATACATTGTGTTCCCAATGACTAGGATTAATATGACTGGATACAATGACTAGGATGCAATTGGAGAACCAATTTGCAGATGTAGTATCCTAGAGCCTATATGGCCTGGCAAGATGGTGTCGAGGTATGCACACTCACCTCTAAAGCTGTCTAGCCTTGGTTTGAACCCCGACCCAGCTATATAAACGGTGTTACACAGACAGGACCTGATTCATCAATGTGTGTGCCATGACTGCCATCCCTCCGATGGATGATTAGCTGGACGTCCTGTCTGCCAGCATTTGTTGGTGGACAATAAAGAACCCACTGTATCGTTCGTGAAGAGTAAGTGAGCTATTGCCGGCACCATGGCCAAATCCCTGCCCTTGGCACCTTGGTCTAACCTTGGTCGAACGTCCAGCGAGCTGGTTCTCATGAAAGACTTGGGCCAAAAACTTCCCCCCAATCCCACAAGAATGTGGGAATCATTGTGGCCATTAAAGAAAGAAGTATCCTTGAGTCTTGATTCCTGAACTTGACTGCTCAAACTGCAATTGCTTTTTGCAAGACTTCGCCTACAAATTGACAAAATATATTTATTGTCGTGAAGGAGAGTTTGGGACCATGTGTACGAGGTATGTGCATGTATAATATATATAATATATATACAGTCACGTGAAAAAGTAAGTACACCCCATGTAAAGTTGTGACTTTTTCAACATATTTCAGCATACAGCTATTTGATATTCATTTCAACAATATTGATAGATAAAGGTGATATAATATAACAAATATCATGAAACATTTACATTTTGTCGTCCATTGTATAATTTAAATAAACATAAATGCAAATTTCGCATGTGGAAAAAGTAAGTACACCCTTGGCTCTAATAGGTGGTATTGCCCGATTGGCAGAAACAACCTCAAGTAGGTGTTTCTTATAACTGTCTACCAGTCTCTGGCATCGACTGGGAGAAATTTTTGCCCACTCCTCCATGCAGAATTCTTTCAGCTGTGCGATGTTTGAGGGGTTTCTTGCATGCACAGCTCGTTTCAAATCCCCCCACAACATCTCGATGGGATTTAGATCCGGACTTTGACTTGGCCATTCCAGAACCCTCCATTTCTTTCTTTTCAGCCATTCCATGGTGGATTTACTGGTATGTTTAGGGTCATTGTCATGTTGCAAGGTCCACCTTCGGTTGAGCTTCAACTTTCCGACAGATGGCCTCACATTATCCTCAAGCACCCTCTGGTACAATGAAGAATTCATAGTGGATTCTATGATGGTGAGCTGCGCAGGCCCTGATGCAGCAAAGCTGCCCCAAACCATAATATTTCCACCACCATGCTTTACAGTTGGTATCAGGTTCTTGTGGTCAAATGCTGTCTTTGGTTTTCGCCAAACATGTCTTCTGGTACTGTGGCCAAATAGCGATACCTTTGACTCATCTGTCCAGACCACATTGTTCCAGAAGTGCTGGTCTTTGCCTAGGTGTTCATTGGCAAACTTTCGTCTTGCCCTGATGTTCTTTCTGGACAGCAAAGGTTTCCTCCTGGCACACCTCCCATGTAGATCAAATTTGTGCAGCCTCTTTCTAATGGTAGACTCGTGCACTTTGACATCAACAGTGGCAAGAGCTACCTGTAGGTCCTGTGATGACATTCTGGGGTTCTTAGATACTTATTTTAGCATCTTGCAGTCTGCTCTCGGGCTGAACTTGCTGGGGCGGCCTGGCCTGAACAAGTTCGCAGTTGTTTGGAATCTTCTCCACTTGTCGATGATCTTCCGGACAGTCGAATGATTGATTTCAAATTGTTTGGAGATCTTTTTAAATCCCTTCCCAGACTCGTAGGCATCTATAACTTTCTTTCTGAAGGCCTCAGAGAGCTCTTTTGATCTAGGCATGGTGATGCCGCACACTTCAACAACAAAGACCAAACCAAACTAAATGTCTGAGGTTTAAATAAGACAGGTTCCTCCAAGATCCTGCCTAACGATGTTCTAATCATTTGCACCTGAGCTGGTGCACCTGATTCTAATTTTAGGTATTTGAAGTAGTGATAAATGTAGGGGTGTACTTACTTTTTCCACATGCGAAATTTGCATTTATGTTTATTTAAATTATACAATGGACTACAAAATGTAAATGTTTCATGATATTTGTTATATTATATCACGTTTATCTATCAATATTGTTGAAATGAAGATCAAATAGCTGTATGTTGAAATATGTTGAAAAAGTCAAAACTTTACATGGGGTGTACTTACTTTTTCACGTGACTGTACATTATATCTACAGAAATATATATATATATAAACAGAAATCGGGCTTTTGACTCACCCTGTATATCTATGTAAATAAATAAATAAATATATTATAAACATATTTATATATATATATATATATATATATATATATATATATATATATATATATACTGTATATATATATATATATATATATATATATATATATATATATATATATATATATATATATATATATATATATATATATTTATTTTGTTTTATTTTTTAATATATATAATTTATATGGAGGTGGCAAAAGAGGGGTGAGAGTTCAAATGAGCAAAAGGTAATTAAAAGAAGAGAATGGAAGTTGGAAAGAATGTTGAGGTCGGATAAGTAAGGATGAACGGAAGAGGAATGTATGAGATAATTGAACGAAAATGGTGGTCGCTGTTATAGTTTTGCCATTTTGTCAACAGAATATGAAAATGACCCCCTTTGAAAGAAAAATATAATGGCTGAATTATAATTATATAATTAAGGAAGAGCTATTCACACTACCCACAATTTATCCATTTATTGGAGTTGGTGAAATTTTAAAAATGAGATTTAAGTATATACTTGTTTCAGGTACACACAAACCCAGAGGTAATATAATTAATTATAGACCTCATATAGGACATGGATTTGGAGAGCGGAGGTGATGTCTTGGTAAGAAAACTCACTACAAACTATAAAACTATACGCACCTTCATAAAATATGAATCATTAGGTGACCATTGTTGGCATACTTTTCATCAGCTATAAAATGCATGCATGAGGTTTTCCAAATTTGTGTGTTTGAAGATATTCAACCTCAATGTAATGATGCCTTATACTCACCTCTGATATACGTTCTACAAGTTTCTCATGACGTTTTCCTAACAAACAAATCAGCCAATAATTAGCTGTCATTTGTATCGATGATAATGCAAAGGATCCTCAACTGCAATTTGTCACAAATAAAGGATCAGGCCTCCCCTGATGAAGGTAACTGTTGCTAAAATTGTAGGCCTGAGCCTTTGTCTTTGTGACAAATTAGAGCAAGCTGAGCATCTATATTATAATAGTTTAAACTTCCTGACTTACAGATCACCCTGGTTCTTTGCACAAGTGTCCCACACACTCCATCAAATCAACATTCAGCTTAGCATACGATCAACATGTAAGCTCCGCTGCCAGTCCAATGGAGTCCTCATCACGTCCTTCCTCCCAAGGTAAAATGGCTTCCCTGAGGAGCAGCACGAGACCAGGTTGTTGGAGATGCAGATGATGTCGATGACACCCAGAGGGAGGTTAAAGGACCTGACTGTGTCGACTGGATGGGAGTTTGATTTGCAGACGAGCTGCTGGCTCCACTATCATTTGCATGGAGCTTGGAAAACATAAGCAGAGCATCTGGGAAGTTAGGTGGTGTTGCAGGGGTGTTTGATGGTGTACACATATGCTGCAAAAGGGGGAAGAAGGAAGGGTTGGAAAATTGTGAAAAACATTCCCACTTGCTTGTTTTCTCTAAATGTTTATTTAAGCTGAGTTGTAAGAGTTTTTTCTCTCCTTAAAGTTACTTGGCTTCTTAAACCAATTCAGTTCCATTCATCTCTTAAATAACTGATAACATTTATCTGTGATAAATGGACGAGGTGTGTGTGTGTGTGTGTGTGTGTGTGTGTGTGTGTGTGTGTGTGTGTGTGTGTGTGTGTGTGTGTGTGTGTGTGTGTGTGTGTGTGTGTGTGTGTGTGTGTGTGTGTGTGTGTGTGTGTGTGTGTGTGTGTGTTGTTCTTTGTGGAGTTCAACTTGAGCTTTCTTATGTGAAATGTGATGAACCAAAATGATCGTTTTGATCCCCTGAGTTGATTCTGTAATTAACTACAAATAATCAGGAAGAGCTCCCATGTTTTAAACGAACGCCATGTTAACTTGAATAGAGCAGCTTAATAAGTCCTTCCTACAACATGGCATTCTAATTACAAAACTAGAACGCCACTCAGTAGGGCGCATACTCCCGCCGTGGGTCAAGTTGGAATAGTACGATTTCACAAAAGTTTGAGGGAGTAGTTCAGTGACAACACAAGACAGGACAGCACAAGACAGACACTGCACAGATATATATTTAGAATATATTTTAGCGGTTGCCGAAGACGATAAGAAGAGGCCATTTCGTTGGGTACAAAAGGTAGTTTATTGTACAGAAATCTCCAGCAACTGCTAACGAACGGAAGTCGTAACGGCTTATATAAAACCAAGAACCCTCTTCGGAGGGCGTGCCTCCAACAGCCGCGCGTGCGTCACGACGACACAACCAAACGCCCGTGTGCGTGGGTTAGAACAAACCCATCGTAATGGTAACCGTCACATGCGGATAAGTGAATAAGGTAACCGCGACATGTGCATAAGGTAACCACTACATGTGCCCCCCCCCAGAAGGCACGCCACGGGCGTGTACGTAGTTCGCGGGTGGAACCGAGCCGGGCCGCGGGTGGAACAGAGCCGGGCCGTGGGTGGAACAGAGCCGGGCAGCGGGTGGAATAGAGCCGGGCCGCGGGTGCTGAGCAGCGGTAGCAGTTGTAGGTGCAGCAGTAGGAATTGCGGGAGTGGCGAGCAGCAGCATCAGCCTCGGGATCCGTCGTAGGAGCAGTAGTATGAGTTGCGGGAGTGGTGGGCGGGGCGTGGCGGCGCCCACGAGGTGTGCAGCAGCATCAGCCTCGGGACCCGCCGTAGGAGCAGTAGTAGGAGTGGCGAGCAGCAGTACTCGGCCTGTGTGCACGGAGGCGACGAAGTAGCAGTACTCGGCCTGTGTGCGCGAAGGCAACGGGCAGCAGTACTCGGCCTGTGTGCGCGGAGGCGACGAGCAGCGGTGCTCGGCCTGTGTGCGCGAAGGCGACGAAGTAGCCGTGCCCGGCCTGTGTGCGCGGAGAAAACGAAGTAGCAGTACTCGGCCTGTGTGCGCGAAGGCGACGAAGTAGCCGTGCCGCCAACGCCCCGTAACGGCGTCCTTCGGAGGGTCCCGGAGCTGGTTCGCCCCTCCAGTCGTAGAGGAGGAACCGAGCGCGATGCGCGAACCACATAGCCGCTCGTCGTTGCTAAAACTCTGGCAGTTCGAGTTTAGGTCTTGTGAAAGAAATTGCGGTCGCAATCCTGCCGTGTTCATGTGGCCCCCGAATACGTTCGGGGGCAACGGGGTCACCAGTTTAGCGGTTGCCGAAGACGATAAGAAGAGGCCATTTCGTTGGGTACAAAAGGTAGTTTATTGTACAGAAATCTCCAGCAACTGCTAACGAATGGAAGTCGTAACGGCTTATATAAAACAAGCACCCTCTTCGGAGGGCGTGGCTCCAACAGCCGCGCGTGCGTCACGACGACACAACCAAACGCCCGTGTGCGTGGGTTAGAACAAACCCATCGTAATGGTAACCGTCACAAGCGGATAAGTGAATAAGGTAACCGCGACATGTGCATAAGGTAACCACTACAATATAGAAGATAATGTTTAAAAAAAAAACAAGGCAATTTCACTTGCATTTTCGGATTCAGCGTTCAATTCTATATAAGTGAGTGTATTTTGAGGCATGTGTAACTTCAAATAAAATTGTAAGCCAGGCAAAACGTTCGTTTCCTTCCTTAGGGATACAACATGTAAAACTGGCCCAAACGTCAAAACAAAACTCGCTCATTTTAAGTCGTACAAGCTAATGCGACCACTCATTCTTCTGGGAAGAATCCCGTGCACATGCTTGTCACACTTATAGCTCACCTAAGTATTTATAAGTTCATCAAATACTGACACCGCGATTGACATTCACTGAGGTAAATGTTGATCTTGTAGCGGTTACCGCTGGTTATACACAATCGCCTTGCACCTGCCGGGGATGCAACCACGGAGCGATCGCTGTGCCGGGCTCGCCCAGACCGCCCGGAGACGCTCAGTCTCGCCTTTCCCGGGCATGTCCGGACTCGCCTTTCCCGGGCTCGCCCAGACCGCCCGGAGACGCTCAGTCTCGCCTTTCCCGGGCATGTCCGGACTCGCCATTCCCGGGCTCGCCCGGAGACGCCCAGTCTCGCCTTTCCCGGGCATGTCCAGACTTGCCTTTCCCGGGCTTGCCCAGGCCGCCCGGCACGCCCACTCTTGCCGCGTTTGATTGTATATATACTGCTACCCGATAAACGGGCTTTACAGAGTGTGCCGGGTTCTGTACGAATAAACAAGCTTTGAACTCAACCAAATGGCCTCGTTCTCTCGCCGTCCACGACTCCTAAACTGGTGACCTCGACTACCCCCGAACGGATTCGGGGGGCTGCACGACTCCTAAACTGGCGACCCCTAAAATCTCTTCTGATGTAAACAAAAAAAGGAAAAAAAAGAAAAAAAAAAGAAAAGAAAAAAACAGTTTTAAAGCATTATACGCATCAAACGATACATTTTATGAAACGGGGAAACCGAATACACACTTTGGTGTTTCTAAAATGACAGATTATGTCTTTATTAGAAAAAAAGAACCTTGAAGACGACGGTGCTAACAAAATACACCGCTCTAACGCATAACCACGACTTTAAACTACATTTACAACAAATATGAAAACTATTTTCATATCACAATGTTAAATATAGAATGTATAGAAGATAATGTTTAAAAAAATGAGCCCTATCTTCCAATGGTAAACAATCCTTCAAAAAATTCCTGGATCCGGAATAATATCCTGAACTTCACCAAAAACTAATCAATTCTTCCTTATCCCAAGGGCAATCATCCCACCAACTTTCATCCAAATCCGTTCAGAACTTTTCCAGATATCTTGTTCACAAACACATGAACACATGAACATACGAACACACACACACACACACACACACACACACACACACACACGGACACGATGGAATACATTACTCCCTGGCGGGAGTAATAAATAACAACAGTAATTATAACATTGCAAAAAAGTATATTGTAGTGGTTACCTTATGCACATGTCGCGGTTACCTTATTCACTTATCCGCATGTGACGGTTACCATTACGATGGGTTTGTTCTAACCCACGCACACGGGCGTTTGGTTGTGTCGTCGTGACGCACGCGCGGCTGTTGGAGCCACGCCCTCCGAAGAGGGTGCTTGTTTTATATAAGCCGTTACGACTTCCGTCCGTGAGCAGTTGCTGGAGATTTCTGTACAATAAACTACCTTTTGTACCCAACGAAATGGCCTCTTCTTATCGTCTTCGGCAACCGCTAAACTGGTGACCCCGTTGCCCCCGAACGTATTCGGGGGCCAAATGAACACGGCAGGATTGCGACCGCAATTTCTTCCACACTGGAGGGGCGAACCTGCTCCGGGACCCTCCGAAGGACGCCGTTACGGGGCGTTGGCGGCACGGCTACTTCATCGCCTTCGCGCACACAGGCCGAGTACTGCTACTTCGTCGCCTCCGCGCTCACAGGCCGGGCATGGCTACTTCGTCGCCTTCGCGCACACAGGCCGAGCACCGCTGCTCGTCGCCTCCGCACACACAGGCCGAGTACTGCTGCCCGTCGCCTTCGCGCACACAGGCCGAGTACTGCTACTTCGTCGCCTCCGTGCACACAGGCCGAGTACTGTTGCTCGCTACTACTGCTCCTACAGCGGATCCCGAGGGTGATGCTGCTGCACACCTCGTGGGCGCCACCACGCCCCGCCCACCACTCCCGCAACTCCTACTACTGCTCCTACGACGGATCCCGAGGCTGATGCTGCTGCTCGCCACTCCCGCAATTCCTACTGCTGCATCTACAACTGCTACCGCTGCTCAGCACCCGCGGCCCGGCTCTGTTCCACCCGCGGCCCGGCTCGGTTCCACCCGCGGCCCGGCTCGGTTCCACCCGCGAACTACGTACACGCCCGTTGCGTGCCTTCTGGGGGGGGGGGGGGCGCATGTCGTGGTTACCTTATGCACATGTCGCGGTTACCTTATTCACTTCTCCGCATGTGACGGTTACCATTACGATGGGTTTGTTCTAACCCACGCACACGGGCGTTTAGTTGTGTCGTCGTGACGCACGCGCGGCTGTTGGAGCCACGCCCTCCGAAGAGGGTGCTTGTTTTATATAAGCCGTTACGACTTCCGTTCGTGAGCAGTTGCTGGAGATTTCTGTACAATAAACTACCTTTTGTACCCAACGAAATGGCCTCTTCTTATCGTCTTCGGCAACCGCTAAACTAATGCTGTGGGTTAAATGTTGAATGCAGTGTTGAACAGGTGGGTCTTGAGTGATGTTTTGAATGTGGTGAGTGAGGAGGAGTCTCTGATGGTGTGAGGTAGTGAGTTCCAGAGGGTGGGAGCAGCGATGTTGAGTCCCTTTATAGAGAGAGTAGCGACATGGATCCGGAATAATATCCTGAACTTCACCAAAAACTAATCAATTCTTCCTTATCCCAAGGGCAATCATCCCACCAACTTTCATCCAAATCCGTTCAGAGCTTTTCCAGATATCTTGTTCACAAACACATGAACACATGAACATACGAACACACACACACACACACACACACACACACACACACACACACGATCGAATACATTACTCCCTGACGGGAGTAATAAATAACAACAGTAATTATAACATTGCAAAAAAGTATATATTAATTAATACAAATAATATTAACAACTATAATAATACTAGTATAATTTGGCAATAATAATAACAAGCGTATAAGTCCCATCCTCACCCCCACCCCCTCACCCTGGACCTGTGCTTGGTGAAAAGCAAGCTAATGATCAAGCACTACAGCAGGCAGGTGTGCCACAGCCTGGTGTTGGCTTAACGGTTAAGGTGGCTGGCTTAAGATCTTAGGGTCCTGGTTCGAACCTCTGGCGTGCCATTTAATTAACACCAGGGAGGTTGACTCAGCCTGTCATCCTTCCGAGCTCGGCAAAATGAGTACCAGCTTACTGGTAATAGGGGGCATCGCATCAACGCCACGTCACAGCCCCCAAAAAATGATGCAACCAACCTGCTGCATACAAACCACCAGGTATGCTTCAAGGCCGAGAAGACCAATGACAATTTATTCCAATGGACCAACAGGCCCACAAGTAATGGAAAACAAGTCTTTGTAATTAGATTACAGTCTGTCTAACAGTAGGAAAAGAAGGACAATCAATTATATTGTTACGGACCGCGGATAGGATGTTGATTTGCCGAGCGGATGGCGCCGCGGCCCTAACAGTTACCCCGACTAACCCGATTCCTGAACGTTGGCCAAAATCGCGCCACAGATATTCAATAGGGAAAAGACAAAGGCGACACGGATGTGAAGAAGAAGAATAAGAAGACAAAAAGGTTTGAAATGCTACTAAATTTATTCCTACTATTTACACAATCAAAGAAACCAAGGAGAAGGAAGGATAATAAAACAATTTACAGAAGAAATCAGAGACACAGTGCAATGCTAGCTTACCTACAGTCTTAATTAACCCAGGACGGAACAAACAAAATACAGACTCACGCGGGGAATGATGACAGGAATGGCAGGAGGCGGATGGCTGGAGGGGGAGGAAGGCACGGAGCTGGCTGGAGCTTGATCCCGCACGGGACGTCGGGCTGGACCTCGACGGCCGCCGATGCCACCGATCCTGTGGTGTGCGCGGGGTAACGGGTCGGAGCTGCCTGGTGGAGCCAACGCTGCTGGTGGGGGGTTGGTGTGACGGGTTCTCTCTCCTTCTCTCACAAGCTCCAGGACTCTTTCTCTCTCTTTCTTAGTCCAACCCAGTCCAACAACTTCCTCTCTTGCTTAGTCCAACTACTTCAAGGCCTTTCTGTGTTCTGATCTCCTCCCTCCTCGACTCTCTCTGGGGGCCTCTGCCTCGGGTTATATAAGCCCCACTCTTGACCCTTTTGCGAACCTCCCCCAAACGTTCTCTCTCCGGCCTCTAAAGCCAACCCCTCGTTCTGGGTTGGTCGGCAAGGGCTGGTTCACTCCTCCCCTCTATGACGAGGTGGAGACACGCCCTTCTTCCCCGACCTTGCCTCGTGGCCAATGGTGGTTTTGGGGCGATTCGAGCTAGCCCCAGCCAAAGGGCAGCAATGGCGAATGAAGAAAACCGCCCAAAATGCAGTTGGCAATTGCAGCAAAGTGGACGGCAGATGAAATGCAGCAAAGTGGCTAAACCTGGCACTTGGAAGATGCCATGTCGGAGGGATCTACTTTATTTAATGCAGTGCAATGGAGTGTCAAATTAATGGAAGACAAATCCTTAGCCTAATACACATAATAAGGATATAACTGTCAACAAGGGGGGAAATCTATGATTGGCTAACGTGTGGTGTTTATGAACTAATTACGGGACGCACTTTGACCTTTATACATAACTGGAGCAAGGAGGGCGATATTTTTACAACAATTTACACAACAACAACAACAACAAAAAACATTCTCATGTCCGCAACAATATCAATCAAATGTTGATGAAAAGTCTGGTGTTGGCTTAGCGGTTCGGGTGCCGGCTTGGGATCCTAGGATCCTGGGTTCGAATCCCGGTCGATCACTGAATTAACGCCAGGGGGGTTGACTCAGCCTGGTCATCCTTCCGAGGTCGGCAAATTGAGTACCAGTTCACTGGTAATTCTCTGTGTGTTGCAAGAGGCGACTAACAGGGTTGGCGGCAGGAAGGACATCCGGCCATAAAACATTGCTTCAAAAAGGGGACCATGGTGCCCAAAAAAGGCCAAAATGGCCTCTGAAGGAGGTGGTTCAACCAAATGTTGATGAAAGAGGTATATTAAATGCTATGGAACATACATTCCTATATATTTATTCAGAAAAAGAAACAACATTAACATGACAAACACTCACTTAATTTGTTGTTTTGAAGAGGAGTTTGTTTTCATGCTGAGATCACAGACAAGAAGACTACGCCATCAAATTGCCTTTCACCATTATCATTGATCACCATTATGCCATGTCCATAAGTTGTGCTTGGTAGCTCACAGAGCAAATAAGATTGTCACGTCACTGGCACACAATTTCATGTCACGTCACTGGATGGCATGGCAGGACGTTTAATTACTCCCGCCAGGGAGTAATGCATTCAAACGTGTCCGTGTGTGTTCGTGTGTTTGTGAACAAGATATCTGGAAAAGTTCTGAACGGATTTGGATGAAAGTTGGTGGGATGATTGCCCTTGGGATAAGGAAAAATTGCTTAGTTTTTGGTGAAGCTCAGGATATTATTCCGGATCCTGGAATTTTTTGAACGATTGTTTACCATCGGAAAATAGGGCTCATTTATTTTTTAACATTATCTTCTATATATTCAATATTTAACATTGTGATATGAAAATAGTTTTCATATTTGTTGTAAATGTAGTTTAAACTCGTGGTTATGCGTTAGAGCGGTGTATTTTGTTAGCAGCGTCGTCTTCAAGGTTTTTTGTTTTTTTTCCTAATAAAGACATATTCTGTCATTTTAAAAACACCAAAGTGTGTATTCGGTTTCCCCGTTTCATAAAATGTATCGTTTGATACGTATAATGCTTTAGAACTGCTTTTTTTTCCTTTTTTTTTTTCTTTTTTTTTTTTACCTCAGAAGAGATCAACAAAGACAACATTTACCTCAGCGAATGTCAATCGTGGTGTCAGTATTTGATGAACTTATAAAGACTTAGGTGAGTTATAAGTGTGACAAGCATGTGCACGGGATTCTTCCCAGAAGAATGAGTGGTCGCATTAGCTTGTACGACTTAAAATGAGCGAGTTTTGTTTTGGCGTTTGGGCCAGTTTTACATGTTGTATCCCTAAGGAATGAAACGAACGTTTTACCTGGCTTACAATTTTATTTGAAATTACACATGCCTCAAAATACACTCACTTATATAGAATTGAATGTTGAATCCGAAAATGTAAATGAAATTGCCTTGTTTTTAAAAAAACATTATCTTCTATATATTCTAAATATATATCTGTGCAGTGTCTGTCTTGTCTTGTGTTGTCTTGTCTTGTGTTGTCACTGAACTACTCCCTCAAACCTTTGTGATATCGTACTATTCCAACTTGACCCACGGCGGGAGTATGCGCTCTACTGAGTGGTGTTCTAGTTTAAAACTACACTCTAAGTAGCCATGGGAATCAAACCCACACCAGTGACGTAATAAAATGAGCCTTTTACCCACTCAACCATCAAGCCATTCCTCCATCAAATTCCCTTTGCTCATTCATCAACAGTTACCTTATCACAATCACATGACATATTCAGACAGGGCTACATCGCCAGACCCAAAAGAGAAACCTTGTCCCCACACGGTGCATGTATGGGCTCGGTGCTGTGGTAGGGATAGATATGGCGGAGGAGCTTGGGGTGGGATGAGATGGTCTGGTGGACTATTGTTACGGAATCGTCACTTCCGTTGTGGTGGCTTTCATCCACTCGAGACATTTCTGGTTCCATGTATTATTATTATTGTTGTTTGAGGGAAATAGCAATTATTATTGTCAAAAGGTAAAAGGAATGTTTTAAAATGAAACAGGAACTAGACGGCGATGAAGAGGAAGAGGAGGAAAAAAAGAGGGCGGAGCGAGAGAGGTCGGACAAGAAAGCCGAGTTGCTCCGGGTTCTGAAGCGAACGTTGGCGAGCAAGAGTCACTAGCGAACTTTCGGGTTCCCGGGAAAGGGGTCCCTGCGACAGAGTTGTCATCGCTGTGACCGATCAACCTGCGTGTCAGGGTTTTGGCGGTGGATTTCGAGGAGAAATATCACCAGGCCGTTACGTCTCAAGAGTGGGTCGTCGGCCATTTTGACTCGCATAGGACTTGTGCTTCGCTCGCGGTTTCGTCTCTTTTCAACCATATTCACCGCATTCAGACGTCGATCTGAGGCGTGTGTGTGACGAGGCTTTTTGAAGGTTAACTCGTCCATACCCGAGGGTGTGATCTCTCAGTCGCCTGTAGGGCACCTTTGGATTTCCCAGCCGCCTTGAGGGTGCCTTTGTACAGCTTCGGCTGTGTGACTGTTACTGTACTTGCCATCCGCACGGGATTCTGGTCTCGATTGGACATCCGGCTGGCGATCGCGGGAGCGAATCAATTTCGTCACAAAGCCGGGAATAAGAGACATTGGGGAATGTTTGTGTTTCACTCACTTGGAGCACAGTGAGTTAAATATTACAAAACTGATGGTACCATCATAGGACATATTGATTGTACTTTTGTGAGTAACAATTGGGGTGACTTCTCCCTTGATCTTTGACATACAGAATAACACATTTTTCTGCCGTGACTCCTCTCGGGGCTCGGAGGTACACCGTGACCAGGGGGTCGGGGAGGAGCACGTAACAGAAATTGGGGGCTCGTCCAATTGACTCGGGGGCTCGAAATTGGGTCTTCGTCTGGGATAGAATTCCCTAACATTCCCAGAATTCCCAAATTTGGAATTTTTCTAACATTCCCAAATTTTTCAAAAAAATTGGAAATTTTTGTGTGAAGGTTAACAGGTGCTAACTGACAGTCACCATGGTGTTTGACGCAGAACAGTTTGCGGCGTCCCCTAGTGAGGCACAGTTCCAAGCGTTAAAAAAAATCGGAACTCTTGATATTGGCCAGACATTTTAACTTGGAGGTCCGAGTTAATATGAAGAAAGCAGAGATGCAGACATTGGTGATAGAATCTCTGGTGGGACAGGGCACATGGACAGAGGTAGCCTTGGATTGGTTACCCGAGGAAAAATAAAATGTGGAGCTCCGGAAAATGGAGATGCAACTGCAGAGCCAGAAAAGGTTAAAGAGAGAAGAGCCGAGGAAAGAGCAGAGGAAAGGAGAGCTGAAAAGGAAAGAGCAGAACAGGCAAGAGAACTTTAGGAGAGAAGAGTAGAGGAAAGGAGAACCGAAAGGGAACTCGAAGAAAGAAGAGAAAAGGAAAGAGCAGAGGAGAGGAGAGCCGAAAGGGAGTTAAAGGAACGTGACATGGAGTGTCAGAGGGAAATTAAACTCAAGGAACTGGAATTAATGAGAGAACGGGGAGAAGTAGCATCCATGCCGGCTGGTTCGACAACTAGTCAGAACACCTGGGATTTTGGTAAACATGTGAGGCTGGATCCACCCTTCAATGAAAAGGAGGTAGCCAAGTTTTTTTTACACTTTGAGAATGTGGCTCAAATGTTAAAATGGCCTGTGGAGTCCTGGACTCTGTCAGTGCAAAGTGTTCTGGTGGGTAAAGCTCAAGATGTATTTTCGGCTTTACCGATTGACACATGTACAGATTATGAGGAAGTGAAGAAAGCCATTCTCAAAGCCTATGAATTGGTTCCTGAAGCTTACCGGCAAAAATTTCGGAATGCCAGGAAGAGGGAGAGTGAGACCCATGTGGAGTTTGCCAGAATGAAGGAAACCATGTTTGATCGGTGGTGTGATTCGAAAGGGGTTGGGAAAGACTTCAAACTGTTGTGACAATTGATCTTGGTAGAGGAATTCCAACAGTGTGTCCACGAGGACATTAAAGTACATCTGGAGGAAAAGAAGGTACCAGAGTTGTATGAGGCAGCAACCGTGGCAGATGACTATGCCTTGACACACAGGATGGGGTTCCACAAACCTAACTTCCCGAGTTCGCCAGGGGAGTTATTGTACATCCGGTGCAGAGAATGAAGATTCATGGAGGCGGCCTAGAGATGACGATGAGGACAGATCTGCTACCGCGACTCTTAGGGATCAGAAGTCTACAGTTCCAAGACAGACTTATCTTCCGGGGGGCTCGAGGCAGACCACGAGTTTTTCCTCCGGGCCTACTTGTGCTTTTTGCAAGAAACCTGGACATTTGATGTCCCAATGTTATGCCCTGGAAAGGAGAAATCAGGAGCGGAGTCAGATTAGTAAAACTCCGAATGCATTGGCAAATGCGAGAAATCGTCCTTGGAGGACAGTGCCTTGTGAAGGTTCCCATGCCAAAGTTACGGCAGCACAGAATGACCTTGCTCAAGAGGGGTACAAACCTTTTATTTCAGAGGGGTTTGTGTCACTGGATGGAAACCTGACTAACCAGAGACCTGTTAGGATATTGAGGGACACAGGACCACATCAATCTTTAATGCTGGAAAGCATTTTGCCATGGTCAGAGAAGACGGCAACTGGTGTGAGTGTTCTTTTACAGGGGGTTGGTGGCTGTGTCAAAGCTCCACTTCATGTCATCCATTTAAAGTCTGATTTGGTGTCAGGACCGGTCACCGTAGGTTTTCAAGCCACTCTACCTGTCGAGGGGATATCTTTTGTTATCAGGGATGATTTGGCCAGTGGTCAAGTTTCTGGTAACCCGATGTTTGTTGAAAAGCCTAGCATGGAAAATAACACTGCACAGTTAGAACAGAAGATTCCGGGTATCTTTCCATCCTGTGCCGCGACTCGTGCTATGGGTAGGAAGTGCTCTGAAGAGAAGAGGAAGGTACTGACGTCACTTTTTGCACCGGCACGTCTTGTCAGGTACCCAAAAACTAAGTGTCAGCACACCCAAGTCAGGGATGGAGGCAATGTTGGCAAGCTCTTTGTGGGTGGACTGAACTTCAAAACAAGGGAAGTTGTTCTGGACTCTGTCTTCGGCCAATATGGACCACTCTTGGAAGTGCGGCTGATAAAAGACAGGGAGACGCAAAAGTCAAGAGGCTTTGCCTTTGTCACGTTTGAAAACACCAAGGATGCCAAAGATGCAGAAAAGGATTTGAATGGCAAGGATTTGGATGGTCGGACCTTAATAATAGAGAAGGCAGGCCATGGGCGTCGAGAGGGCTACATAGGAGGAAAACTTGGAGGTAGTTTCAGGGGTGGCTATGGCTCCCGGGGTGGGAATGGTCGTTTTGGTGGTGGCCGCAGTCGAGATTACTATGGAGGCTCCCAGAGTTACGGCAGCTCCCGAAGGGATGATTTTATCAGGGTAGTGGCCGAGAAGGAGACCGCTATTCACGTGACTACAGCGACAAGTGCTCCAACCGTGATTATTATTAAAGTTAGGAAGAGTTTGAAGCACTGAATGCTGCGGAGCAGCCGAGCCAAGATTCCTACATGGATTAACCGTGAACTCCACATTCCTAAAGGCATCCATGTAGTGAATACTTCCAGGCCTCACCACCCAACCACCATTAAACCTGGCTCTCAGTTCGGCCTCCTGAAAAAAATTCGATAGATTTGCTTTGTTTTGGATTTTTGATCACAACCCCTTAACCTTCATTCAAAAAAAATGTTTTGCCTGCAAAGAAAGTTTTCCCTATGTTCAAACTTTCTTTCTTGAGGGGGGGGGAAGTGTTACGGATTCGTCACTTCCGTTGTGGTGGCTTTCATCCACTTGAGACATTTCTGGTTCCATGTATTATTATTATTGTTGTTTGAGGGAAATAGCAATTATTTTTGTCAAAAGGTAAAAGGAATGTTTTAAAATGAAACAGGAACCAGACGGCGATGAAGAGGAAGAGGAGGAAAAAAAGAGGGCGGAACGAGAGAGGTCGGACAAGAAAGCCGAGTTGCTCCAGGTTCTGAAGCGAACGTTGGCGAGCAAGAGTCACTAGCGAACTTTCGGGTTCCCGGGAAAGGGATCCCTGCGACAGAGTTGTCATCACTGTGACCGATCAACCTGCATGTCAGGGTTTTGGCGGTGGATTTCGAGGAGAAATATCGCCAGGCCGATACGTCTCAAGAGCGGGTCGTCGGCCATTTTGACTTGCGCAGGACTTGTGCTTCGCTCGCGGTTTCATCTCTTTTCGACCATATTCACCGGATTCAGACGTCGATCTGGGGCGTGTGTGTGACGAGGCGTTTTGAAGGTTAACTCGTCCATACCCGAGGGTGTGATCTCTCAGTCGCCTGTAGGGCACCTTTGGATTTCCCAGTCGCCTTGAGGGCGCCTTTGTACAGTTTCGGCTGTGTGACTGTTACTGTACTTGCCATCCGCACGGGATTCTGGTCTCGATTGGACATCGGGCTGGCGATCGCGGGAGTGAATCAATTTCGTCTCGAAGCCGGGAATAAGAGACATTGGGGAATGTTTGTGTTTCACTCACTTGAAGCACAGTGAGTTAAATATCACAAAACTGATGGTACCATCATAGGACATATTGATTGTACTTTTGTGAGTAACAATTGGGGTGGCTTCTCCCTTGATCTTTGACATACAGAATAACACATTTTTCTGCCGTGACTCCTCTCGGGGCTCGGAGGTACACCGTGACCAGGGGGTCGGGGAGGAGCACGTAACACTATGTCCGGCTTCGTGGTCTCTCAGAGTTCCTTTGCCCTAAACTGCTAACCCCGAACTATCTGAGCTCCTCTCCCTCTGACTGCTCCCAACCCACTCATTCACCGTTCTCTCCTAAACTCGACCCCCTAGGTTAACTCCTCAACTAACTGAACTGCTGCGTACTGTCCCCACCCATGAGCTATTCTTACCTAGTAAGAATGCCCATACATTCATACATATGCCAATTAGTTCTCCACTGGCCCCTTAAGCCACTTGGCACGACCACCATTGTTCGCAGTTTGAGATGGCTATGGCAGTCTTGGTGGTTCGTACCTTTGTGTACGATCATGAGGCAGTACTTCTGCCTTCCTTGGGCGGAGAGAATTTTCCGGGTCCGTGGAGCTGGTTAATATCAGTTTACTTTAACATAAGAAATAGACAGATTACGAAGGGAATGATTTCAATAATTAATGGGGGGACGGTGGGTGATGGGGAAGCTTGGAGACAAATTACGGTGGGGAAGGGTCACGATTATCATCTCCTGACCAAACTTCGACATGTGCTCTGTCATTTTCACACAGAAACAGCACACCTATGCTGAACATGTACGATTGGTATAAATAATCTATTTTACAACAGTTACCCAAATGTCCCCACAACAATACACACACACACACACACACACACACACACACACACACACACACACACACACACACACACACACACACACACCATGGAGGTACCAGTCCATAGAGTCCTTATCACGCCCTGACCTGATCTCCGGTGCACTAACCCTAACCCGAACAACTCTGTCTGATAACACAATGTTTCATCATGAGGTTTCTTGAGAAATGCATTTTGCTGGCAGTTTCCAGTCTGCTCCAGCAGGTGTGCTATATTAAGGCAAGAATTTGTAATTTGTTCAGTCTGCCAGCAATAACTCGTCTACTCTATGTCGAAAGACAGCGTGGGGTTTTTAACGGGAACCAGCTAATGCTAGTCGGTGGGATACACATCTTCCAACTGAGGGACTGTTCACTGTTAATGCAACAACACTCATTTGCAAACAACCAATCTGTCAGTTTATAGTCAGGCCAATAAATGAACCCAACAACACAGCTCAAAGGTAATCAAGTGTGCTGTCCCTGCATTATCTTATCTTGTCAGCAGAAGAGTGCTTGTGCATAGTCAGAAAACATGTTCTGTGTTGCAGTGCCTCCTACTGGTTCAACTCCATAATGGCAATTGTTGTTGAATCAAATTTCATTCACGAGAAACACTCGCTCCCTTTGGGAACGGCAAGGGGAACTTGGTTCCTCCCATACGAGTTTGAACGCAAGACTCGGTTTGCTATCTCTGCACACCCATACACTATAGCTGATACAAAGTCCAGAATGAAAGGCTATGCATATAGTTTTATCCCTCGTGCTGTCTCGCTCTGTAATTCACTACCTGTAACATGCTTCCCATTATCCTACGACTTACTTTGCTTTAAGAGGAATGTCAATTCATACTTCCTACATCTTTTATGTTTAATCGCATTTTACCAGACCTCTGATACTTCCTTTTCTTGGATGTTTTCTTTTCTTGGATGTCTTGGATGTTTTCTTGTTATTTTTATTTTTGTATATTTATTTATTTATTTTTCTTCTGTTTTATCGTTATATTTTTCTAACTTTCTATTAGCCCCTTACCTGGAGTCGAGTGGCTGTATGCCTTGTCTGGGGCGATATCCATTAAAAAATTAATTAAAAAATAAAAATACAATAAATATGTTGAGGTAAAAAACTATTTCCTAAATTTAGACGTCTTCACTCAGACTCGTATACAAACAAGGGGGGAAACGAAAGTAAAAGAAAATAAATAATGGCCTTTTGTATAGTGCCGGCACTTTCATTTGTGTCCCCAAATGGCTGGTAAGACTTCCTGGTTGTCGCCTGAACCACCGCGCGGGAAACACACAAGATGGCGCGGAATCGCGCCCACAGCCAGCCGCTGGCGTGAGGCAGGCAGGCAGGATCCTTCTTTGCTAACACGACTCCGATGATCTCTCCGGAACACACAGACAAGCGCTCGTCATCCTCCCACGCAAAACAACCAAGTGACCACCTCCAACAACCACCAGGACCGAGAGAGCAAACTGCGACTGCCTCCAACAACCGCCAGCACCAAGGAGCCGAAATGTCGAGACCGCTTCTCTTCTTGCTCCAGCTTTCGAAAATCCCATGCTAAGGTCGCACTCTGTCCAATCATCGAGCGCTACTCAATCACGATGGCCGGTGCATGGCGTCCCCATTACGAATCCTCGGGGGGCGGAGTCTAGTCATCATTCGGGAATGTCCAGATGATGTCGTTCTCTTGCTGATCGGCAAATGCTGTTTCTGTCGGCCCGAGCGGCTCTGTGTGCAAATGAGTCCATTTGTTATAGTTATTTTACTGGATTTTTTTTACTGGCTTTTTAATTGTAATAAAGATGGAGGGAAGATCACAGGAGGCAAGCACGTACAGGGGAATTTAACCTTACAGACCCTATAATTAATTAGCACAAACCACCCTCCTTATGGCGACATGCAAATGCTCTTACCCAGACTTACGTACATCGAGACGGCCTACATATATATATATATATATTGTTGCGGATATGAGGATTATGTTTTTTTTATTGTGTTGTATTGTATGGTAAATTGTTGTGTAATATTGCTTGATTCTGGCCCCTCCTACCTCCGTAGTGTAAAGGTCAAAGGGCGTCCCATAATTAGTCCATAAAGCATACACGTCAGCCAATCATAGAATACCCCTGTTCGATAGTTATATCTTTATTATGTGTATCAGGGTAAGGCCTTGTCTTCCATTAAAATGACACTCCATTGCACCAAGTGAAATAAGAGTAGATCCCCTTTCATTCCCATTCCCAAAAACCGCAATTGCCAACTGTTCCCTCCGCGACTCCATTCGCCACGAGGTAGGCTCGGAGAAGAAGGGCGTGTCTCCACGTCGTCATAGAGGGGAGGAGTGAGCCAGCCCCGAACAACCAACCAAGCACGAGGGGTTTGGTTTGAGAGGGCGGAGGAAGAGCGATCGAGGAGGTTCGCGAAGGTTGAGGGGCGGGGCCTATATAACCCGCCGCGGGACGCTCCCCAAGCAGATGAGTTCTGAGTTCTGCAAAGAGACGAGCTTCAGAGAGAAGTGCGCAAGGATGGAAGAGAAGAGAAAAGGAAGCCTTCAACAGAAGTGCGCAAGGAGTGAAGAGAAGCGAGAAGGAAGCCTTTAACACAAGTGCGCGAGAGAAGCGCGGGGAAGCCTTGAGAGAAGTGCGCGACGTCACCCTGCTCGCTCCCAGCCTGACGAGGCCCGGTTTGCTGTGCGCCCTGCAAAGCCTTCCAGCTTGTGGTCCGAGCTGAACCTGCCTCCCAGTCCAGCCAATCATTCCTGCCTCCATTCCCCATTCGTGTGAGTCCGTCTCTGTTTGTTCTGTCAAGGGTATAAGTTAACTTTCATCCGCAGGGCTTTCATCCGCAGCTCAATGGAATACTGTTCTCCCCTATGGGCCGGTGCTCCTGCCTCACACCTAGCTCGGCTTCACGCTGTTGAAACCAAAGCTTTCAGAATTATTGGAATCTCCCGCGATGAAGCTATCTCTGAGGGCCTTTCACTCACTCACCGCAGGCAGGTAGGTGGTCTTTCTGTCTTCTACCGACTCCTCTCCGGCCTTGCACCCCCAGCTCTCTCTGTGCTCTGTCCCCCAAATATTCCTACAGGTCGCACAAGATCTGCCAGCAACCCTCTGATGGTTAAACTGCCGAAATCTCGGCTCTCTGCTCACCTTCACTCTTTCATTCCTCTTTTCTCCCGCCTCTGGAACAAACTCCCTCACTCCCTTCAATCCCACTCCTCCCTCCAGGTCTTTAAAACAGCCGTTCACCACCATCTCTTATCTTCCCCCATCCAAAACCTTGATCTTTTCTACCCCCGCTAATTCACCCCAGATCCACCTTGTTTGAAATTCCAACTTCTTTCCTGGAAGTCCTGGCAGTGTCCATATGTTTTATACCTCTCCCACTGCCCCCTTCCCACGCCCCCCCCCCAAAGCCCTCGCCCTCTCTCAGATCTCTCGATGTCTCCATGTCTCTCGGTCCCTGCTCTCAAATGTTGTGTTTGTGTCCTTCCCCCTCTCTCCCCATCTTGTCTACCGCTCCCTATGTTATATGTTTTATGTGTCGGTTTGTCTTTCTGTGTGATTAATGTTCGCTCTTTCACGAGCCTCGATATTGTATACAACAAAAAAAAAAAAAAAAAAAAAAAAAAAAAAGCCTGTTTAGATAAGCCAGTAATTTTCACTGTGCCTCTAAAATCTTCTGTATATTATTTTATTATCTTTCCTTCTCCTTGGTTTTTTTGAGCCTGTATATAGTAGGAATAAATTTAGTAGTATTTTCAACCTTTTTTCGTCTTCTTCTTCTTCTTCACATCCGTGTCGCTTTTGTCTTTTCCATATTGAGTAGCTGTGGCGCGATCTGGCCAACGTTCAGGAATCGGGTTAGTTAGGGTAACTGTACGGCCGCGGGGCCTCCGCTCGGCAAACATCTTATCCGCGGACCGTAACAATATATATATATATATATATATATATATATATATATATATATATATATATATATATATATATATATATATATATATATATATATATCTATATATATATCTATATATATATATATATATATATATATATATATATATGTGGGAAGGTGTGCGGGTGAGGATATTGAAGTGGCAAGAGATTTGGAGGATGGAGCCAATATTGTTGAGTTTCCTGTTGCGGGCAACGTATGATGTGCTTCCATCACCAGTAAACTTGAGATTGTGGGGGTTGTTGCAGGAGGAGAGATGTTATTTGTGTGGAGGTGTGGGAACGGTTCAGCATGCACTGAGTGCATGCTCAGTAGCTTTGGCAGCAGGAAGATACAGGTGGCGACATGATCAGGTGCTGGCGGTGGTGGTGCAGATGGTGCAACAAGAGGAGCTGAGAACGAAAGAGAGAAGAGAGAAGAGTGGAGAAGGAGACTGATGGGGGAGAGGTGTGGTTTGTCAAAGAGGGCCAAGTGGTAAGAGGTGGAAAGAGGAGGAGGTGGAAAGCAAGAGGGCTGTCAGATGCTTGTGATTGGCAGGTGGTGGCAGACCTAAAGCCACAATTGGTATTCCCAGAGGATATCTGTGTTACAAGGTTGTGGCCTGACATTTTCATTTGGTCAAGTGCAACAAGACAGGTCATCTTAGGGGAGTTGTCGGTACCTTGGGAAGAGAACATGGAGGAGGTGCAAGAGAGGAAAGTACAGTGAGCTGGAGGCAGAGTGCCGGGAGAAGGGTTGGCGATTTTCGTGTCAGCCATTTGAGGTGGGGTGTAGAGGGTATGTTGGCAATTCCTTTTCTGCATTTCTTGCTAGGCTGGGAGTGTGTGGGACAGAAAGAAAGAGGATGTGTGACAAGGTGGCCCAGGTTGCCTTGAAAGGCTCATTTTGGATATGGAGGAAGCTTATGGAGGCACGTCGAACGGTGTAGGTTGGTTGTCTGTTTTTTTGTTTGTTTTTGTTTTTTGTTTTTTGTTTTTTTGTTACCATTATTATTTCTTATTTTGTGTATATGAGTGAGTGGGTGAGGGTGTGTGTTTTTGCATGAATTAATTTTTGCATGAGTTTGTGTTTTTGTGTGTTGAGTGGTGTATGATGTAAGGGTAGGTGGTTGGTTGGTTGGTGTTGTGTGTGTATGTGTGTGTACGGGTGTGTATGTGTGTGATGAATGATCTGGTGTGTTTTGTTGGTGAGTGGCGAAGGGTATAAAGGTGGGTGTTTGAGTGTTCCACCATGTTTGTTTGGTGCTGTGGATTCTGGATGTGGAGGTGTTGTTGTTGTTGTTGTTGTTGTTCGCACTGGCTGGGGGTGGGGGTATGTACGCATCCAGGTGCAGTTGCTGCATGTGGATGTGGATGTGCCCCTGCTGGCCCACCTTAGCTGACCGTATCGAGGTTGAAGGGCCGAAACGGGATGATGCTGAGGACCTCGACTGAGGACCCGGTCAGTGCGGCACACTTGTGACCAGGCTGTGTTTTGAACTTATATATATACATACACACTAGAAACACCTGCTCTCACTACGGAGCATTAATACCACAGCAGAATGAGTACCCACCCAGCGGACAATCTTGTTCCAAGTGTGCAACACGTTCTTCTGGCACATTCCTTTATTTGGGCAGTGTATACACAACACACCACGGCCTCGATCGCTCCCAAAAATAAAATTAACCCGGGTTATGTATTTGATGCGAAAACATGCACACTGCTTATGTGCATATATTATAAATACATTGCAGTAATAACACTCAGATATTTCCAAATGCACCCACCAATCCTCCCCCAAAAGGAAGAAAATGGCAAAATGGGTGAAAAAAATTTTTGGTTCAAAACTTGATCGAATTGAATGAAACATACACAGGCACACCTTCAGGGTGTCTTCATTAATCCCTGAAAGTTTCAGCTTCCGAGGTCAAATCCTCACGGAGGAGTAGAATACATAAATACTCTTGCTCCATTATAGGCCTATATCGATGTCTACTCTTGGCACAATGTTGATGTTTATGGGATTGTAAAGTTTGACATAAAAAGGCACATCCAAGCAACAAAAGCAAAGTAAACATGACCAATTCTGAAAAAACAGGAAAGAACAGAGTCAGCCTCAGGCAATGTAACTTGTGATCCACACCCTTTCCTATGATGACTTGTTTTCATTATCCTACAACACAGCCATTTTGCGCATTTTTAAATGATTTCTACAACTCACGTCACAAGGTGAAGAGAGACACTTGGGGGTGAACAAGCTACACGCAAGCTGAATGAAACACAGCAAAAAGAATGGGAACGCAAGATGGAACCAGAAAAGGAACAAACCAACCAAGAACTACAGCTGTGTTGAAGCCCTGAAGGGAAGAATGCGACTGAACAGACAGGGGAAGTTGGTTCCACAGGTGAGGGAAAAGAGTAACAGATGAGTGGAGCTGAGCAGCGAGCCGAAATTTGAGACTTTAACAAGACGTGGGCAACTGGCAGACAATGTGTGCCCTGCAGAAAACTGGGAGAGAGAAAGAGAAAGAGAAAGAGGGTGCAAGACCGAAGAGGAGGTGGTAGAATACAGAGAGGCCACCAAACTGTCTGTGATGTGACAGCAAATACAAAATGCACAATAGAATGAAAGGTGGGTTTTTGAGGCCATCTTGGAAATATGGTCTGCCCAAGAAAGATCATGGCTGATAGTGAGGCTAACAAGTTAGAGTGACTGAACATCATCGACAGGATTATTAAGAAAGTAAGAGTAGATGGGAGGGTTTGTCAGATTGTCCTTTCAGAGAGACAGAATGAGAGTGAAAGATTTGTCGGGATTGAAAAACATATTCCATGTGTTTGACCTGCTTGTGAGTTTATAAAGGTCTGAAGAGAGGGAAGAGGCTGCTGCCTATCCAAAGGATGGGGTATTTTATGGCAGAGGGTGGCCTCATCAGCAAAGAGATAAAAAGGATTAGGAATTGGACTGAGCACAGAACACTACCTTGGAGCACTCCAGCCTTGAAAGGAAGAGGAGATTAAAGGAGTCCGTCGAGATGAACCCGTTGGCTACGGGAGTAGAGGAAGTCAGTGAGCCATGTGCAGAAGCGGCCTGGATGCCATAAGCAGAGATTTTGGAGAGTAAGGCAAAATGCCAGGCCATATCAAAAGCTCATGATATTTACAGAGAGACGGCCCTGATATCATGTCTGACATTGAGGGCCTCCATCCATTGTTGGGTGAGTAGAAGCAGTGCGTCCAAGGTAGAGTGACCTGGTCTGAAACCAAATTGATGATCTGAGATGAGGTTGTTGGAGAAAAGGAAGGATTTCATTTCAAATGCGATGATGGATTCCATGACCTTGCTGATGATTTGAAGTAAGCTGTATAGGTCTGTCGTTAATTAGATCAGCTTTTGCACCTTGTTTATGTAATGCAATGATGGTGGCTGATTTACAAACAGATAGAAGATGCCATAGGGCAAATTATAGGATGGAAACAGCAGAAAGAGGATGTGCAAGAGCAGTAGAGCACGTTTTTAGGACACGTGCGCTGATGCCGTCCGGGCCAGTTGCAGAATTAGAGTCGAGGGTTGCCAGAAACTTCTCCACATTCTCAGGTGCAAAATACACCGAGGCCAGGAGCAGTTTGGGTGTGACTGGATAGGCTGGGTATAGAGAGCGAGGGGTTGGGGACACAAGATTGGGAAATAAACACAGAATTTAAACATTCGCCATTTCACAAGCGCAGACGACTGTGGCGACAATTGAAGTGAGGGATGGGATGGAGGTGAGCATGCTCTGGATACAGACTTGATAAGGCACCTCCAGGTTTCAGAGGAAAGTGACAAGTTTGATAGTTCAATCTTGAGGTTGGCCAGATGCTGTTTTCTGGCACCTTAAGATGTAGACTGATCTTGCAGTTGTATTTACTCTCCAATTTCCTAACTGCTTTCTCACCATGCTCACTACTATCCCCTCTAACATGTCAATGTTACAGATAATCATGGACATACAAAGGTGAGACGTGGCCGCCTCTATATAAATCCACTTATTGCATTTTTTTGCTTAAAAGTGCATTTCTTTGTGTAAAGATTTAATCATCTACTAGATCATTGTGTTAGAAGCCACTGTATGGCCAGTCATCTACTAGTAACCCCCATCACAATTTCAATAATAATCTGTTGGAAAAGCAGAATCTACATCACACTACACTTTCAAAAAGGACATCATTGAGTGCATCAAGGATTACGGCACTCACCATTTGGTTATGATTTGAGGTGGCAGGAAGCCCACTTTCCTGAAAAAAAGCACTCAGGGCAGCCTGGAGGCAGCGTACACACGGACAAGAAAGCAAAACGAAATAAGTCTCCTATCTGGACAACAATCTCATCTTAAAATGGGAAATACAGTGGACACTCGTGTAACACTTTTATGTTATCTGCACGGGTCTGTGTATATATATATATATATATATATATATGTGTGTGTGTGTGTGTGTGTGTGTGTGTGTGTGTGTGTGTGTGTGTGTGTGTGTGTGTGTGTGTGTGTGTGTGTGTATATATATATATATATACAGTCACGTGAAAAAGTAAGTACACCCCATGTAAAGTTTTGACTTTTTCAACATATTTGAACATACAGCTATTTGATCTTCATTTCAACAGTATCTAGAGATAAAGGTGATCTAATTGAACAAAAAACAATGAAAAAATTGACTTTGCAATAATTTATTCAACAAAAAATTGTTGCACAGCATGCACAATTGCATGCACAGCTCGTTTCAAACCCCCCCCCCCCCCCCCCCCCCACAACATCTCGATGAGATTTAGATCCGGGCTTTGACTTGGCCATTCCAGAACCCTCCATTTCTTTCTTTTTAGCCATTCCTTGGTGGATTTACTGGTATGTTTAGGGTCATTGTCATGTTGCAAGGTCCACCTTCGGTTGAGCTACAACTTTCCGACAGATGGCCTCACATTATCCTCAAGCACCCTCTGGTACAATGAAGAATTCAAAGTGGATTCTATGATGGTGAGCTGCCCAGGCCCTGATGCAGCAAAGCTGCCCCAAACCATAATATTTCCACCACCATGCTTTGCAGTTGGTATCAGGTTCTGGTAGTCAAATGCTGTCTTTGGTTTTCGCCAAACATGTCTGCTGGTACTGTGGCCAAATAGCTCTACCTTTGACTCAGCTGTCCAGAGCACATTGTTCCAGAAGTGCTGGTCTTTGCCTCGGTGTTCATTGGCAAACTTGAGTCTTGCCCTGATGTTCTTTCTGGACAGCAAAGGTTTCCTCCTGGTACACCTCCCATGTCGATCAAATTTGTGCAGCCTCTTTCTAATGGTAGACTCGTGCACTTTGACATCAACAGTGGCAAGAGCTACCTGTAGGTCTCGTGATGACATTCTGGGGTTCTTAGAGACTCCTTTCAGCATCTTGCAGTCTGCTCTCGGGCTAAACTTGCTGGGGCAGCCTGGCCTGAACAAGTTGGCAGTTGTTTGGAATCTTCTCCACTTGTAGATGATCTTCCGGACAGTCGAATGATTGATTTCAAATTGTTTGGAGATCTTTTTAAATCCCTTCACAGATTCGGAGGCATCTATAACCTTCTTTCTGAAGGCCTTAGAGAGCTCTTTTGATCTAGGCATGGTGATGCGCACACTTCAACAACAAAGAGCAAACCAAACTAAATGTCTGAGGTTTAAATAAGACAGGTTCCTCCAAGATCCTCTCTAACGATGTTCTACTCATTTGCACCTGGGCTGGTGCACCTGATTCTAATTTTAGGTATTTGAAGTAGTGATAAATGTGAGGGTGTACTTACTTTTTCCACATGCGAAATTTGCATTTATGTTTATTTAAATTATACAATGGACTACAAAATGTAAATGTTTCATGATATTTGTTATATTATAATCACCTTTATCTATCAATATTGTTGAAATGAAGATCAAATAGCTGTATGTTGAAATATGTTGAAAAAGTCAAAACTTTACATGGGGTGTACTTACTTTTTCACGTGACTGTATATATATAACCATATACATACATATATATATATATATATATATATATATATATATATATATATATATATATATATATATATATATATATATATATATATGTATATATATATATATATGTATATATATATATATATATATGTATATATATATATATATATATGTATATATATATATATATATTATATATATATATATAGCCAGGTAATGCCATATTACGAAGGAAATACAGTAGACACTTCAAATGTACGGTAGCTAAAGACTGCACATCGGATTTTTATGTAAAAAAAGAAAAAATATTTTTTCACATAAAACTTGCTTCTTGCTTGCTTCTTGCGCGCAAAAAATTATTTTGCTATTTTCGGAGGAAAAAAAATTTCGCCCTTTTTCGCGAAAAATAAAATAAAATGCCCTTTTTGGTCGAAAATGTCTGGCAACGCGAAAAAAAAATTGGGAATTTTTCGAAATTTTTAACTGCGATCGAAATTTTTAACTGTGATGGATCTCAAAAACAAAACGTTGCGTCCACTTGCGTGCGTTGCGTCCCCAGCGTGTACAGCAGTGAGGCGGTGTACTACAGTGAGAGAGTGTACACAAAGTGTGAACAAGTCTCCTATCAAGATGAGTGCTGCTCTTCGTGACAAGTGGCTGAAGGAATTCAACGCTGGCGGGGATGGGGCCACCTTCAAGTATGTGTCGAGTGACACGGCTTTCTGTCGAGCTTGTGAAAAGACTTTCCGGGCGAAGCAGAAGTCTGAGCTGGCCCAACATGTCCGAGGAGACCGCCACAAGAGCAACTTGGCCTTGAAGAAGAAGGGGACGGTCACGCAAGCCACCATGGAGGACTTTGGTGGCGGAAAGAGGCACAAGTGCGACGTCGTGGCTCAGGAGCTGTGCCAGGCCATGCTGGCCGCTGGCATCCCATGGTCGAAATTGGAAAACCCTGCCCTCCGGTCGTTCCTGGAGAAGCACATCACTCTCCAGATCCCCGATGAAAGCTGGATTTGAAAGCACTACCTCGACAAGTGCTACGACGAGGCCTTGGTGGGGATCCGTGCCGACCTCGGACAGCAGCCCATCTGGCTGTCCGTCGACGAGACGACCGATTCGGCAGGTCGATATGTGGCCAACATCATCGTGGGACGCTTGTCCAAGGAGGGGTACTTTCGTCCCCACCTCGTCCAGTGCATGTTTCTGGAGAAGACCAACTCCGGGGAGATCGTGCACGCAGTCAATGACACGCTGCGCTACCTTTGGCCTGATTTCAAGCCGGAGTGCCTCAAGGTCCTCGTCAGCGACGCCGCGGCCTATATGATCAAGGCCGGCCATGCCCTGAAGGAACTCTTCCCGGATTTGCTGCATGTGACTTGCGTTGCCCACGCGCTCCACCGTGTCTGCGAGACAGTCCGAGAAATGTTCAAGGACGTCAACGACCTGATTGCCACGACGAAGAAGGTGTTCGTCAAAGCCCCGTCACGTGTTGTCCTTTGGAAGGAGCAGCAGCCCAATCTTTCTCTCCCCCCGGAGCCCATTCGGACTCGGTGGGGGACCTGGATCGACGCCGCGGTGTTTTACGCCGAGCACTTCGAGGCCGTCAAGGACATTGTGGACCAGCTGAACGATGACGACGCGATGGCAATCCGGGGTGCCAAGGACCTGTTCGGAAAGGCCGACATCAAGCTCAGTTTGGTCTTCTTAAATGCCCACGTGTCGTTCATCCCGAAGATCCTTAAGCAGCTGGAGGAGGCCGGCATGGAGCTGGCCAAGGCCTTCCAGCTCCTTGATCAGGCCAAGGAGGAGCTCGAAAAGATCCGAGGCTGCCGTAAGGAGATCCTGCTCACCAAGTTCAAGGTGGTGCTGCAGCGCAATCCCGACATTGGTGTGCTGAGGACAGTTGCTTTGATCCTGGATGGAGATCAGCACGGATCTGACGTTGGTGTGCCGGCTGGAGTCAAGCTTGCCGACATCCCCCTCTTGAGGTACTGCCCCATCGTCAGCGTCGACGTGGAAAGGTCCTTCAACGTCTACAGAAACGTCCTCACCGACCGCCGACACCGCCTCACCAAGGAGAACATTACCAAGATAATGATTTCAAACACCTACTTTAACCGTTCCTAAAAGGGTCTTGTCAATTTCTTCTTGTCCTCTACTTATCAAACAATGCGGTTGCAATAAAGGTACCTGAACATCATTTTTTACCTGTTTACTAGCCCAGAGTGCTTAATGTTGTGCAGGAAAAAGCGTACCATTTTTTGTTCTTTTTTTGACTGATTTCTGAAAAACTTGGTAATAATAAAAAATGAATTAAATGGGGGGAAAAAATATTTCATGATTTTTTCACATAAAAAAAAAAATTCCGCTTTTCAAAACATAAAAGGCCTATTTTCTTAACATAAAAATCCGTAGTCTACTAAAGACCTTTATCGGCTTACGCTCAAACGTACATTGATTACTTTGTGGACTAAAAGTTGGAGAGTAAGAGGAAGAAATAGGATTGTTGGTTGTGGCATGTGATTGGGGTGGAAGGGATAGGGATGATGGGATGTTCTATATTTATAATTTGTGCCAAAATAACTTTGTATACAAAAGAGGCTGAAATGCATCCTTATTCAATTAAATAATAGCCAGTTTGATCCTCTGTCTTCCATTGATTTCATTTGCTCAAAGAGATGCCAAAGCAGTTAATATGGCCAACTTTCTTATTAATACCATATATCAATTTTAACTTACAAAGGAACCCAAGAACCAACAGTTTGGTGTCCCGCGTGGTATTCTTGTACAAATCACCAATTGCAGCCAAATCCAAACATCTCATGGCCAGTATAGGCGCCGAACTGGTATCCTTGATCAATGTGACTTTCAGCCAGAGCCCGTGACCCTCGAGCACACACCAACCTCCCGGCTCACCTCAAACTCCCAGCGTGAAGCCTGAAGCAACTGCTGCGCCTGTTCGGCGGCACAACCCGCTGTCAGCACGAACTGTCCTATAAGAATCTGGTGTCGCAACTCTTCGCTTGCAGCCATGGCTTTAAACACAAGGACGGAAAGAAAGGAGGAAAATAATGAGAGAGCTAGAAATCTACAATGAGGTACGTAGAGAGAAAGAGAAAAGAATGAAAGATGTAAGAATGAGGCAAGAACGAGGCAGATGAAGAAATAAGAGGAGAAAAGGGACCGGTGAATGGTAATAAAAAAACAATAACAAAGGAAGTTGTGACTTGCAAGGAGGCACCCACGTCACAGTGATGTGACGCATGCATTGGCTACTTCCAGCCGTGCCTCCTTCCCTCGGGTGCTAACAATAGCACAAGGCGGGTCGACTTCTGCTTTCTAAGCTTCGTGCATGGAAAGTCACCCATTCAGTTCATCATTTTGGTACGACACCCGATTTCGGTCTCCTCCATATTCCCACAATGGCAGCGCAATGAGCTATCATTCGAATAAACTTTCGTAAAATGAAATAGCATTTGTTTTACAGTACCGGTACACGTGTTCTTGGCTTCTTTCTACCAGGACGACAGGTTCCAAAATAATATGTGGACATACAGTACCGGTGAGTGTTTGGCTTTACAGCTTTATATACGGATATCTTACAAAGGGGATAAAGAAACCAATGTTCAAGTTCAGCTACAGAGGTTGATTCTACTTTCCATTACAAGCACTGCATGTGTGTGTATACATATCTACTATATAATCTACTATCTAAGAGAGAGATGTCTGTCTGTGTGTGGCCATTTTTCTCAAAGATGGCTGAACGGATCTTCGTCAAACTTTCAAAGGTTCATCAGTGAGTAACTGTGACTGTTTTAGGAAAAAAAAAGATCGGTTTTTTTCGGAGTTAAAAAAAAAAAAAAGCTTGAGAGTGCCTAAGCCTTTTCAAATTAATGACAGTTACATACAAGTACACATTCGCATAAATAAATACAAAACAATCACGAGACATTTGAATACAAATAAATCAAACAATTCCGGAAGTGTACGAAGTTGGTAGTACGGCTTCTTCTTCTTCCTGAACTGCATCACACTTAACTCAGAAACGTGATGAATGCCACATTCACCCCATTCACCCACCAGCGTATATATGAACCCCCTTCCTCTCCTGCCTCCCCCCTCTCCTCCCCTTCCACCCCACTCTCCCCCTCCTCTTTCCCCTCCCCCTCCCCTTCCCCTCCCCCCCTTTCCCCCTCTCCCCCCCTTCTTCCCCCCCTTCCCCCCATCTTCCCCTCCCCTTCTCCCCCTCCCCTCCTCTCCCCCCTCTTTCAACTCCCCTCCCTCCATCCCCTCCCCCTCCCCCTCCTCCTCGCCCGCCCGGCAACACCGGGTACTTCTGCGAGTCGACCATATAAGAGAGATGTCTGTCTGTCTGTCTGTCTGTGTGTGTGTGTGTGTGTGTGTGTGTGTGTGTGTGTCACCATTTTTCTCAGAGATGGCTGAACGGATCTTCGTCAAACTTTCAGAGGTTCATCAGTGAGTGCCTGGGAGTGTTTTCGGCCCAAAAATTTTTTTTGCAAAAAAAAGATCGTTTTTTTGGAGTTAAAAAAAAAATAGAAAATCGCTTGAAAGTGCCTAAGCCTTTTAAAATTAATGACAATTATATACAAGTACACATTCGCATAAATAAATACAAAACAATCACCAGACATTTGAATGCAAATAAATCAAACAATTCCGGAATTGTACGAAGTTGGTAGTACGGCTTCTTCTTCTTCCTGATCAGCATCACACTTAACTCAGAAACGTGATGAACGCCACATTGACCCACCAGCATATATATGAACCACCTTCCTCTCCTGCCTCCCCCCCCCTTCCCCCCTCTCCCCCCCCCCCCCGCCCCCCTCCTCCCTCACCTTTCGCCCCTCCCTCTTCCCCCCTTCCCCCTCCTTCCCTTCCTCCCCTCTCCCCCTCTCCTCTTGAGAGACGGACATTCATTGAGAATGGTCACGATTTTGTATATCTCTCCGAGCTGGCCTCCATAGCGAACGATGGCATACAGTGCATTCAGAAAGTATTCCGACCCCTTCACTTTTTTCACATTTTGTTATGTTGCAGCCTTATGCTGAAATCGTTTAAATTCATTTTTTCCCTCATCAATCTACACTCAATACCCCATAATGACAAAGAGAAAACAGGATTTTAGAAAGTTTTGCAAATTTTTTAAAAAGAAAAAACTGAAATACCACATTTACATTTAAGTATTCAGACCCTTTGCGATGACACTTCAAATTTAGCTCAGGTGCCTCTCATTTCTCTTGATCATCTTTGAGATGTTTCTACACCTTGATTGGAGTCCACCTGTGGTAAATTCAATTGATTGGACATGATTTGGAAAGGCACACACCTGTCTATAGAAGGCCTCACAGCTGACAATGCATATCAGAGCAAAAACCAAGCCATGAGGTCGAAGGAACTGCCTGCAGAGCTCAGAGATAGGATTGTGTCGAGACACAGATCTGGGGAAGCCTACAAAAAAAATCTCTGCTGCATTGAAGGTTCCCAAGAGCACAGTGGCCTCCATAATTCTTAAATGGAAGAAGTTTGGAACAACCAGGACTCTTCCTGGAGCTGGTCGCCCGGCCAAACTGAGCAATCGGGAAAGAAGGGCCTTGGTGAGAGAGGTGACCAAGAACCCGATGGTCACTCTGGCTGAGCTCCAGAGATCCTGTGTGGAGATGGGAGAAACTTCCAGAAGGACAACCATCACTGAAACACCCCCACCGATCTGGGCTTTATGGCAGAGTGGAAAAGGAGGAGAAGAGGGGGGAGGGGAGGGGGAGAAGGGGAGGGGAAGATGGGGGAAGGGGGGGAGAAGGTAGGGGAGGGGGATGGGAGGAAGGGGAGGAGAGGAGGGAGGCAGGAGAGGAAGGGGGTTCATATATATGCTGGTGGGTGAATGTGGTCAATGTGGCGTTCATCACGTTTCTGAGTTACGTGTGATGCAGTTCAGGAAGAAGAAGAAGAAGCCGTACTACCAACTTCGTACACTTCTGGAATTGTTTGATTTATTTGTATTCAAATGTCTGGTGATTGTTTTGTATTTATTTAAAGGAATGTGTACTTGTATGAAGTCATTAATTTGAAAAGGCTTCTGCACTGTCAAGCTTTTTATTTTAAAAAGATAACTCCAAAAAAACCGAACTTTTTTTGTTCAATTTCCCCCCAAAACACTCCCAGGCACTCACTGATGAACCTCTGAAAGTTTGACGAAGATCTGTTCAGCCATCTTTGAGAAAAATGGCGACACAGATACACAAACAGACATCTCTCTTATATAACAAGCATTCTGAGTATTGCGCTGCAATACATGTCCCCTACCAAAGTTCAAAGTGCCATAACTTTGTCCAAAATGATCGAATATGCAAATTTATGCACGGTTGATGCTGGTTTTCAAACTTGATCTGAGGTATGCTGAGACACTTGTGTGTCACGCCTCGCCTCGTTGATAAGCCCGCAAGGTCACTCCATGGAGCAGCCTGCACGTATTGCACTGTGTGAATTATATAATTACCAACTCATGGTCTGAGGTACGAGCGATTCAAGAGATATCCATTTTAAAAATATTTTCGTTTAATTAACGATGTCTGCCAAACCACGTGACCTATCGCAAATTCCAAAAGGACATTTTAGTAGACTGACATGCTGAACAGATCTGTGAAGTTTCCCCTCGATTGGATATAAAATGAGGGAGGAGCTCGGTTTTAAAGGTTCATGCTTAAAAACGTCACAACTCTGAAACCATGTGACGCATGACGTCATGCTCGCTGACTTTTTTGTTCGTCATGGGTATGCGATGCTGCCTGCACAGTTTGGCCTCGATCTGTTCAGCCGTTGCAGAGAAAAAGGGGTTTTCGTGTTTTCACGAAAAACAATATGGCGGCCGAACCACGTGACCTGTGACGTCATAATTAACATTAAAATATTCTACAGACCGAGTCCCCCCGAGGGTGAAAATTTGATCTCAATCGGTCCTATTATTGCAGAGAAAATCTTTTTTTAAGGAAATTAAAACTTAAAATGGCATTGAGTTAAGGATCATCAGAATTATCAGAATTCCCAAAGTTTAAAGTGCCATAACTTTGTCAAAAATCATCGAAACGTCGTGAAGTTCGAACTTGATCTGTAACTTATCATGAGGAAACCATGTGCCAAGGTTGAAATCATTAGCATTAAGCGTTTAGAAAAAAAAGCCCGGAAAACTGTTCTTTGCGTGACGGACGATTGACGGAATGACGGACTGACAGACGGAGGGACGGTGTGCAAACCTATAGTCCCCTCCGGTGTACACTGGTAGGGGACTAATAAAATAGTAATAGAAGATAGATATCAGAAATACCCGGCGTTGTCAGGCGGAGAGAGGTGGGGAATGGAGGGGAGGGGGGGAAGGGGAGGGAATGGGGGCGGGGTATGGGGGGAGAGGGGGCAGGAGATGGGGGGGGAGGGGGAGGGGGGATGGAGGAGGGGAGGTGGGGAATGGGGGGGTAGCGGAGGGGGAGGCAGGAGAGGAAGGGGGTTCATATATATGCTGTGGGGTGAATGTGGCGTTCATCACGTTTCTGAGGTAAGTATGATGCCGATCAGGAAGAATAAGAAGCCGTTAAAGCGCGGCGTTACGCGCGCTGCTTGTGAGCAAGGAGGAAGCGGACAAGCGGTAACTTATAAGCGTCTTTATTTCAGGAGCTCACTGTAACACTAGCGCGCTCCGGGCTGCGCGCCCCGTGTATATCCTCAGGCCACGCCTACCCCTCGGGTGTGGCCGCCGCCCACTTGGTGCGCGGAATGATGTTACCACACCAGTGGGCTTTCGTGTCCGCCACACGCCCCCCCCCCCCCCCAGAATTCCCGTGCACCTGGAGGGCCAGTTTGCGGGGCAAACGGATGACCCGGCCGAAGCGCCCCTTGGCGATCGGTGGCGTCCGGGGTGCAGGGATGCCAGGTGGGATGCCCTTGGCTGCCCCTGGGATGGGTGCAGGACCGGGGGGGCGGCGGGGCTGGGCGGTGCCGGGGGTCCGCCCGCAGGGGGGCGGCCCCGACGCGGGGGTCGGACCACTGGCGGTGGATGGTCCACGTCGAGGTGGGCCGGCTTGAGGCGGTCTACAGAAACGCGGTCAGGAGTACCGCCGATGTCCAGGGTGAAGTGCTTCGCCCCGGTCTCCAGCACGTTGAAAGGCCCATCGTACGGGGGCCGCAGTGGTGTCCGGTGGGCATCGTGGCGGATGAAGACGTACTCCGCCGTGCGAAGCTCCGGGGCGACGTGCGTCGGTGGGTGCCCGTGGCATGCCGTTGGCACCGGGGCGAACCTCGGGGCGGTCTCTTGCAGAGCGGAGCGCTGCTGTGCCATGGACCATGGTGCCGTGGAGTCGGAGAGGAACTCACCCGGCACCCGCAGCGGTTGCCCGAAGACCAACTCCGCCGCGGATGCGCGCAGGTCCTCCTTGGGTGCCGTCCGGAGGCCCAGCAGGACCCAGGGGAGCCTGTCGACCCAGCCGCCGTCGCGGAGGGTGGCCCGGAGCGCGGCCTTCAATGAGCGTTGAAATCGCTCACACAGGCCGTTAGCCTGGGGGTGGTAGGCCGTGGTTCGGTGCAGCCGGACCCCGAGCCCCTGCGCGACCGCCCCCCAGAGCTCCGAGGTGAACTGGGGGCCGCGATCGGACGAGATGTCTGAGGGGGCGCCGAACCGGGCGACCCAGGTGGCGATGAAAGCCTGCGCGACGTCCGCCGCCGTCGTCGACGCCAAGGGCACGGCCTCCGGCCACCGGGTGGTGCGGTCCACCATGGTGAGGACGTGGGTGAAACCCCGCGAGGGGGGCAGAGGTCCCACCAGGTCCACGTGGACGTGGTCAAACCGGCGTTCCGGCACCGTGCACGGGGCCAATGGGGCCTGGGTGTGCCGGTGCACCTTGGCGCGCTGGCATGCGAGGCACGTCCTGGCCCAGCCGCGGACGGCCTTCCGGAGGCCATGCCAGACGAACTTGTCGGCGATCAACCTTTGGGAGGCCCTCGCGCCCGGGTGGGACAGGCCGTGGATGGCGTCAAACACCTGGCGCTGCCAGCCCGCGGGCACGATGGGGCGAGGCCGCCCGATGGAGACGTCACACAAGAGGGCCGCGCCCGCGCCGTCGAATGGCACCTCGGTGACGCGGAGGCCCGTGACGGCGGTCCGCAAGGCCTGGACGTCGGGGTCAGCGGCCTGGTCCGCTGCCATCCGGGCATAGTCGATGCCGAGGTGGACTGCGTGGGCGACGGCCCGGGAAAGGCAATCCGCCACCGGGTTGTCCTTCCCCGCGACATGCCGGATGTCCGTCGTGTACTCGGACACGGCCGAGAGGTGACGCTGCTGCCGGGCCGACCACGGCTCGGTGACCTTGCCCATCGCGAAGATCAGCGGCTTGTGGTCGACGAAGGCCGTGAACGCACGGCCCTCGAGCAGATGGCGGAAGTGCCTGACCGCCAAGTGAAGCCCGAGCAACTGGCGGTCGAAGGTACTGTAACGGCGTTCGGGCAGGCGAAGCTGCCGGCTAAAGAACGCCAGCGGTTGCCAAGCTCCACGCACCCATTGCTCGTGCACCACGCCCACCGCGTAGTCCGAGGCGTCAGTGGTGAGGGCGATCGGTGCATCGGGCGCCGGGTGCGCGAGCATGGTGGCCTTAGCCAAGGCGAGCTTCGCGCCTGTGAACGCCGTGTCCATCTGCTCGGTCCAGGTAACGTCACCTTTGCCCGGCTTACCTCGGAGAGCTTCGTGCAGGGGGCGCAGGAGCTGGGCGATACGGGGCAGGAACCGATGGTAAAAGTTCACCATGCCCAGGAACTCCTGCAGCCCTCTGATCGTGCGGGGGCGCGGAAACCCCTTCACCGCATCCACCTTGGCCGGCAGGGGGACTGTTCCGTGCCTGGTGACACGGTGCCCCAGAAAATCGATTACGGCGACGCCGAACCGGCACTTTGCGGGGTTCACAATCAGGCCATGCTGGCCCAGGCGTTCGAAGAGCGTGCGGAGGTGGCGTAGGTGCTCTTCGCGGGATGCGCTGGCGACGAGGATATCGTCCAGGTAGACGTAGACAAAATCCAAGTCGCGCAGGACGCTGTCCATCAGTCACTGGAACGCCTGAGCTGCATTCTTCAGACCGAAGGGCATGCGCAGGAACTCGAAGAGTCCGAATGGCGTGATGACCGCCGTCTTCGGGTCGTCCTCCGGCCTGACGGGGACCTGATGGTAGCCGCGTATGAGGTCCACCTTCGAGAAGAAGGACATGCCCGCCAAACGGGCAGAAAAGTCCTGAATGTGGGGGACGGGGTAGCGGTCGGGAGTGGTGGCGTCATTGAGACGACGATAGTCCCCGCACGGTCGCCATCCCCCGCCGGGCTTCGGCACGATGTGCAGCGGCGACGCCCAAGCACTCTCAGATGACACTGCCGAGCCTCGTGGCCGAACTTGGCGTGGAACCAGCACCAGGTGGTGGAGCTGGAGGAGCGCGGCTGGCTCCGCCAGGCCGGTGGAGTTGGCGGGTTTCCCCGCGGTGGTGGTTTTCGCCGCGGCGGTGGGTGGGGCGTGGCGGCGGTCACGAGGTGCGTATCAGCATGCTGCGTATGCTGTGTAAGCTGATGCTGTGGATCAGCATCATCAGCATCATCAGCAGCATCAGCCTCGAGGTCCGTGACGGCTGCACCGACTCTCGCCCGCGTATCCAAAGCCGCGAAGTACCTGTCCGCCATGGCGGCCAATGCTCGGGGTTCCGTTAGCACGGTCCCGGCCAACGCGAGGCGAACCTGCGCTGGAAGTTGGCGACGGAAAAGTGCCCGGAATAGAGAACCGGGGGCTTCGTCGCCCAACAGTGACAGCATATGGTCCATTCGGACTGACGGGCGCGTGTCGCCGAGCTCGTCGAGATCCAGGAGGCGGTCGGCCCGTGCGTCGTCCGTGAGGCCGAACGTGGCTAGGAGTAGCCGCTTGAGTGCCTCGTACTTGTGGCCGTCCGGTGGGTGGCGAAGGACGGACACAACTCGAGCGGCCGTGCCGGGCCCGAGGGAGGCGACGACGTGGCAGTAGCGCGTGTCGTCGCCGGTGAGGCGCCGAAGCTGAAATTGGGCTTCGGCTTGGACGAACCAGACTTCGGCCTGGGCCTCCCAAAATTCGGGAAGTTTAATTGCGTTGTTGGCCATGGCAATGGCGTCGTGTGTGGAAGGATCGCTCCGGCAGATCCAACGTCGAGGGTCACCAGTAAAGCGCGGCGTTATGCGCGCTGCTTGCGAGCAAGGAGGAAGCGGACAAGCGGTAACTTATAAGCGTCTTTATTTCAGGAGCTCACTGTAACACTAGTGCGCTCCGGGCTGCGCGCCCCGTGTATATCCTCAGGCCACGCCTACTCCTAGGGCGTGGCCGCCGCCCACTTGGTGCGCGGAATGATGTTATCACGCCAGTGGGCTTTCGTGTCCGCCACACCGTACTACAACTTCGTACACTTCCGGAATTGTTTGATTTATGAATTATGTGTATTCAAATGTCTGGTGATTGTCTTTTATTTATTTATGCGAATGTGTACTTGTATATAACTGTCATTAATTTAAAAAGGCTTTGGCACTATCGAGCGATTTAAAAAAAAAAAAAAACGATCTTTCCCCTTTTTTTCCCCTAAAACACTCTCAGGCACTCACTGATCAACCTCTGAAAGTTTGACGAAGATCCTTTCAGCCATCTCTGAGAAAAATGGCGACACAGACGGACATCTCTCTTATATAGTAGAAGATTGAGTGTAGATTGATGAGGAAAAAATGAATTTATAATAATAATAATAATTCATTTATTTTGTATAGCACTTTTCATGAAGCCCAAAGGCGCTTTGACAGAGTGCAAAACATAATGCATAACAAAACATGAAAACAACAAGTGCAAAAAGACAAGAATCAATAGGGAAATATTTAAAGCAAAAGGAGGGAGAAGGAGAAGTGATAGTCAGGGGTTAAATGCTGTGGGTTGAATGTTGAATGCAGTGCTGAACAGGTGGGTCTTGAGTGATGTTTTGAATGTGGTGAGTGAGGAGGAGTCTCTGATGGTGTGAGGTAGTGAGTTCCAGAGGGTGGGAGCAGCGATGGAGAAGGCCCTGTCCCCCCAGGATCTGAATTTGGTCCGGATGGGGGGGGGGGGTCAGGAGGTTTGTACCAGTCTCGGTAGAGAACCTCGTCCTCGTCCTCGTCCTCGAACCTCGTCAGGAGAACCTCGTCCCTTCTGGTTGCCTTGCCGTCCCACCGTGAGCGCTGGTCAGGGTGTACTTCAAACTAAGCTTAAGTGTCAAGCGTTAAGTTCCTCCTTGCCCTCGCAAGGGAAAGGCTAGGGTCAAGCTCTTCCAAATTTCCAAACACTAGAAATTGGACGTCTCAAATTAATTAATTAATTTGTTAATACATCTCAGTCGCCCACGACCTCTCTAGCGCGGGTGTCGAACCAGTTCATTTCCGGTGCGGCCGGGTCGAGTATCGACCCGGCCGTGGCCGAAGCCGTTGGTTCCGCCGTAGCACGCTAATTTAAACGATTTCAGCATAAGGCTGCAACATAACAAAACGTGAAAAAAGTGAAGGGGTCTGAATACTTTCTGAATGCACTGCATATATATTATACATGTATTATATATTGTATACATTGTTGATTATTTATATTATGTTACACTTTTACAATGTGATTCTGTAAAAATGTTAAATCATGATCACTCCTCGGTTTATTTTAATTTTTGTTTATCGAGTCATATTTGTGAATAAATTGTTTATCCGATGTACGTGTATCTGAATTCAACAAAATCCATATTTTATTGATTTCTGTGCTTAACTGATCAGGACATGCTCTGGCTCTTAGGAAGCGAAGCGGATACAAGCAGGTATATACGTGTGGGTAGCATTTCCCCCTCGTGTAACGTAAGTAACGTGACGGTAACAGCCACCCACAGGATATGTGGTCTGCTCCTCAATGCAGCACACTCAGTACCACACCATTGGTTCCTGCTTACCATTAATAGTGTGCGTGGCAGCATGGATGGGTATGGGCAGGTATGGGAAGGGGGGGGATCAGTTAGGGGGCCCATTTGTTGCAGTCTGAGATTCACTCCATGCCCCTCCACTTGCAGCAGCTGAGCACACAAGGAGTCCCTCATGTTCAGGCAGGATGCTGACAAAATATGACATTCTGTCAATAATACATAACTAGCTGAAACCCGTGGAACATCCACGGAAGGGAGGATGTGGTGTATGGATAGAGTGCACCATTATGGATGGCATAGGGGATTTGCTTGTCCGATTAAGAGTTAGGAAGAAAGATGAGAATGATTCGCCTTCGCCCAGCAGACGCCAATACGATGGCGTCGTAAGATGGCGTCATATCGGCAGTTAATCGGATGCTTTTGGGCCCCAACGTCAGCTAATTCAGATTTTTCGAGTATGGCTGTATGTGATAAACAAAGAGCACGGTTCGTAGATCGTACATCCATTAGTGCCGTGGGCATCCGGTCACTGAGTGCGGCGCAAAAGGGATAACAAAGTCGAGTCCTTACGCTATTATTATATAGACTAGCCGAAACCCGTGGAACATCCACGGAAGGGAGGATGTGGTGTATGGATAGAGTGTACCATTATGGATGGCATAGGGGATTTGCTTGTCCGAGTAAGAGTTAGGAAGAAAGATGAGAATGAAGAGTGCGTATATCAACAACGTATTTATTGCAATCTACTTAAATGACAACGCTACGATATACTTTTGAAAAATGAATGGATTCGTAATAGGAATCGGCATAGCACCACTCTGGGATTGTCCACTCAGTGGACGGCTTGCTGTCGCCTTCGCCTGTCCAATCAGCGGACGGCTTGCTTCGCCTTCACCCAGCAGACGCCAATACGATGGTGTCGTAAGATGGCGTCGTATCGGCCGATAATCGGATGCTTTTGGGTCCCAAAATCGGCGAATTCAGATTTTTCGAGTATGGCTGTACGTGATAAACAAAGAGCGCGGTTCGTCGATGGAAAATGCATTAGTGCCGTGGGCATCGGGTCACTGGGTGCGGCGTAAAAGGGATAACAAAGTCGAGTCCTTACGGTATTATTATATAGATGCCAAAAGGATCAGCACAAAGACATGGACTGAAGATACTTACCATGTCAATACACAGCATTACAAAGCTTAAAACGTCAACCACCTCATCGTCAAAACTTGGAACACCTCTTTTCTTGCCTGTGGAATTGTTGTCTCCCTGAGTTAGTTGCCTTTATCTCCTCCCTAGGGGACGTAAGTTTGATCTTAGAAAACCATCTTAGAGTCTCTCCCATTTCCATGATCAAACTAGAAAGCATCTGAAAATGCAAAGCCCTTCTGCTTCCGTTTGTATTCAGTCTTCTTCTTCTTCTTCTTCTGTAGGTTCAAACTAACGAAAACAGTTTTAAACAGAATACAAAATGAAAATTGATGGTTTTATGCAGCCTTAACCTTTGCGCTTTAGATAAAAAATAATGAGCTTCTAGCTTTTGATTAGTGAACCAATTATGTGACCCAATATGCAAATCCTTTCAATTTCAGGTCAATCAAGTGAAAATTTGTGATTTTACATAACCTTGACTTTGACCATTTGATCTTAGAAAAATCAATCAGCTTCTAGCTTTTGATTGGTGAACCAAATCAATGACCCATTATGCAAATTCCTAAAATTTGAGGTTAATAGGATGAAAATTGACGATTTCATGTGATGATGACCTTTGACCTTTTGACCAAATTATTAATTTGCCTTCTCGAAATCTTATTATAATAGAGCAAACGTATATGGTTACGTTTGTTTGTTTGTTTATATGGACCAAAACGTCTTCATCTTCAAATAAATTTAACACCAAATACACAGTCCGTGAACTCTTAATTACGTTTAGACTGCTGAGACCCCTCAGACCTTTGACGACCTTTTAAATCCCCCCAAGACCCTTAAGACCACCGAGACCCCTGAAGATCCAAAATACCCTTAAAGACCCAAACGACCCTGAAGAACCAAAATACCCCGAAGACCCAAAACACTCTGAAGACCCAAAAGATCCCAAAGACCCAAAACACCCCGAAGACCCAAAACACCCTGAAGACCCAAAACACCCTGAAGACCCAAAACACCCCAAAGACCCAAAACACCCTGAAGACCTAAAAGACCCCGAAGACCCAAAATACCCCGAAGACCCAAAACACCCTGAAGACCCCAAAGACCCTTAACTACCCTTTAGACCCTTAAATACCCAGAGGAACCAAAAGACCCTTAAGACCCAAAAGCCCCTGAAGACACCAAAAGACCCCGGAGACTCAAAACACCCCAAATACACAAAATACCCTTAAAGGCCCAGTGGATCCAAAATACCCTGAAGACCCAAAATGGCCCTGAAGACCCAAAACACCATGAAGACCCTGAAGACCCAAAATGCACTAAAGACCCAAAAGACACCGAAATATTTAAAGATGCCTATCTCTCTGAAACGACTTGTGGTGAGGCAGGCGGAGCGTGCCGAGTCACCCTAGTTCTCATAATAAAGCTTTGTTGAAAATTTGAAGAAACAAAAAGTCAAATATTAAAATCAAATTTCAGATCAATTGGATGAAAATTGATGATTTTAAAGGATGCTTACCTTTGACATTTCGACCTTTTGACAGAATTATTAATTGGTCTTCTCTATATTATTATAATAATGCCTTGTTGAGAATTTGATTACAAAACTCAAATGGTAAATTGAAATTGCAGATCAATTGGATGAAAATTGATGATTTTATGTGATGCTTACCTTTCACATTTTGACCTTTTGACAAAATTATTAATTGGTCTTCTCCATATTATCATAATAATGCTTTGTTGAGAATGTGATGACAAAGCTCAAATGGTAAATTGAAATTTCAGATCAATTGGATGATTATAATTGATGATTTTGTGTGATGCTTACCTTTGCCATTTCGACCAAGTTATTAATTTGTCTTCTCCATATTCTCATAATAAAGCTGTTATTTGATGATGAAAAAACGTTTGATGAAAACGTTTGATGAAAACGTTTGATGATGAAAATTTGATGAAACGTTTGATGAAAAAATGTAAATGGTAAATTCAAATTTCAGATCAATTTGGATGAAAATTGATTATCTTATGTGATTCTGACGTTTAACCTTTTGACCTTTTAACAAAATTATAAATTTGTCTTTTCCATATCATCATAATAATGGTTTGGTGAAAATTTGATGGCAAAACTCAAATGGTAAATTGAAATTTCAGATCAATTGGATGAAAATTGATGATTTTATGTGATGCTGACTTTTGCCATTTCGACCAAGTTATTAATTTGTCTTCTCCATATTCTCATACAAAAGCTGTTGAACGTTTGATGAAAAAATTCAAATGGTAAATTCAAATTTCAGATCAATTTGGATGAAAATTTATGATCTTATGTGATTCTGACCTTTGACCTTTTAACAAAATTACTAATTTGTCTTTTCCATATCATCAGAATAATGGTTTGGTGAAAATTTGATGGCAAAACTCAAATGGTAAAAAAAAGTTATGGCCCGGGCAGCCACACACACACACACAGACAGACAGACAGACAGACACACGAAAGTGATTACAAAACCCATCTCCTGCTGTGGAGGGGATGGGCTAATGAAAGACCAAATACTGCATTGGAACCCGAATAAGCAAAGATGAAGCCATCAGGAGGATCCAGGATAACAATCTGGTTTCAGCTGCTCCTCCTCTACCCACAAACCCACTGACGTTTACTACGTCCGATCAGACGGTGTTTCCACCTGCAATCCAGCTCCTTGCGCTGTGCTGCATCGATGTTGCTTCCCACACTGTTTTCCCTTTGCCCCCATTTTCTCTGTTGATCCAATGCTTGTTATCCTGTTCTTCCATGAGCCTCATCATCTCTGATATTGTAAAGACAATATGTGAATAAACGTCACAATGCTGCATTGTCATTTTCTTGTGCCTCGAGTAGGACAGCTACCTGTTCAAGGGTTAACCATGCTGGGCAGGGTTTCTATGGCTAGTGGGGTTGGCTTAGTGTTTCGTAGGGGATAATGGGGTAGGTAAAGCTGCTTTGTGGGTTGTTGTTTTTCACAGTGATTATTAAATTTCATTGACAGGGATTGACGGTGTTGAGATGGGATCTCTTCTGAGCAGACAGCACGGGGAACCCGAGGAGGTGGATATATCTCCTGGAGCAGCTTATCGCTATCCCCCCAAATCCGGTAAGGAAGCAGCGCGGCCATTTAATGCGTGCATATGCATCGCATGCACCGTGGGAACAGCTCACGATTTCCCAATAAAATTTCATTGATTACAAAAATGACATCTACTAATGCTCCACCATAGGAGGGAACATTTATATCAATTTATCTTCTTTTGTTGATTTATTTTTGTCCTCCCCTGAATATGTGAATATCCTGCTGAAAGCAGAAAAGCAGCTGAAACCAGATATCCTGCTATGTATCGATTTTACTTGCGCTACATTATTCCGACATCGTTTGTTGTGCTTATTATCGTTTATGAAACATGAAATGTCCATGATGTCCGTGCAAATTACTAGACACACGAGTTATTCAAAACACATTCATAACTAGAACGGCACTCAGTAGAGAGCATACCTCCGCCTGGTTAGCCAAATCACTCAATGGTGAAAAATCACTTTAAAAATTCTACTAGCTGGATCCGGATCTTCACGAAAATCGAATCCATTCGTCCTTGTCACATACACTACCTCTCTGCCAAATTTCGTCCGAATCCGTCCGCAACCTTTTGAGATATTTTGTTCACAAACGGGCAGACAGACAAATGGACAAACAGACAGACAGGGGTGAAAACATAATCTCCATCCACCTGTGGTGGCGGAGGTAATTATCACCAGCTTCCAATGTGCTTCGAATTTTGATTTTTTGAGCGAGAAATCAAATTTGTCAAATTACGAATTAAATGGATGCGCTGTCGTCGTCGTACAGGATAAATGGTAAATGTCGACTATTTGTAATTTTATTTGGTCACGCTGATCTTCGTCAAATGATGAGCGTCGTCAAGGTTTATCCCAAAGTTGTCTTTCATGACCTGAATTTTTTTTTTTTTCCCTTTTTAAGGCCATTTTCCCTGCTAGAGCCGGGGTTAGCCTTGCGGGCCCCATGACAATCAACATGGTTCCCTTTTTGAGGCAATGTTTTTTATGGCCGGATGCCCTTCCTGACCCCAACCCTTCGTCACCTCTTACGACGCGCAGGGATACGGTGTACCCATTCTAAACCGGGGCACACACCGTCTTTCATGACTTGAGAGCATGGAAATATTTGTTGCGTCCATGTGAGATGGGATATTAATTATTTATTTTCCAATTGCTACATTTTCCAGATTAAATTACACGGGGTTTGCCAACTGTCCAAGTAAACACTAAACATAAACGTATTTCTATTTGAGGAATTGAGGGGCCATTTGTCCATTATCCATGAGTCCGTGAGAGGACATTCAGACACGTGCATACAAGTTCCTTATAGAACGGCAGAGGGGCAAAAGCAGAAGGGTGTGTTGGAAATCACAATCATAGAATACATATAAACACTGATCGCGTCAAATAGGGCTTATACCAATCAGATCAAAGGTAGGGTTTGAAACAGCAAAGAGCTTACTTACTTTGTGTATCTTTTCTTGGTTGCTTTATGCAGCTTTCTTGGCTGGATGAGCATGGGGGTTAATTTATTGAAATCCTAGCCACCTGGGGTAAGTGGTGAGGTGAGAGCTGATTGGTTATTCCTTCCATTTACGAGTGAGAGAGGTGATTGGGTATATATATATATATATATATATATATAGATATATATATATATATATATATATATATATATATATATATATATATATATATATATATATATATATATCTACTAATGCTCCACCATAGGAGGGAACATTTCTATCAATTTATCTTCTTTTGTATATATTTACCATATATATTGTTGCGGATATGGGATTTGGCCTCCATCCATATCCGCTTGTAAATATTCCCCTATTTCCCCAATACTCCCCAACTATCCCCAATCCCCCATTCCCTAGTCCCATTGTCTGTAAACAACACTCTGTAGAACCGACCTTCCCCTTTTTCCCCCATTAAATGTCGTGCCCAGGTTCACCGCATCTCACGTAGACAACTATAGGACATCTTGCTAGTTATTCTTAGTCTATGTCAGTTAAGGACTCGTTTCCATTAATTCTGACTCTTCGTTGCACCAGAATGTGATTGTATGGCACCAGTAGTGAGTTTAGGACCTCCCCATACCTCCTCCCATCTTCCTCATGAAACTACAACAACAACAACAACTACAACAACAGCGCGCGGGGAGTGTGCGTCCTCACTCCGGCTCGGTTAGCCGCCATTGCCCATGTGCTCCAGGTTACCTCCAGGTTACGGGGTTACCACGAAGGGGCTGGCTGTCAGCTCCTCGTCAAGGGCGGAGCCCGGTAACCCCCCCGCACCCAATAAGAAGCGGCGGGCCGATTCCATCTGGGGCGGAGCTAACGAGCCGAGGGCGTGTCACTCCCCGCTGGATATACGCAGCGACTTACCGGACGTAACCAGAGATGCGCCCCCAGCTTGAAGAGAACCAGACGCCACCTCCAGCGCGACGATACCTCCCTGCATCTTTTGGACCGCGCTATCCTGTCCCTGAGCCAAGGTGCACCTTGTGCTGTCCAGCGACTACCTGCCCTTCCTTGCCATCAATCCCTGTGTGAGTCAGTCTTGTCCCGTTTATCTGTGGTCTGTCGGGAATTAAGATAAGTGTGTCTAAGTGCCTACCTTCCTATGCTGTACCTCTTGTCCTTGTAATCTCAACGCTCTGCATACAAATATTATAACCTCCTCCGGAGGTCTTGAGAACTGTACCCCTGGTGTCGTGTCATCTAACCCAGCCGTTGTGTCCTTTCCTTAATTGATTTAGCATAGCGCGATTTGGCCAACGTTCGAGTGGAATCGGGTAAACTGTGCAGACGCGGTCATACCAAACCGCTCGGTAAACTAACATCCAAAACCGCGTCTGTAACAATATATTGTTACGGACCGCGGATAAGATGTTGGTTAACCGAGCGGATGGCACCGCGGCCCTAACAGTCACCCCGACTAACCCGATTCCCGAACGTTGGCTGAATCGCGCCACAGGTATTCAATAAGGAAAAGACAAAGGCGACACAGATGTGAAGAAGAAGAAGAAGCAGAAGACAAAGGGTAAGGAATACAAATATAATTTATTTACTCTTTACAAGACCAAAAAAACCAAGGAGAAGGAAGGATAATAAAATAATTTACAGAAGAGGCAAGGCGACACAGCGAAACTTAGCTTAACTATACAGGCTTAATTAATACCCAGGGACAGAACAAACAAAGACAGACTCACACGGGGAATGATGATAGGAATGGCAGGAGGTGGATGGCTGGAGGGAGAGGAAGGTCCACTGGAACTGGGTCACGGTCGGGCCGGGAGCGGCAGCTCCGTTCCTCCGCGGCCACGGTCGGCACCGCCGTCAACGCCCAAGCTGCGGTCGTGCGAGCTGCCGCGGGACGAGCTCCGCCGGTCGAGTTAAAGCTGCCCTGGTGGAGCCAACGCTGCTTGGTGGAGTTTAAAGCTGCTGGTACTGCTCGTGGTACTCCTCTTGCTTGCTCTCAGAACTCCTTCTCTCAATGCTTGCTTGTGTACTGCCAACTCTCTGGCGCACCTCTCTTTGCACGTCTCTCGCTTAGTCCAACAACACACTCGGTTGTTGCGCGCGCGCTTTTATAGCGCCTCAGGCGATCAAGCCGCCGACCTTCAGGACACGCCCCCCGGTGAGCTCGCTTCGGCCCTGATTGGCGGGCACAGGCCCTCTGACTCCACCCTTGATGACGATGGGCGGGCACGCCCTTCTTCCCCGAGCTGAGCACATGCTTAATGGCGGCTATCGTAGTTGGCAATGCGAATGGCAATTGACGAAAAGGGAATGTGAACGGAATCTACTCTTATTTCACCTGGTGCAATGGAGTGTCATCTTAATGGAAGACAAGGCCTTACCCTAATACACATAATAAGGAAATAAGCTACTGAACAGGGGTATTATGGTGTCCTTCATGTATGCTTTATGGAACTAACTACGGGAACGCCCTTTGACCTTCATACAACACTGGAGTAAGGAGGGCGATATTTTACAACAATGTACACTACAACAACAACAACAAAAAAACCATTCTCATATCCACAACACTGCACCCTCCTCCTCTTAGGCACGTCCCGGGCCTATAACTTTAACTTTTAGTGTGGCACGTAGGTGTAGTTCCCTCTACATTTAACCTGACCCTGAGTGCGACAGTCTTAAAACATAAATAAATATGTCCCGCTGCTCCATTGCACCCTATCTAACAGATTCACGCCCACAGCTAACCGAATTGCGGAATGGTCTTCAAACTATACATTGACGGTGGGGAGCATTATTTACAATGACGTTACTTTATTTACGAAACTAACCCAGGACCTGTGATTGTTCTTTCTGGGGGTGGGGGGAGACAGTCTACTCTGCATCGAGGCACCATGAAAGCACCCAAAACGCACCAACACACCCTCAAGCACCAATCGGTGCTCAGTCATCACTGTTCATCAAAATAAAAACAACAACCCCTAACCCTGCTGGTGGTCTCTTGCTCTTTGGCTCCCTCTGCTGGCTATTTGCTTTCTTCCAGATGTTGTCATTTTCTTTGCTGGCGGCCTATTTGCAATAAAACTTGCACAAAACGTGTCCATTTTTATTTTATTTATGGCCCACAGGGCCGACTAGTGTGGTTCACCTGTGGGGCATCGGTGCCCTGTGGCCAAGGTCCGCAAGCAAGATCTCGGGCCTTCATGGCCGGTGCCAGCAGAGGGGCCATGCCCCAACCCACGGGGTCCATAAGTGGTGCTCAGCCACAGACATGTGGTCCATAATGTGGTGCATCGATGCAGACAGCTGTGGTTGCGAGAGGTTCGGGCGCACAATGGCCGACTCACGCACGCTCCCCTCGGCGCCCAGTGGTGCACAGGTCCTCATGTGGGAGACAAAGGGGGGAAAGACAGATGAGCGAGGGGTAAGGTCACAAGGGTACACATCAATAAGGCAATGCAAGGCGAAGTGCGTACGGAGAGCGAAGTGAGAAAGCTCGTCCCTGCCGTACGTCACCCCCCCCCCCCCCCCCTGGTCACCTACTCTACCCTTGCCCTTACCCCATATTTACAAAATCTACACCTTACAAATTCGTCGCTACTGTCACGTCTCCCCATATCTCCCTTATACCAAATTCGTCTCCACAATCCCTCTATCCAAAATTTGCCATCACCCAATTCATCATCAATCCTCATAAGGAGTGAGAGATGGAACAACAAAGCACAATGTCACACCCATGTCATGATGCGTCTCACAATCCAAACATTTGCACAATAAAAATAATAAAAACAACCTGGCATGGTGTGGAGTTACGTCATCCCAGGTGAGTGGATGTAGATGGTGCGAGGAGACTTCAATCCTAACTATCCTCTAAATGACTTTAACACACTTTACACTACCCGGGGTCTTTCCCTGCCAATCCATTGGCCAACTTACACTATGGGTTCTAGAAACCAATTCCCATTGACCAAACTGTGGTGCTTCTCAATTTGGGGTCTCACTCCCCCGATTCATCTCCCGGTGCCCTTGCACAATTTCCGGGCTGGGTCGTGTAGCTCTCCCAGCAGGTCTACCCACCTGCACACCTCCACCACTGTAGTTGCCACCCGAGCTTACCTAGCTCCTCACCCTAACCTATCTAACTGGGGAAGGCCCCTCCTGGCTCTGTCACCCCTCGGTGCCCTCTGGCACTGGGCTACCCGGGTCCGTCCTCCGGATCCTCGGGCCCCATCCACAACAATTCTACCGGCTCCCAGAGCCCACCTGCGGCCTCACCTGGCCGACATCCTCACAGTGGTGGAGTGCCCAAACCAACTACACACACTAACAGGCGACACGCCCAGCCATTTCCACAACACTAATGCACCCATCCAAATACCATTCTTTCACCCGCACCACAGATGCCAATATCCAACCACAATTTACCTATACCCTCTACCTAACACTTACTCTACCCTCCCCGGGTATTCGTGATGGGGGTCCATCCTTCCCCCATTCACACCTTCGCACCATCCACTCCACTCCATAGTTTCCACCATACTCACTCCACGACCATCCATTCCAATACTCCATACAATCCTCACTCCATGTCTTCCACACAACCATTCTCCATACACCTGTTGTTGCACACCTGTGCAATCACACCTGGTGCCACCTGCACCCTCCTTCCTTCCTGGACCATTTGGTCAGCCCAACTCACATCACTATCACTCACTCATACACTGCTCCATCCACCTGTTCAGTTGCACACCTGTGCAATCACACCTTTTAACCACACACTTTTCACAATACACTTCTGAATACACCTCCAACACTCACACGGCATCATCTAATCTACCTGTTGCCCTGCTAACTTAGTGCTCCCCGTCTTCCCTTTAAACTAAGCACATACCACGTCATTATCATCCACTCTAATCTGCCTGCGTCCCCACTACAGGTATCATTGTCACTACCTAATCTTAACGTTACCTAAGGTCATCTTCTAGGTCCCTATCATTATATCCTAACCCTCCCGGGCTAGTTTTCACTGCCAAACCCCATAAGTCTAGTGCTCCTTTGCCCCCGCTGTGATAGATGGCAGAGTTGCCATCCCACCACATCGGGTATCTTCCACTACCAAATTTTGCACACCAAATTCAACAAATCAAAAATTTGCCAATCACTACTAATCATCTGCCAATCATTGGTCTGCCAATCCTTTGCCAATCATTAAATTTCGCTTTTTAATTTCGGGTCCAAAACACTATCCTCATCATCACCCGTCTACTCACTAGATCCTCTCGGTGCGCCAATTCACTTCTACAGCCCGGCTTCGCACGGCCGAGCAATGGATGCGGGTGGTTCGTTGCCAGCGGATGGGTCCGTCCGGCATTCGGTGCAGGGAAGGCGGTTTACCCGGGCCGAGATCCCACGCACCATCCCGGCACAGAGCCGTCCAATGGCCCGATCTCGCCCTGCCGGAACGCCTCAACAAAAAGGGGTCGCCATGACGACCCTTCCTATCGGGCTGTCCGCTCCGCCTCGTGGAGCACAGACGCGGCCGTTCCGAGCGAGGCCCAGCGTGGATCGCGTACGGCGGTTCTTTCGAAACCGCCGTGGGTCGGATCCCCGCGGGTCCTCGCGGCACGCGAAGCCCGGCACGCACCGAGGGCCCGATTCGGCTAAACGTCGTTCTAACCGCTAACCCGGTTAGCGTCGATGCTCCATTCGCATGCTTACACCCCGCAGCTCGTTCCTTGCTCATACATCCAGCCGTCTCCATGCTCTTGGTCATTGCACCTTCCCTGACACACCCAGGTACACTCATTCCGCTCACAGACTTGGTCACACACCTGACCACCGCACACCTTTGCACACACTCGTCGTTCACACACCTCACCAACACACCTCTTCGCACCCCCTTCTCGGTCACCTCCTCGGTGACAACCACAGGTGTGCTCTCACTTGCACACCCAACCACGTGCCTCACTACTAACTCAAGTGTGCATTCCCACACACGCTCTACCATTCCAGGTGTGCATCCTTCCATTCCAGGTGTACATCCTCTCTCACCTGCCACAACCAACTCACGCTCCGTGTCACTCTCACTACTTTTACGACCACACTCGGTCGCGCACTCACCCTTACTCTCGCCAGCGCACTCTTTACTCATGCACCCGTCCGTTACACACCTTTCTCGCGCACACTCTCCCTTTACACCCTCCGTAACACTCACCACAGGCGTGCATGCTTCCGTTACATCCTCTGTAACACTCACCACAGGTGTGCATTCTCCTTTATTCTTGACAGCGCACTCTTTCCCCATGCACCCGTCCGTTACACACCTTTCTCGTGCATCCTCTTGCACACACTCTCCCGTTACTTCCTCCGTAACACTCCCCACTACGCACTTCCATGTGCTCCCTCGCACACGCGCTACGACCAACTCACTCTCGACAGCACACTCACTCCTCGGCGCGCACTTTTTCCTTACACACCCCAGAGTCGGACATTCTCGCACACCTCCTCCTTCGCACACCGTACCTGTCGCACACTTCACCAACGGCCTCTCACGAACACCCAGATCCAAATCAACCCCCAAGCCGACTGAAGCTCCCCTCACATCATATACATTTCCACGTATATCGCCACTCACCTTGGCACCTCGTCTCCGCACCTCCTTCGCCACCTGCAAACTCTTTATTTGGTTAGCGAGCACATCATCACGATTTGAGCACCGACCTTGCACATATTCCATCACTTCCTCCTTTATCTCCCTCTCAGCTTCCCTTCGTCTCTTCTTAATTTCAATCACCCCTTCTTCCACCTCCTCTAATTTTTCCTTTACCTCCTTCATCTCCCGGTGCGCCCCCTCTATCTCTTCCTCCAACGCCACTTTAACCGTTTCTATGTGCGTCCTCACCTCTCTGTCCTTCGTCTCCATTACTTCTGTCACCTCGTCCAACCTCGTTGTCAGTCCCTCACGTACCATCTGACATTGCCTCTTCGTCGCTATTAATTCGTTCTTAATGTCTTTTTGTGTCGCTTTTAGCCCTCCTAGTACCGCAGTGTTCCTTTGTACCTGCTCCACTAACTCCGTCTGTCCCACTGTCAGCTGTTCCACCTCCTGCGTCAGGTCCTCTATGTCCCCCTGTAACCTAGCCGTATTATTCCTCACCTCTTTCTCCATACGCTTCTCACCTCGCTTTACCTCCTCGCGTACCTCCGAGACCTCCTAGCTTACACCTCGTCGTATCTCCTCCTTCATCTCCTCCATCTCTTTTGTAGATGCCACCCTCATCTGTCCCAATTCATCCCTCTGAGCATCCAATTTACCTTCTAACCCGATTTTCACCTCCTCTATCTGGTTCCCCATCCGTTTGATTTCCCGGGCGGATTGCTCCCCTACTTCCCGCAATTTGTCGTCCATTGTGTGTTCTAACCCCCTTAACCCATTTTTCACCCCCTCTATCTGATTCTCCTGGGCAGCCATTCTATTTTCCACCCCCATTAACCCATTCTTCACCTCTTTTATCCCGTTGTCTAACCCCTCAAATTTACTGTCCAACCGTTCACCGGTACCCCTTGCTTCATCCCTCATTACCCCCATTTGGCCCTCCAATCGCTCACCCATTTTTTCCATAAGGGCCCCCATTTGTATCATAAAAAGGTTCAAATCCACCGGTGCTGCTACGGTCACGGGCGCCGCTAAATTTGGTGCCGCTGTAACCACGTGCGCAAAGGCGCCATTTTGTGCGCCTGATACCTCCTCTACCACATTGCCATTGTTCTCCTCCTCCCTTTCCTCCACATACATTTCCCCGAGGTCCTGGGTCGATCCTATCCCGTCTATTTCTCCCACCGGCATCCGATCGCCTTGACTATCCATGGCGAGATTTCAAAATTCAGGTTTTTCTTTAAAACAAATTTCAGCAGCTCGTAATTTTGAGCGCGTCAAGCGCACTTTGGGTCCAATCTCGCTCCCGACACCAATTGTTACTGCCAATTGCACAATTGTGTCCAAAATTTGGGCTAAATAAATTTAGTCCCAGGTTCGAATCCCAACTCCTGACTACCAATTGTTATGGATACGGAGGACGGCTCTCCCATTAGCAAGGGGTGATTAGCCCCTTGTCCTGTTAAGCTGGCCGTCTCCCCGTTCCTGGCACTTGTAACGCTATCCCGCGGGATGGAACGGATCAGGGTTATGGGCCCAGGGTTTATCCCGAATACCTTTATCCGTCCCTCCGCAGACTAGGGAGACAAGTACCGCTCGAACCCCGATTTGGATGGTCTAGTTAGTTGCCGAGCGGTTTTTAGCAACCCGACGTTCGAGCCATTAGCATTACCAAAGACTAACCCGATTCTCAAACGTTGGCCGAGTCGCGCCACGTGCACTCAATATGGAAACCTCTAAAGCGACCGAAAGAGCATGAAGAAGTAAAAACAAAGTAGGGAATAACAAGATTTATTACTATTTATACACACTAAGCAGAAAGGAAAAGAAAGATGATTTATAAGGCAATTGAAGGAGCAGGAGACATAGTGCAATGATTAGCTTATATATGGCAGTCTTAATTAATACCCCAAGACAACATGAAAGACGGACAAACGGGCACACTTACACGGGGGAATTGATGGCAGGAATCACTGGAGGGAGGAGAAGGTCCAAGCCAATGGCAGGGCAGGAAAGGTCCGGGCAATTCCACTCCGTCGAGGTCCACGTTCCGTGCTCGAAGCGAACAGTAGCTGGCAGCTCCCCGTCTCCACAGCCGGCAATAGGGCCTAGAGGGTCTCGGCGTATTGCTCAGTATCAGCACCCCCTCACGTCTCGTTCTCTCTTGGCTGCTTTAGCTGGATCGCGCATCTGCCGCACCTCTCTCTCACTCTTCCTCGGACCTCAATCTTCTCCAAAAAGCTCACCTGCTCATCTCTGTAAAAGCTCATCTGCTCATCTCTGTAAAAGCTCATCTGCTCATCTCTGTAAAAGCTCATCTGCTTGGGGAGCGTCCCGCGGCGGGTTATATAGGCCCCGCCCTTCACCCTTTGCGAACCTCCCCCAAGCGTTCTCTCTCCGCCCTCTCAAGCCAAACCCCTCGTTCTGGGTTGGATGAGCGGGGCCGACTTACTCCTCCCCTCTATGACGAGGTGGAGACCCGCCTTTCTTCTTCGTCGTTACCTCGTGCGTAATGGAGTCAAATGCAGCAAAGTGGACGGCAGATGAAAATGCAGCAAAGTGCCTAAAGAGTCGATTGCAGCAAACTGGACGGCAGATGAAAATGCAGCAAAGTGCCTAAAGAGTCAATTGCAGCAAAGTGGCATACCTGGCACTTGGAAGCTGCCATGGGGCATCGGAGGGCCTACTCTTATTTAATTCGGTGCAATGAAGAGTCAAACTAGTGGGAAACACATCCTTAACCTACAGAGAATAAGGGACTAACTATTGAAAAGGATATATGGTGTCCTGTGTGTAGGTTTATGAAATTAACTAAGAGGACGAGCTTCGACCTTTCTTTACATTACGAGGGTCAGTTACACACAACAAAACCATACTTCTCACATTCGTTACACTTTCTCAAAATCGTTACACTTCTCAAATTCGTTACACTGCACCCTCCTTCCTTCAGGCCCGTCCTCCTTTCCCCCATCCATACCTTTTGTAATTATCGTCTGTTTTTACCATAAAGGCCATCATCTGTTTCATAAACAGGTCCAAATTCATTGGCATCTCGGGCTCGGCTGCCGCGACCACGGGCGCGGCTAAATTTGGTGCCGCAATAACCATGTGCGCGAGGACGCCATTTTGTGCGCCTGATACCTCCTCAAACACCTCCTCATTGTTCTCCTCCACCATTTCTTCCCTCCGGTCCTGGGTTACCCCTAACCCCTCTTCTATTGCCCCCACCGGCATCCGATCGCCTTGATTGTCCATGGCACGACTCAATTTGGGATTAAAAAAAAACAAATTTTGAACAAATTTTTTTCTTTTAGACGTTTTAAAAATTTGGTTCAGGCCTCGAATCTCACTCCCAGACACCAATTGTTACGGACCGCGGATAAGATGTTGGTTTCCCGAGCGGATGGCACCGCGGCCCTAACAGTCACCCCGACTAACCCGATTCCCGAACGTTGGCCGAATCGCGCCACAGGTATTCAATAAGGAAAAGACAAAGGCGACACGGATGTGAAGAAGAAGAAGAAGCAGAAGACAAAGGGGTAAGGAATACAAATAATTTATTTACTCTTTACAAGACCAAAAAAACCAAGGAGAAGGAAGGATAATAAAATAATTTACAGAAGAGGCAAGGCGACACAGCGAAACTTAGCTTAACTATACAGGCTTAATTAATACCCAGGGACAGAACAAACAAAGACAGACTCACGCGGGGAATGATGATAGGAATGGCAGGAGGTGGATGGCTGGAGGGAGAGGAAGGTCCACTGGAACTGGGTCACGGTCGGGCCGGGAGCGGCAGCTCCGTTCCTCCGCGGCCACGGTCGGCACCGCCGTCAACGCCCAAGCTGCGGTCGTGCGAGCTGCCGCGGGACGAGCTCCGCCGGTCGAGTTAAAGCTGCCCTGGTGGAGCCAACGCTGCTTGGTGGAGTTTAAAGCTGCTGGTACTGCTCGTGGTACTCCTCTTGCTTGCTCTCAGAACTCCTTCTCTCAATGCTTGCTTGTGTACTGCCAACTCTCTGGCGCACCTCTCTTTGCACGTCTCTCGCTTAGTCCAACAACACATTCGGTTCTTGCGCGCGCGCTTTTATAGCGCCTCAGGCGATCAAGCCGCCGGCCTTCAGGACACGCCCCCCGGTGAGCTCGCTTCGGCCCTGATTGGCGGGCACAGGCCCTCTGACTCCACCCTTGATGACGATGGGCGGGCACGCCCTTCTTCCCCGAGCTGAGCACATGCTTAATGGCGGCTATCGTAGTTGGCAATGCGAATGGCAATTGACGAAAAGGGAATGTGAACGGAATCTACTCTTATTTCACCTGGTGCAATGGAGTGTCATCTTAATGGAAGACAAGGCCTTGCCCTAATACACATAATAAGGAAATAAGCTACTGAACAGGGGTATTATGGTGTCCTTCATGTATGCTTTATGGAACTAACTACGGGAACGCCCTTTGACCTTTATACAACACTGGAGTCAGGAGGGCGATATTTTACAACAATTTACACTACAACAACAACAAAAAAAAACCATTCTCATATCCACAACAATATATATATACTAGCAAAAGTACCCAGCCTTGCCAGGTAACAATGGGTCGCTTCCTAACGGGAGTATGAAGAGAGGAGAGGAGGAGAGGAAGGAGGGAGAGGGGGGTAGGAGAGGATTGAGGGGGAGGTGAAGGAAAGGGGAAGGGGAGGTGAGAGAGGGAGGGGGAAGGGGGAAGGGAGGGGAGGGTTTGTATATTGCACAAAAATATTAGCCAATAAAAAAATGGGTACGTCAAAACAAAAAGGGAGCTCTCTGTACTGTAACGCCATGGCTTGCAAAAGCAGCCTGGATAGCATTCACCAAGTGGTGGTTAATCATATTCAAAAAGGGTGTTATAACACACCCAAACTTCCTTGGCCTTGTGACTAATTAATTAAGTACACATTAAGTACACATTCTGACTTCATTTGTGGAGCCCGCGCAAGGTGGCTTAAGCGCTCCAGCAAGCACTCAAATTAAATGGGTGATAAGGAACGGCTGGCTTGGCAAGCGATAGCAGGGTGATTGCTTCTGGTTGAAATGGCCGAGGAATTTTAAAAACAGATCGCAGGTACAGTGGAGTGATACGCTATCCCATGGAAGTATGAATTAAGTTAAAAATTATTATTAAGTTAAATTTTTTAAAAACTCCAGAAGGAGAATGAAAGCCTCACTTAAATAAATGCATATATACACTTAGTTATAAAAATCGCTGGATATGGTAAATGTGGTCAGATTTCACTCCAGATTTGGACATTTATTTAGTCTGCAGCATCCAATCCTCATATCCGAATCCAGATTTTGATGATATGCTTCAATTATGTTATGATAATCAATCGTGTTTCCAAAGCAAGGCACGTTTGAGTCGGCGGAAACAAAATGGCGGCTTAAGAACCCAGCGGGTGGCAGTGGGCTGACCAAGATGGTGGGCCGCCATATTGGTAAGGCTTTTTAGGTTTTTTTCTTATGAACACCTCATTAATAATCTTCGAAAAGGGTGTTATAACACACCCAAACACCCAGTTTTCATCATTGCAATCTGTTAGAGGTCCATATGTATGCATGCAAAGTTTGGGGCTGCAAGGTTTCATGGTTTTGGAGTTTTGGAGGAGACAGACGGAGACGGACGGACACACACACACACACACACACACACACACACACACACACACACACACACACACACACACACACACATATATATTTAGTTACGGTTTTCCGCCGCCCTTCCGACCCTTTTTAAGCCCCTTGCTCTTTCTGGGCCGGTGTAACCGAGACTTGAAACGCCCCTTCCGGGCAAACGCAAGGTAGGGTTTCGGGACAAGTCTCGCACGTACCTAAATACCTGCACCGCCATGGAAGCGGGGAACCAAGCCTTGCACAAGCCACGTGTAATTTGGGTACACTGAGCGGATTGCGTACCACGTGGTCCATGCAGTTACCGTTAGTATTGGAACCCGATTAGAGCGGTTCTATTCGTACCACGCTTAATCAATGATGGAAAACACGAGACGGTCGAATAAAGAAATAACAGGTTTAATTATTATTTACACTTATATGTACAATTCGGTAGAAGACAGAGACACAGAGCAGCCTTATACAGTCTTATGCTAAACCCAGACACGGGCCCGATCACACTCACAAAGGGGAAATGCAGGCAGGATGATGGTCAGGCGCTGCCTTGGTCGTCCAGGAACGGCAGCGTCGCCCGGCGTGGCTCTCCATGGTCACAGCACGTCCCGCGATGAAGGCAGGCAGGATGGTGGCAAGCAGGTGGTGGAAGGGATTCTTGGAGCGCGTCTCTCGAACAAAGGGCAGCAGACAGGCGGTCTTCCACAGCGCGTTGAGTTACCGGTGCGCTATCACTCGTGTAACCCAATAAAGGCTCGGCCTCAAGCTCAACCGAGCGTCCAATTTGGTAAGAGCGCTTATACTTAGTTCATGCGCGTCTTTTCTCTGGTACAACACTCAACTCTCACAGAAGTTAGTGCAGCTCCTCCCTTCGCAGAACTCCATGCGCAAGCTCACCTCTCCCCGAACTCCAGTGGGGGCTTCGCGCAACGGGTTTTATTGCCACGCCCTTAGCCTTCTCGGATGTTCCAACCACACCCTGTGACGCATTGCCGCAGCCACTCCCTTTGAGCCCTGATTGGCGGCTCGCGCTTACCGTCAGCTTCTCTGCCACCCTCATTCGGTCCCTGCTCGATTTGCCACGCCTGCCTCGTGTTAATTCACGCCAAAAAGCCAAAGGCGCATAAGGAGGCGTAAGGCGGCATAAGGCAATGGAGGCGGCATAAGGCAATGGAGGCCCTACTCTCATTATTCTACTCAACGCAAAACTAACACAGGAAAAGGACGATGCTCACAAATACTAAGAAACAACTGCACTATCACGAGGCTACGTGTTGTTTGTGTGACTAAACTATGAGGGGGAAATTAACCTTTATTGTACAAAACTCAAAACCGCAACACTACCCCTCTCCCTCGTCAGACTCGTCCCCGAGTCGAACCTAACTAAAATGGAACGACCGGTTTTGAGAATGATCTGGAAAATTACTTTTACTTTTACATGTGACATATAGATGTGGTTCCCTCTAACATTTACTCTAACCCGTGGGTGCGACAGTTTTAAAACACTAAATATGTCCCCCCCCCCTATTGCGTTGAGTAGCTAACCTAACAGAATCACGCCCACAATGAACCGAATCCGGAATTTGTCAAACTAAACATATAGCCGGTGGGCAGCATTTTATATACAAGCACAAAAAACTTAACCTTATTTACAGTTCTATGACCCAGTACCTGTCCTTTTTGGAAAGAAGATTGGAGGGGAGAGAAAGCACAGCAAAGCACAAAACACACTCATCATCACATTTGCTGCTTGCTTCTTGCATCTTGCATCTTATGTGTGCATATATCAAACCGGCTAGCCCCTGGACCGGCATTCAGGCCATTCCTGCTCTTCAAGGCTAACTACCTTACAAATCTTCTCATCCCTAGCACACCATAATAAAAAATGCACAACAAATGCATTCATTTTATTTCTCTGCTAAGCAGGGCCAACCCTATGTGGTCCGACTGTGTGACATTAATGCCACTCAAAACAAGTGGTCCGAAAATGCAAGGTGATGTTGCAGCAAGGTGCTGCACAGCAGAGGTGTATGGCCACAAGACCTGTGGTCCATCAGTGTATGTGGTGCAGCAAAGTGTTTGTGGCAGCAAAGTTACACAAAAGGATATGGCAGCAAAGTGCTGCGAAGTTCAGCTGCACATATGTAGCAAAATGCAGCAGGGGTGCTGCACAGGGCGATGGTGCTGCATGGCTCCACCTTCAAAATGGTCCTGGGGTGGGGGGAGAGACAAAGCACGACCAGCAAAGCGTTAAGGGCGCAAAGGTACAGAGCAACACAAGGTAATGCAGCACAAGGGGCGCGGAAGAGCGAGCAGAGCAGGCTCGTCCCTAACCGTCCGTACCCCCCCCTCCCCCATCATCGGCTTACACTACCCTAGCCCTTCCTTGTATTTACAAATTAGTCTCTACGTCTTGTCTCCCATATCCCACTCTAAGCCAAATTCGTCTCCCAATCCCTCCCAGGAAGGAAGGAATGGAACAACACAATGTCTCATCACGTCCTGATGCGTCTCACTTACTCAAACAGTTTACCAAGCCTTGGTGTGGAGCTTCGTCCTCCTCGGTGAATGGCTGTGGATGATGCGAAGGGGGTTTCTCATCCTAACTACACCACTGACTTTTATTTTTAAACTAGCCGGGGTTGAACTCTGCCAATCGGCCTCTTTAAACTATGTGGTTCTAAAAACCTGAATTCCCATTGTCCACTCTGCGGTGCCCCTGAAATTTGGGTCTCACTCCCTCAAGTTTTCACTCTGTGCCTTTGCACAATTTCGGGGCTGGGTCGTGTGACTCTACCAGCAGGTCCAACTACCTGCGCACCTCCGCCACTGAAGTCGCCACCCGAGCTTACCTGCTCCTGCGACTACCTAAACTGGGGAAGGCCCCTCCTGGCACTTTACCCCCTGATGCCCACCTTGGCATTGCGCAACCCGGGTCCTTCCTTTGGATCCCCGGGCCCCACTCACAACTACTCACAACTACCCTAACTGGCTCCCAGAGCCTACCTGCGGCCTCACCTGGCCGACAAACTACCAGTGGCAGAGTGCCCCAATAACCATATGCACCAATTAAGCCACACGCCCAGCCATTCACTGACTCATGCACCCTCCAAAGCACAACTTGCCACTACCTGCACCACAGGTGTCAATATCCATACAAATCTTGCCTACGCCCTCTACCTGGCTTCACACTACCCCACCCCCCTGGGCTTTCGCGAATGGGTTCCACTCTTTCCCCATTTAGTCCATCACAACATGCATTCCACACCTTTTATTCCACACCAAATATTCTCACACACCATTTATCTCACACACTTTTTTTTTCTCGCACACCTTTTCCTCGCACACCTTTTGTGCTCTCCCACCTTTTGTTCCTCACACACATTTTGTGCTTACACACCTTTTTCCATACACTTCAACACAACTCCATTTGTCTCAACACAATTCCTCACACACACAGCATCATCTAATCTAACTGCTTTTCCCCTAAAACTCGTGCTTCCCCGTCATCTATCTATAATTCCAGTAATCTCTGTGTGTTTGTTTGTACGTTTGTACGTTTGTTTGTCTGTGACCGCTGTTTCTCGACAACCACGGGTCCGATATACTTTAAACTTGCCAGGTATATTGCTGGGGACCCGAGGATGTGCCTTTTCAAGGTTTCATATTAATCGGACAATTACTTACCGAGCTATGTCCAAAAAACGATTCAACCAATCAGAGAGCAGCGAGCTATCGCGTGTGCCGAACGTGGCGAACACACTCTGCCTCGGATGGCACATTTGAGAGCGTATTCATTTATTTCACGTTTGCAAACTATGTTGCCGCTATGTTGGCGTTAAACTATGTTTTAAAACTAATAAAAACCATTTCATCTAAATAGAGGGGGGGGGGGGGGATTGTCACTGTACTCGCAAGCCGTTCGCCGTTCGCTTTGGCGTTGCGAATGGACCAACACATTTCATGAACCAAACCATTTCATGTAAAGCGTTCGCCGTTCGCTTTGGCGTTGCGAATGGACCAAAACATTTCATGGACCAAACCATTTCATGTAAATAGAGGGGGGGATATAATTTTAGATATAGATATAGTACGGGCATGCCCTAGTCCCTTTAAACTAAGCACTCCCTCGTCATTATCAACCAGCTAATCTACCTACGTCCCCACTATAGGTACAATGTCACTACTTAAATCTTTTGTCTCTACTGCCTTTAAAATCCCTATCATTATCCTAGCCCTCCCTCGGCTAGCTTCGGTGCCCCATGGAGGTAACCATCGCTGGACCCCCATGTGCCTAACACTGCCATCCCCCTAATCTAATGCTCATGGGCCCTGGGCGTGTGAGGAATGGTTAAACCACCATTCCTCCACGTAGGGTACACTATCCTCATCAGTCCACTACACTTGAGCCTCTCCGTGTGGGAATACGTTGTCATCACGGCTCGTCTTCGAAAGGCCGAGCGATCCATGCGAGTGGTTGGTCGCCTGTATGGGGTGTCCATCCGGCATTTTGATCCAAAGGGGGAGGCATGGATGGGCCGAGGTTCAGGGCTCCATCCCTACATGGGGCCCCGCGGTCCCACGCACGATGGCCCAACCGCCCACGGTCGGAGCACTGCACTCGCCAGGGTGCGCGGCTCTGAAATCTCCTACCTCCCCTTGAACCTCGCCGATTGTCTTTGCGGCACCAACCATACAGGGCGGGGGCCGGCATGGGTCGTGCACGGCGGTCCTTGTGAAACCGCCACACCACCGATCCCGGCCGGTCCCTACTGCACACAACTCACCGAGGGCTCACGTCGGCTATCCGTCGCGCTAAACGCTACCCTGGTCGGTGTCGATGCTTGAGCCGCGTTCTCACCACTCGCGACCCACTCTGCACTTGCACACCCAGGCGTCCCTGCGCCTCCCATACATTCTGTTACACACTCTCTTACGTCCTCTGGTGTGTATTCTCCCTCACACACCGTACTCGCACCTGCATACCTAGGCACACACACACCTTTCACAAACTCCGTTACACACTTTTCTGTTACACACCCTGTAACACCCATGGGTGTGCACTCTCCTGTTGCACACCCAATCATCGCACCCTTCTTCTCCATGCTCTCGGGTGTGCACTCCTGCACACTCTCTGTAACACACTCTCCCCGCACACAGTCCGGTGTGCATTCTCCCTCACACTCCGTAACACACTCTCCCGTTACACTCTCCGTCACCGCACACTCTGGCACACACTTTTCTCACACGCGCGCCAGTCGCCCTCGTACGCCGCACAATGGACCTTCCATGACCGCCCGGGTTTCGTTTCTTTCCCAAGCGCGCCAAAACCCCTTTCGCGCCAAACACATTCGCACCATAATTCCTACTCACCTTGGGGACCTCCTTTCCCGCCAGCACCTGCAAACTTTCCATTTGGTTAGCAAGCCCGACATCACGATGCAAATACAAACTTTGTGCGCATCCCATTTCTTCCCTCTGCGATTTATTTACTTTCTCTCCCGTCTCTTCAGCCCCAATTGTTTCTGCAATTTCCATTATTTCTTCGATGACCGCCGGCACGCATAAAATTTTTTCATCCAATTCGGCGACCGTCGGTTTTTCTACACCCCGCGTCGCGATTTCTATATCTCCGGTCAACTTAGCTGTGCTCTGCCCAAGCTCGCTCCCCACGCGTTTCTCACATCGCTTCACCTCGTCGCGTACCAATGCGACCTCCCCGCTGAACCTGCGCCCAATGTCCTCTCCCAATTTTTCCATATCACACCTGGATTCCTCCTTCATCTTTTTTAATGTCTCCCCTCGGGTGTCCATTCTTTCATTTATTTTATTTATGTCATTCTTCAGTTCGCCCTTCATTTCTTTCATTTGACCACCCATTTTTTTCATGTCCCGGGTGGATTTGTCACTTTGGGCGTCCATTTTTGCATTCATCTCCTTCATTTGGGTCAGGAATAGTTGCATGTACCTTGGCATCGCGGGCTCGGCTCTCGCCGCCACATGCGAGGCGTCACCATTTTCTTCGCCAGCTACCGCCCCCTCATCAATTTCCTCCTCTTCTACCAACCCTTCCTGTTGGTCCTGGGTCATTAACTCTTCCTTATCATCTACCTCATCTTCTACCCCCACCGGCATTCGACCGCCTTGGCTAGCCATGGTACGAATACAAAATTTTGGATTTAATAACTACATTTCGGTCGCTCGTAATTTCGAGAATTTTGGTGTCCAAAAATTTTGTCCAGGGTTCCAATCCCACTCATGACACCAATTGTTACGGCTTTCCGCCGCCCTTCCTGCCCTTACCAAGGGGAGATTAAGCCCCTTGCTCTTTCTGGGCCAGCGTAACCGAGACTTGAAACACTCCTCCCGGGCAAACACAAGGTAGGGTTTCGGGACAAGTCTCGCACGTACCTAAATACCTGCGCCGCCACGGAAGCGGGGAACCAAGCCTCGCACGAGCCACGTGTAATTTGGGTGCACCGAGCGGATTGCGTACCACGTGGTCTGTGCAGTTACCGTTAGTATTGGAACCCGATTAGAGCGGTTCTATTCGTACAATGCTTAGTCAATGATGGAAAACACGAGACAGTCGAATAAAGAAATAACAGGTTTAATTATTATTTACACTTACCGTCACGTGAAAAAGTAAGTACACCACATGTAAAGTTTTGACTTTTTCAACATATTTCAACATACAGCTATTTGATCTTCATTTCAACAATATTGATAGATAAAGGTGATATAATATAACAAATATCATGAAACATTTACATTTTGTACTCCATTGTATAATTTAAATAAACATAAATGCAAATTTCGCATGTGGAAAAAGTAAGTACACCCTTGGCTCTAATAGGTGGTATTGCTCCCTTTGGCAGAAAAAACCTCAGGTAGGCATTTCTTATAACTGTCTACCAGTCTCTGACATCGACTGGGAGAAATTTTGCCCACTCCTCCATGCAGAATTCTTTCAGCTGTGCGATTTTTGAGGGGTTTCTTGCATGCACAGCTTGTTTCAAATTCCCCCACAACATCTCGATGGGATTTCGATCCGGACTTTGACTTGGCCATTCCAGAACCCTCCATTTCTTTCTTTTCAGCCATTCCTTGGTGGATTTACTGGTATGTTTAGGGTGATTGTCATGTTGCAAGGTCCACCTTCGGTTGAGCTTCAACTTTCCGACAGATGGCTTCACATTATCCTCAAGCACCCTCTGGTACAATGAAGAATTCATTGTGGATTCTATGATGGTGAGCTGCTCAGGCCCTGATGCAGAAAAGCTGGCCCAAACCATAATATTTCCACCACCATGCTTTACAGTTGGTATCAGGTTCTTGTGGTCAAATGCTGTCTTTGGTTTTCGCCAAACATGTCTGCTGGTACTGTGGCCAAATAGCTCTACCTTTGACTCATCTGTCCAGAGCACATTGTTACAGAAGTGCTGGTCTTTGCCTCGGTGTTCATTGGCAAACTTTAGTCTTGCCCTGATGTTCTTTCTGGACAGCAAAGGTTTCCTCCTGGCACACCTCCTATGTAGATCAAAGTTGTGCAGCCTCTTTCTAATGGTAGACTCGTGCACTTTAACATCAACAGTGACAACAGCTACCTGTAGGTCCAGTGATGACATTCTGGGGGTTCTTAGAGACTTTTTTCAGCATCTTGCGGTCTGCTCTCGGGCTGAACTTGCTGGAGCGGCCTGGCCTGAACAAGTTGGCAGTTGTTTGGAATCTTCTCCACTTGTAGATGATCTTCCGGACAGTCGAATGATTGATTTCAAATTGTTTGGAGATCTTTTTAAATCCCTTCCCAGACTCGTAGGCATCTATAACCTTCTTTCTGAAGGCGTCAGAGAGCTCTTTTGATATAGGCATGGTGACGCCACACACTTCAACAACAAAGAGCAAACCAAACTAAATGTCTGAGGTTTAAATAACCTCTCTAACCTCCTCTAACCTCTCTAACCTAACCTCTCTAACTCTAACCTCTCTAACCTCTAATAACCTCCAAGATCCTCTCTCACGATGTTCTAATCATTTTCTCAATGGAATACTGCTCTCCCCTCTGGGCTGGTGCTCCTGCCTCACACCTAGCTCGTCTTCACGCTGTTGAAACCAAAGCATTCAGAATCATTGGAATCTCCCGCGATGAAGCTAACTCCAAGGGCCTCTCACTCACTCACAGCAGGCAGGTTGGTGGTCTTTCCATCTTCTACCGACTCCTCTCTGGCCTTGCCCCCCCAGCTCTCTCTGGGCTCTGTCCCGCAAATATTCCTACAGGTCGCACAAGATCTGCCTGCAACCCTCTTATGGTCAAACTGCCAAAATCAAGACTCTCTGCTCACCTTCACTCCTTCATTCCTCTTTTCTCCCGCCTCTGGAACAAACTCCCTCACTCTCTTCAATCACACTCCACCCTCCAGGTCTTTAAAACAGCTGTTCACCACCATCTCCTATCTTCCCCCATCCAAAACCTTGATCTTTTCTACCCCCGCTAATTTCACCCCAATTCCACTTTTTTGAAATACCAACTTCTGTCCTGGAAGTCATTGGTGTCCTTGTGTTTTATACTTCTCCCTCCACCCCCCCCCCCCCCTTCCCATGCCTCCTCCCCCCAAGCCCTCTCCCTTCCACACATCTCCCTGCTCTCAAATGTTGTGTTTGTGTGCTTCACCTTCTCTCCCCATCTTGTTTTCCGCTCCCGCTTTTTGTGTGTTTTGTTTGCCTGGTTGATTTGTTTGTGAAGTAAATGTTAGCTCTTTCACGAGCCTCGATTCAGTATACAAAAAAAAAAATAATAATAATAATTTGCACCTGAGCTGATGCACCTTATTCTAATTTTAGGTATTTGAAGTAGTGATAAATGTAGGGGTGTACTTACTTTTTCCACATGCGAAATTTGCATTTATGTTTATTTAAATTATACAATAAAAAAAACCACCTTTAGAGGCCATTTTTCCCCGCAAAGCGGGGGTTGGCCTTTTTCGGGAACCGTGGTTGTTGTTGTTTTTCGGTCCCCTTTTTGAAGCAATGTTTTTACGGCCGGATGCCCTTCCTGACGCCAACCCTTTTTGCCGCCTTTAACGACAAACAGGGAATTACCAGTGAACTGGTACTCAATTAGCCGACCTCGGAAGGATGACAGGCTGAGTCAACCCCCCTGGTGTTAATTCAGCGATTGACCAGGATTCGAACCCAGGATCCTAGGATCCTAAGCCGGCACCCTAGCCGCTAGCCCAACACCAGGGACTATACAATGGACTACAATGGACACTATACAATGGACTACAAAATGTAAATGTTTCATGATATTTGTTATATTATATCACCTTTATCTATCAATATTGTTGAAATGAAGATCAAATAGCTGTATGTTGAAATATGTTGAAAAAGTCAAAACTTTACATGGGGTGTACTTACTTTTTCACGTGACTGTATATGTACAATTCGGTAGAAGACAGAGACACAGAGCAGCCTTATACAGTCTTATGCTTATTCCCCGACACGGGCCCGATCACACTCACAAAGGGGAAATGCAAGCAGGATGATGTTCACGTGCTGCCTTGGTCGTCCAGGAACGGCGGCGTCGCTCGGCGTGGCTCTCCACGGTCACAGCATGTCCCGCGATGAAGGCAAGCAGGTGGTGGAAGGGATTCTTGGAGCGCGTCTCCCGAACAAAGGGCAGCAGGCAGGCGGTCTTCCACAGCGCGTTGAGTTACCGGCGCGCTATCACTCGTGTAACCCAATAGAGGCTCGGCCTCAAGCTCAACCGAGCGTCCAATTTCGTAAGAGCACTTGTACTTAGTTCATGCACGTCTTTTCTCTGGTACAACACTCAACTCTCACAGAACTTAGTGCAGCTCCTCCCTTCGCAGAACTCCATGCGCAAGCTCACCTCTCTCGAACTCCTGTGGGGGCTTCGCGCAACGGGTTTTATTGCCACGCCCTTCGCATTCTTGAATTTTCCAACCACACCCTGTGACGCATTGCCGCAGCCACTCCCTTTGAGCCCTGATTGGCGGCTCGCACTTACCGTCAGCTTCTCTGCCGCCCTCATTCGGTCCCTGCTCGATTTGTCAGGCCTGCCTCGTGTTAATTCACGCCAAAAAGCCAAAGGCACATAAGGAGGCGTAAGGCGGCATAAGGCAATGGAGGCGGCATAAGGCAATGGAGGTGGCATAAGGCAATGGAGGACCTACTCTCATTACACCACTCAACGCAAAACTAACACAGGAAAAGGACTATGTTCACAAATACTAAGAAATAACTGCACTATCGCGAGGCTACGTGTTGTTTGTGTGACTAAACTATGAGGGTGTAGCGGCTGCCGCTGGGTTTTCACAATCGCCTTGCACCTATCAAGGACGCGGAGCGATCACCATGCCAGGCTCGTCCAGGACGCCCGGGCAGGCCCGCGCTCAACTTGCCAGGCCTCGGTCGGGACGCTGGGCCACGCCCCCTGGCGCCGGGCCTGGGCAAACCCCCTGGGATAATAGATAAATATTGCTGCCCGATAAACGGGTTTTTAGAGTGCCTGAGTGTTTGATTTGATTAAAGCAACTCGGATGAATTCCAGCTTTTTGTCGCGTCCATTCTTCCGATCGACGTGGGAGCCCCAGCTCCTTCATTGGTGACCTACCGACATGGACACGGCAGTCGCCCTTAAACTGCCTACCTTCTGGGAGGCTCACGCGGCGGTTTGGTTCGCACAGGCGGAGTCCCTGTTCGCCCTGCGAGGCATCACGGCCGACGACACCCGCTTCCACCATGTGGTAGCTGCGCTCGGTTCGGCTACCGCGGCCCGCGCCCTGAGCCTCCTCGAGAGCCCGCCAGCCGCTGACAAATACGGCGCGATTAAGAAGCTTCTCCTCGATGCTTTCGCCCTCCCATCGGCGGAACGCGCACGGCGCCTGCTCGAACTGCCTGAGCTCGGCGACACGCGCCCTTCCGAGCGAATGGACTACATGCTTTCACTGCTCGGCGAGCACTCTCCGGCATTCCTGTTCCGGGAGCTGTTCCTCCGTCAGCTGCCTAACCCAGTACGCCTCGCCCTGGCAAGCACGACGATCACAGATCCCCGGGCCCTTGCCAGAGAAGCCGACAAGATCTCCGCCGCAGGACAGCGCATCGCAGCGGCGACATGGGACCCACCGCCGTCTGACGCAACACCCATGGCGCCCGAGCACCCGGCACGGTCGACGGCCGAACTGCCGACGCAATTGGCGGCCGCTACACCGAGCCGACCACCTCCAGCACGACGACCGGGGCCTCCACCTGACCAAGCGTGGTGTTACTATCATGCCAGGTTCGGACAGAAGGCCCGGACATGCCGACCCCCGTGCACCTTCGGCAGGCCGGGAAACGGCCGGGCCGGCGTTCATTACCAGCCATGAGCGCCGGCCACACGGGCAACTTACTGTTCATCACGGATAAAGCGTCCGGACGGCGCTTCCTGTGCGACACCGGCGCCCAACTGAGCGTCATACCCGCCTCTGACCAGGACAGGCAGTCCGCGGTTTGCGGCCCCTCCTTGGTTGCGGCCAACGGATCGACCATCCGCACCTTCGGCCCGCGCAACGTCACCCTCTGCTTCGGCGGCCAATGCTTTGCTTGGACGTTTGTAACCGCAAACGTGCCCATGGCTCTGCTAGGCGCCGACTTCCTCTGCGCACACGGACTGCTGGTGGACGTCCAACGGCGTCGTTTAATCAACGCCGAAACCTTCAGCTCCCTGGTATGCACATTGAGCAGCTCCGCGCCGACCGAGCTGGCATGCACCGTCCCGGCGGCGAACGAGTTTGCTCGCCTGCTCACGGAGTTCCCGGCCCTCACGCGGCCGACGTTTTCGGCCGTCGCAGTACGGCATGGGATCGAGCACCACATACCAACCACGGGCCCGCCGGTCTACGCCAGGGCCCGCCGCCTCGACCCAGCCAAGCTCGCCGTAGCGAAGGCCGAATTTGACGCGTTGGAGCACCTCGGCATCGTGCGGCGCTCCGATAGCGCGTGGGCCTCGCCACTGCACATCGTGCCAAAGCCGGGGGGTGGATGGCGCCCGTGTGGCGACTACCGCCGTCTCAATGACGCTACCACCCCCGACAGGTACCCGATCCCGCATATCCAAGACTTCTCCGCCCGTCTGGCGGGACGGGTCATTTTTTCGAAAATTGATCTCATACGGGGATATCACCAGGTACCTGTCAGGGCGGCCGACGTCCCTAAAACGGCAGTCATCACGCCGTTCGGCTTATTCGAATTCTTGCGGATGCCATTTGGTCTCAAGAACGCGGCTCAGGCGTTCCAGCGCTTGATGGACGGCGTGCTGCGTGACCTGCCGTTCCTTTTCGTTTACCTGGACGACATCCTCGTCGCCAGCACGTCCCGGGCCGAGCACCTCCTCCACCTCCGAACACTGTTCGGGCGCCTCAGCGAGCACGGCCTCATCGTCAACCCGGCCAAATGCCACTTCGGCACGACGGCCGTTGATTTTTTGGGCCACCACATCACCAAGAACGGGGCCGTGCCGCTGCCAACCAAGGTCGAGGCCATCACCACGTTCCCGCGTCCCCGCACCATAAAGGCCCTGCAGGAATTCCTGGGAATGGTGAATTTTTATCACTGCTTCGTGCCCCGCGCTGCTCAACTCATGCGGCCCCTCTACGAAGCCCTCCGGGGCAAGCCGGCCAAGCACGACATCGCCTGGTCCGCAGCAATGGATGCGGCCTTCCAACGCTCAAAGCGGGCCCTCGCCGATGCAACACTGCTCGCTCACCCGGTGCTCAACGCTCCCATCGCCCTCACCACGGATGCCTCCGACTACGCGGTGGGCGCCGTACATGAGCAATGGGTGAACGGGGTTTGGCAGCCACTCGCTTTTTTCAGCCGGCAGCTCCGGCCGAACGAGCTCAAATACAGCACGTTTGACCGGGAGCTCCTCGGTCTACACCTGGCCGTCCGCCATTTCCGCCACCTCCTGGAGGGCCGACCTTTCACGGCGTTCGTCGACCACAAGCCGTTGGTTTACGCCATGGCCAAGGTCACGGAGCCATGGTCGGCCCGCCAACAGCACCACCTCTCCGCCGTGTCGGAGTTTACCACGGACATCCGGCACGTCGCCGGCAAAAACAACGCCGTGGCCGACTGTCTTTCCCGGGCCAGCGCGAACGCGGTCCACCTGGGCGTGGATTTTGCGCTTATGGCGGCGGACCAAACCACCGACACCACGGTGCAAGCCCTCCGGGCGGCGGACACGGGCCTCCACCTGGCCGACATCCCCTGCGCGGACACTGTCCTGCTCTGCGACGTCTCCCAAGGCCAGCCTCGCCCCATCGTGCCCGTCACCTGGCAACGCCGCATCTTCGCCTCCCTCCACGGCCTTTCCCACCCGGGCCGGAAAGCTTCCCAGAAGCTGGTGTCGGCGCGTTTCGTCTGGCACGGCCTTCGTCGGGACGTCCGCGATTGGACCAGCACCTGCACGGCCTGCCAACGGGCCAAGGTCCACCGACACACCCAGGCCCCGCTGGCACCTTTCACCGTGCCCGAACGACGTTTCGACCACGTCAACGTGGATCTGGTGGGCCCCCTCCCCCCGTCACGGGGGTTCACACACCTGCTCACCATGGTGGACAGGACCACCAGGTGGCCGGAGGCCGTTCCCCTCGTCTCCACCACCACCGCCGACGTGGCGCAGGCTTTCATCGCCACCTGGGTCGCCCGCTTCGGCGCACCGGCGGACATCTCGTCAGACCGCGGACCACAGTTCACCTCCGAGCTGTGGGGCGCGGTCGCCCGCAACCTGGGGGTCAAGCTCCACCGTACTACGGCCTACCACCCCCAAGCAAACGGGTTGTGCGAGCGATTCCACCGCTCCATGAAGGCCGCGCTCATGGCCGGCCTTCAAGACGGCGGTTGGGCCGACCGGCTGCCGTGGGTCCTTTTGGGCCTTCGCACGGCCCCCAAGGAGGACCTCCAGGCATCCACCGCCGAGCTTGTCTATGGCCAGGCGCTACGCGTCCCGGGTGAATTCGTGCCCGACGCTACCAGTCCCTGGTCCGCAGCTCACCAGCGCTCGGACCTCCAGGAGGCCGCCCGACGGTTTGCCCCCGTGCCAACATCCCACCACGGTGACCCCCAGTCCTACGTCCCCCCAGCACTCCGCACAGCGGAGTATGTTTTTGTGCGTCACGACGCACATCGGTGGCCACTCCAGCCGCCGTACGACGGGCCCTTCCGGGTGCTGCGACGGGACGACAAGTCGTTCGTCATCGACATCGGCGGCAGGTCGGACCGGATTGCGGTGGACCGCCTCAAGCCGGCGCACGTGGACGTCGACCACCCACCACGGGTGGCCCTTCCGCCGCGGCGAGGCCGCCCCCCGTCCACGGTGCCCCCCACTCGACCGCCCACCACCTCACCGGACCCCCTCCCACGACCCGCCAGGGGTCGCTTCGGCCGGGTCATCAGGACCCCCCTCAAATTGACCCTGCCGGTGCAAGTCGATTCTGGGGGGACGTGTGTAGCGGCTGCCACTGGGTTTTCACAATCGCCTTGCACCTATCAAGGACGCGGAGCGATCACCATGCCGGGCTCGTCCAGGACGCCCGGGCAGGCCCGCGCTCAACTTGCCAGGCCTCGGTCGGGATGCTGGGCCACGCCCCCTGGCGCCGGGCCTGGGCAAACCCCCCGGGATAATAGATATATATTGCTGCCCGATAAACGGGTTTTTAGAGTGCCTGAGTGTTTGATTTGATTAAAGCAACTCGGATGAATTCCAGCTTTTTGTCGCGTCCATTCTTCCGATCGACGTGGGAGCCCCAGCTCCTTCAAGGGGGAAATTAACCTTTATTGTACAAAACTCAAAACCGCAACAATATATATATATATATGTATATATATATATATACTGTATATATATATATACATATATATATATATATACATATATATATATATATATATATATATATATATATATATATATATATATATATATATATATATATATACACACACACACACACACTCTCAACCCTCGGCTATCGCGAACTCAGCTATCGCGTTTATCTGCTATCGCAGCTACCTAAAAAAACTGCACAAACACGACTATCGCGCCCCAAATACGCGCTATAGCGCACCGGAAACGGTGGAAAAAAAAATATTCAAACAGTCCGGGTGCTACGTCATCACCGAGCGTGGGGTGATTCACGTGCTGATTGGTTGTGACGTCAGGACGTCAGGGGCACTGTGATTGTCCGCCCGGCGCCATTCAAGTGCGCGTCGCCTCAGAGTGAATACTGTAATAGCAGTGTCTAAACCTTTTTTTTGTGATATAACAATGGCCGATATACCCCGACCCCGACCCCCCACCATTGCCCAGCGTAATGCAGCGGCACCTGCAAGGGAAATCAAGAAGAGGAAGAACTTAACTTACGCTCAGAAATGCGAAATTGTGCAGTTGATAGACAATGGTGAAACAAAGCGAAGTGTTGGAAAGAAATTTGGGATAAATGAGTCAACAGTGCGAGGTATTTACCAAAACCGTGACCATATCAAGGCCCATATGAATCTTGCCTCATCAGATGCAGGTGCCCAAGCTATGCGAAGCCGTAATCAATTGCTCCTCAAGACAGAACAATTACTCAGACGATATCTGGAAAGGCAAGCAAAGCGAAACGTGGCGATTGATACTCGTGAAATTATGGACACTGCCAAGGACATTTATGCTGTTGTGGCTCGTAAGATGGGTGTGCAACAACCTCCAGTCTTTCTTGCATCCAAAGGGTGGGTAGATAAGTTCATGTCCCGTCATAAAGTGAAAAGTGTGAAGATATCTGGCGAGGCGGCAAGTGGGGACAGGTCTGCAGTCCGTGAGTACCCTGAATCTCTAAAAAATATTTTCGATGAAGGCCAGTACACTCCCGATCAAATTTTTAATATGGACGAAACCAATTTCTATTGGAAAGCAATGCCTCGGCAAACATTTATCACTACCAAGTCAGCCAAAGTTCATGGAAGGAAGGCCATAAAGGAGCGTTTCACCCTGCTGTTCGCAATGAATGCGTCAGGAACATGCCGCCTTAAACCCACAGTTGTGCATCGAGCTAAAAGACCCGGGGCCTACAAAGGATGCAACGTGAACAAATTAAATGTGCACTGGTTGACATCAAAGAAGGGGTATATGTCGGCCAAACTTTCCCAGGACTGGCTCAAGGAGGCATTCATTCCCGAGGTTGAGGATTTTTGCAAGTCCCAAAACATAAGGTTGAACATTCTCCTGCTCCTCGACAATGCCCCTGGACATTCGCCACTTCTAAGGGCCGAGCATCCTAATGTGAAGGTCGAGTTTTTGCCACCAAACACGGCTTCCTTGATCCAGCCCCTCGATCAGGAGGTCATATCAGTTGTGAAGGCGTCCTATTCCACACGGCAATTTAGGAAGATGCGGCAGGCAACTAAAGACACCGCCGTTATCCAGCAATTGCTCGACAGGGAGGATGAGGATGAGGACATGGTTCAATGGGATACTGAGGCAGAACAAAAAGTGATTCGGTATTAGAAAAACTACAATGTGAAACAGGCTATCGACTTGATGGTAGACTGCTGGAACAATGTTACCCCAGCCACTATCAATCATGCCTGGCGTAACATTTTGGAAGGTCTCCCTGAGGACCGCCAGGTGGCTGTGCCAGGTACGCCACAGACTGTTGAGGCAGAAGTAGAGACAGCGGCGGAAGAGGCACGCCAAATCCCTGGAGCTGGTTTTGCTGAGACTACTGGTGAGGACATCCGAGAAATGATACAGCCTGCTGCAGTTACTGTCGACGAAATAATTGAGGAAGATGATGTGGAACAAGAAGAGGACAGTTCAGGAGAGGATGAGGAAGGTGTAAATGTGAGGCGTGAGGGATTATCCATGGCCGACATCAAGAAGATGATCGACTTGGGTTGCCAGCTTCGCCACCTCCTTGAACAAGATTTAACAATCAACAGCGAAGCAAGGTGCTCCTTTATTAATAAGGCACTGGCAGGTTACGAGGAGCAGTATCACGCCCACATCAACTCCCTCCGCCAATGCCAGATCACCGAATTCTTACGGCGTCGCAACGAGGCACAGCCCACTGTCTTTGACGAGCCCTCTGACGTTGGGGGCTTCTCTGGTGCTACAGCTGACGCAATCCTGGATGAGTTAGAGGCACGTAGGGGTGGTCAATAAGACTCCACCCAAGCCTCGGAACCTACCCAACCATCTAAGCCCCTCATCGTCCCCAAAAAGTAAATAAAATGGTTAAATAAAGTACTTTTTTTACCATTTTATTTTTATTTACATATTGTGATTCTTGTTTTAATGTTTCTTTATATGTTAATGTTTCTTTATATGGTAGAAACACTTGGTAAAAAAAAGTGGCAAAAATAGGTTAAATATGTGGTCAACTTGGGGGTCCTGGCACCAATTAGAATTATTACCATAAGTTCTTCAGTTCGGCTATCGCAATTTCGGCTAACGCGCACCGATGGCGGCACCAATTAGGCGCGATAGCCGAGGGTTGAGTGTATATATATATATATATATCTCGAACCCCCTACCTTAAGTAGGGAGCAAGGCACATGTCGAGTCCCGTAATAGCAATTGCTGCACGACCTTTTAGCAACAAGCATCATTTGCCACACTAATGCATTGCCTCTGCTCTGCTGATCAACAGTTAGGAGGTGAGCTTGCAGACAGTTAGGATAAATTAAACAAAAGGAGCAACTTTTACCATAAATGCAACATTGTGCTGACATCATGCACATACATTATGTCAACACATCACCTCCAAACTAGGATTTCATCTGTGTGGCACTCAGGTCTTTGCAGACTGAGATTTATGGTCACAAATAAATGACAGCAGAGCCTCCGATCCAGATTTCACCCTCTCTGGATCTGGCGAAATGTGAAAAAAGGAAAATAAAAGATGTTTTTTGATCTTACTGTTGACTTTCATATATTAGCCTACATTAATTAATTAATCTTTAGAGCACATTCCATGAAAAAAACTAGAACGGGACTCAGTAGAGAGCATACCTCCATCTGGTGAACAGTTTCCGTGGTGTATCTCAGAGTCAACCAGAAAATCACAATACAGAATCACATTTAATCAAAATCAATCACAGGAATCACCATCCATAACTTTTTGAGATATTCTGCTGTGTATCGTTTTTGGCCCAGTCTCCCAATGGTAAAGAATCACTTATAAAATTAAATAATTCTCATATCCGACTCCATATTCAGATCTTCACCAAAATTGAATCGAATCGGCCTTGTGAGACTCTCAACCTCTCCACGAAATTTCGTCCAAATCCAGCTACAACTTTTTGAGATATCTTGTTCACAAACAAACGGACAAACGTTATCCCATATACATTTGTTTGGTTGTATTTCGATTTTCTTCTTTTTAATGCCAAAATAAAAGTGTAAATTCGCTGTAAAACTAAGGATGAAATTTCCGTGTTTTTCAAGTGATCAAGAAGAATGCAAAGCCAAATGCTCGGTATGTAGAGCTGGTACGTGCTATTGATTTACATTTTTCATGTGGACTCGGACAAGCACAAGAAATACCGTAATCATCATCAGCAATATTGCCTGATTATTTTGTAAAACCAGGCAGAAAATCAGAGGATGCTGCTACTGCAGCAGAGGGAGCTTTTGCATTTCAAGTCGATAAGCATCACAAGAGTTTAAACTCGATGGATTGCGCACCTGGCTTGTTGAAAAAGACATTCCTTGATTCTGAGGCAGCCCGAAAATTTTCAAGTTCCCGAACCAAGACAGAAACGATTGTAAGAGAAGTAAGCATGGGTACATCAGGAGGAAGAGAACCGAAGAAGGATTTATGAAAGAAAAGGGCGATCACCACATGTAGAAATATACAACGAAACAAAATGGTGGCTTAAGAACACAGTGATGTAATGGGCTGACCAAGATGGCGGACCGCCATTTTGGGGGGAATTTTTAAAAAACTTTTTTGTTGTGAGCACTTTGTTAATCATCTTCAAAAAGGGTGTTGTGACACACCCAAACAGCCAGTTTTCATTAATGCACTCTCATGGAGGTTGAGAAGTATACACGCAAAGTTTGGGGATGCTAGGTTTCACAGTTTTGGCGTTATGGAGGATAAACACACACACACACACACACACACACACACGCACACACACATACCCACACACACATACACACACACACACACACACACACACACACACACACACACACACACAAATTCACACACACACACACACACATACACACACACACACACACACACACACACACATACACACACATACACACACACACACACACATACATTTATAATACTCTCGCCACATTTTTAGCATTGATATTTTCTTATGAAGGTTCTAATGGTTTTGCTGCACATGGGTTTCGCATTCACGGTTCATGTAAACCTCATCTCCTAATCTCCTTGCTATAGGTAACTTTTTTGCTAGCCATTTCTACATGGGAGGCGAGAGATTTGAGGGAAGCTGCCCGGAATGCTACCTCTTCGGTGAGAATCCTGATCTCAACTTCCTTGGGTCAAAACCTGTTCCGGTAATTTTTTAAAACCTGACATTTCATTTAATTTTTCATTGTAACAGTTTTTATGTAACTAGAATGGAAACTTCATAAAAGCAATGGGACTTGTGATAATTGTTGATTAGAGGGGGGGAGTGGTGGTGGGGGCAGGAGAGCCGGCGGAGCGGAGGGGTGGGGCGGGGGGGGGGGGGGGGGAGTCGGCAGGAAGACAGATAAGGGGGCAGGAGAAGCGCTGGGGTTGCGGGGCAAAAGAGCCGGTGAGGTGGGGGCAGGAGACAAGAGAGCCAGGAGGGTTTATTTACAGGTGGGTTTATATATAAAAATGGTGAGTTGAGGTGATGACGGTGGATAAAGGGGTCTTCAAGGGTCTTCGAGGTCTTAAAGGGTCTTCGAGGGCTTGAGCATCTATGAAGGCTTAAGGGTCTTCAAGATCCTTAGGGTCTTCGAAGTCTTAAGGGTCTTACAGGTCTTTGGGGTCCAAAGGGTCTTCAAGGTTTTCTGGGTCAAAAAGGTTTCTGGGGTCTTCAGGGTCTTATGGGTCTTAAAGGTCTTTGGTGTCTAAAGGGTCTTTGGGTGTTGAGGGTCTTTGAGTTTAAAGGGTTTTTGGAGTCTAAAGGGTCTTCAAGGTTTTCTGAAACTAAAGGGTATTTGGGGTCTTCAGTGTCTTTAAGTTCTTCCAAGTCTAAAGGGTTTTTGGGGTCTAAAGGGCCTTCAGGGTCTTATAGATATTCAGGGTCTTTAGGGTCTTAAGGGTCTTCGAGGTCCTCTGGGTCTAAAGGATCTTTGGGGTCTAAAGGGTCTTTAAGCTCTTCTGAGTGTGAAGGGTTTTGGGGTATAAAGGGTCTTCAAGGTCTTATGGGTCTTAAGGGTCTTTGGTGACTAAAGGGTCTTAAGGGTCTTCGAGGTCTTCCAGATCTAAAAGGTATTTGTCGTCTAAAGGGTCTTCAGCGTATTAAAGGGTCTTGAGGGTCTTTGGGGTCTTCAAATTCTTAAGGGTCTTAAAGGGTCTTCAGGGTCTTTGAGGTCTTAAAGAGTATTCAGGATCTTAAGTGTATTTATGGTCTTTGGGGGTATTTGGGGTCTTCAAGAGTCTTAGGGATCTTTGGGTTCCAAAGGGCCTTTGGAGTATTTGGGGTTTTAAAGGGGTTGAACGGTGTTCAGGGTCTTCAAGGGTCCTATGTGTCTGTGGGGGGTCTTAAGGGGTCTAATCTCTCAATAATGTAAAAGGTCTTCTCCCAAGCATGTAATCGAATCTCTCAAACCTGTAAAAAGCATGTAAAAAGGATCTTAGGGGTCTTCGGAGTATTTAACGGCTGAGATGGTGGATGAAAATACCCTTAGGACAATCCCTGGGTCAGATTATGTGTCAAGTTTGGTGGTTGTCGGCCCAGCGGTCTTTCCAAACAACACGAACAGACACGCAAACATCCGATGAATTTTATTTATTAGATATCTATTCCTTACGACATCATCCCAACCTGATTAGATCACGGCTGTGATTGGCTGAATTATGTTACCATGGCAACCATCTCGGTAACTTGGCTTGTGTACCTGATATTTCAAAAGCCGTTTATTACCCAGATCTATTCCTCATACCACCCGAAAGAGCATCAGCGTCGACCTAGAGTAGTCCCAAGGCCCAGAGGGACCTTGAATATCAGCTCCTTGTTAATGTATTTATACTCATACCATGCAGACCTTAAAGTATAATGACGAGATATATCTTGTTTTATCACTTTTCTCTCCTTGAGTTCTAACACATTGCTGTCCTTATCTTCCCTTTCCCACAGTTGCCTTATCCTGCGCCATTACCCAGCGAGCCAGTACGAGCCTTGCGAAGCCTTGTAAACATTCGCAAAGATTCCCTACGCCTTGTCAAGTGAGTTGATCAGCATGGCTGAATGCCGCCATTGTCATCATTGTGACTCATCTGTGACGAGGAAATGATACATTAGGCTGATGCATATGTTGTTTTCCTCCAAGATTCCTGTCCACATACACTAGAACTCACATGATGCAAATGTTCATCAAAATGTGTTAATTTTCATTGTGAAGCCCTCAGTGTTCTAGATCATCATCACTCTGAAGATGAGAGATCAATCGGCCATAAGCTGAAAGTAGTTCTTGGTGATTTGTGTGTCTTTGTGCATTTCAGATGCAATGAGGAGGTTAAGGCTGAAGTTGGAGACGTAGTTCCAGTGACTCGAGTGCACTATAATGTGGAGTTCACTTTCGACAGTGATGCCCCTGTTGACATCACTATCTATTACCAGGCCATGGAGGAATTCCACAATGGGAATCTGAGGTAGTTGATAAGGCCACCGAAGGTGGACAGAGGTTATGTTTTCACCTCTGTCTGTTTGTCTGTTTGCTATGAAGAAAATTGAAAATTTTGTCTGTCTCGTTTGTTTGTTTGTTTCTCCTCAAGTGTGATAACTTGCGAATGCTTTCAGCTTTACCAGATAACTTTACCAGAGAATTCCGCTGAAGGAAAAAAGTGAGGCTGTCAATGTTATTTGACTATATATGTCAAAGGTCAAGGTCAACTACATGACGTCAAACTTGACACAAATTCGTTGAAAAACATGACCTACATATTCCGAGCAGATTTGTTAATCTGATCGTAATTAAAACACAAGATTTCTGTAAGGGATAGGGGACAGATGACGCATTTCCAAAATGGCGGCCATCCGACGACATCGTTTTCATAGCAATAAAGTCGTCCATGTTAAAGTATAGGGGTGTTTTGGGGGACAAAAACACGATAACTCGGAAACACTTCAAGATACAGGTATCAAATTGCCAACCCTCGCTGAACATCGATATTCATAGCAACAGTTTGTTTTTGGGCTGTGTAGATCGAAGGTTAAGGTCACGATGACTTAATTTGCATAAAACGTGACACTGGTCATATTGCGTCAGGGGATTACAGATGTGCAGTGGAGCCACTGGTGGGAAAGATATCGTAAAAATGACCATGGTCAAAGGTCAAGGTTTTCTCGCTTTTCATCATACCTGTCAGCCTACTGCCAGATGCCTTCTTGTTTTCTTGTTTGTTTTTCTGTCTGTGAACAAGATATCTCAAAAGGTTGTGGACAGATTCAGACGAAATGTGGGGGAAAGGTTGGATATGTGACAATGGCGAAATGATTCGATTTTGATGAAGATGTGGATCTGTAACTCGATACGATAATTTTTTAAGTGACTCTTCACCATTGAGAGATCGGGCAAAAAACAATATATAGCAATGATATCTCAAAAAGTCGTCGACGGATTCGGACGAAACTTGGTGGAGAGGTTGGGGATGAGATAAGGGATAAGTGATTCAATTTTGGTGGATATCTGAATACAGATCTGGATACGAGAAGTTTTTATTTTTTAAATGCTTCTTCACCATTAAGATATAGGGCCAAACACGATGTGTAGCATGATTCTTGGGAAAAATACCAGGGGGATAGAAAAGGCCCCTTTATATAGTATGTGCTATGTGGCAAACTATAGAAAAGAAGGGACATTTTTGGGGAAAATGCCAGGGGCATAGAAAAGGCCCCTTTATATGGTACAGTATGTGCTATGTGTCAAACTATAGATAAGAAGGAATATTCTTGGGGAAAAAATACCACGAGCATAGAAAAGGCCCCTTTATATGGTACAGTATGTGCTATGTGTCAAACTATAGAAAAGAAGGAATATTCTTGGGGAAAAAATACCAGGAGCATAGAAAAGGCCCCTTTATATGGTACAGTATGTGCAACGTATCAAACTATAGAAAAGAAGGGATATTCTTGGGGAAAAAGGCCAGGTGCATAGAAAAGGCCCCTTTATATGGTATGTGCCATGTGGCAAACTATAGAAAAGAAGGGATATTCTTGGGAAAAATACCAGGTGCATAGAAAAGGCCCCTTTATATGGTATGTGCCATGTGGCAAACTATAGAAAAGAAGGAATATTCTTGGGAAAAAAGGCCAGGGGCATAGAAAAGGCCCCTTCATATGGTATGTGCCATGTGGCAAACTATAGAAAAGAAGGAATATTCTTGGGAAGAATGCCAGGGGCATAGAAAAGGCCCCTTTATATGGTATGTGGCATGTGGCAAACTATAGAAAAGAAGGAATATACTTGGGGAAAATGCCAGGGGCATAGAAAAGGCCCCTTTATATGGTATGTGCCATGTGGCAAACTATAGAAAAGAAGGAATATTCTTGGGAAAAATACCAGGTGCATAGAAAAGGCCCCTTTATATGGTATGTGCCATGTGGCAAACTATAGAAAAGAAGGGATATTCTTGGGGAAAAAGGCTAGGGGCATAGAAAAGGCCCCTTTATATGGTACAGTATGTGCTATGTGTCAAACTATAGAAAAGAAGGAATATTCTTGGGAAAAAAGGCCAGGGGCATAGAAAAGGCCCCTTCATATGGTATGTGCCATGTGGCAAACTATAGAAAAGAAGGAATATTCTTGGGAAGAATGCCAGGGGCATAGAAAAGGCCCCTTTATATGGTATGTGGCATGTGGCAAACTATAGAAAAGAAGGAATATTCTTGGGAAAAATACCAGGTGCCTAGAAAAGGCCCCTTTATATGGTATGTGCCATGTGGCAAATTATAGAAAAGAAGGAATATTCTTGGGGGAAATGCCTGGAGCATATAAAAGGCCCCTCTATATAAGGGTATTATGTGCCATGTGGCAAACTATATAAAAGAAGGGACATTCCATAGCTTGTAGAAATTTCCAAACAATAGAAAAGAAGGAATATTCAAAAAATATTGTGTGCATGCTGGACTACCCTTGTGTTCTTAGGAGGAACCAAGTAATGCTCTAGAAATGTTCATATAAAGGGTAGCCAATTTGATTCATACAGCTGCATGAAGAAGTAAATGTATTTTATTTGCCAGATGTAGGGCGCCCCAGCCTGGTGTTGGCTTAGCGGTTAGGTCGCAGGTTTGGGTATCCTAGGATCCTGAGTTTGAATCCCGATCGATCGCTGAATGAACGTCAGGGGGGTTGACTCAGCCTGTCATCCTTCTGAGGTCGGCAAATTGAGTACCAGCTTGCTGGGATGAATGATCCTGGTGTGTACCCCAATTTAGAAAAGATACACAATATCCCTGCACACCGAAAGAGGCGACTAAGGGTTGGCATCAGGAAAGGCATCCGACCATAAAAACATTTCCTCAAACAGGGAACCATGATTGTCATGGGGCTTGCAAGGCTAACCCCTGCTCTAGTGGGGAAAATGGCCTTAAAACGATCATTCATTCATTCATTCAGATGAAGGGCACTCCTTTATATGAACCTTTCTAGAGCATTACTTGGTTCCTCCTAAGAACACAAGGGTAGTACAGCATTCACACAAGATTTTTGAATGTCGCTTCTTTTCTATTGTTTGGTAATTTCTACAAGCTATGGAATGTCTTTTCTTTTCTATAGTTTGCCACATGGCACATCCCATATAAAGGAGACTTTTCTATGCCCCTGGCATTTTCCCCAATAATTCTAAGGAACATCCATTCTCTGCAGAGTTCTAAAGACATTTCAATGGATCTTCTATAGAACGTCTAATGAATTATATAGAACATCCATTCTCTGCAGAGTTCTAAAGACATTTCAATGGATCTTCTATAGAACGTCTAATGAATTCTAAAGAACATCCATTCTCTGCAGAGTTACATTGACATTTCCATGGATCTTCTATATTACGTCTTTTGAATTATATGGACCAACCGACCTCTCCCCACAGCTATATAGAATCTATAGGTTCCATATAGTCCTTGAGCCAGACCAAAAGTAATGCTCCGGCGGGGGGAGTAATTCTCATTATGATTTTCCATTAGACCAATGTCTCAAGTGTCAGAAAAGGTGTGATGGACATCTGAGAACGGTAGCTTAGTGCCCGGATGGACGCCATCTTTGAAACCACCCAGCTCGAAAATGCCCATTTGGTGGGGTACATTGTTGCACGTGTATCTGGACTTCTATACTAGCTATCGATGTGCGGTTGACGACTAAATATACGTCCGATGTGTACCGTCTAAATAAAAAATAATATGAAGCATTTTGTTTTAGATTAATTATTATAAAAATCAATTATCGAAAAAAAATCATATATTTTTCAATATTTTATTATTAGACTTGTACTTTTTTTAGTGAAACAACACTGGTATGATTTTCCAAATTATGCATTGTGCTACACCGTTTATCTGTCTATAAAAATAACTCAAAAACTAAAACATATCATCCACCACGAGTTTACAACAAATAAATGTAAAGAGGCATAAAATGACTTAGGCCGCCGCTGGCATTATCTATTCTGACGATAACGCAAGTTAGGAATGTCGTACGGAGAGGATTTTAACACCATACGATATCTAATAAGCAGGCGGAAATTGTTACATAGGAAATCTGCACTTTGGTGGCCATCTTGGATTTCAAAATGGCCGCCAATTATATTAATTATTCATTACTAGAGTTTGGAAAGACGTATGGAGCTGATTTTAACACCATACGATGTATATTCCTAATAAGCAAGCGGAGGTATCATTGAACATGTCATGTTTTAGTCAAATAACACCGGTATGATCTTCCAAATTATACATTTTGCTAAACCGTTTATCTGTCTATAAAGATTTTCAGGCAATTTGGCCTGCATTATAATAGAGAACAACATATGCTATACAATATACAGTGCACACAAAGTTAATCATCAGAGTCGCCATCAGAGTCATTGGCATCCTGAGCCACGATAGCATCATCCTGCACCATGTTGGAGCATCCCTGCAGCTTACACACAACAGTGCACTTCAACCCATTCAGTATGCAGGAGCAATCTGACGGTCGACACGTCCTTCTGCATGTGCATGAGATGAGATTCAAGACGACATCTGGAGCTGGTAGACCCGCCATCCATCGGATTGTGAGCGAACCGCCATCATCGAGTTCCCAACCATGTCCTGCTGATGGTGTTGGGACGTCTGGTAGGTTTTCAAGGCTGCGTCGCCAGATAGCCGCCTGATAGTTGGCCCTAAGCGTATGCTGCATCAAGGAGTCTTCACAAGGCGGCAATTGTCCAGATTCGATCTGGCCCTTCTTTGCACAGAACATGTGATAACGGAGCGAATTAACACCGACGATCTTCGTGTTCTTGGCGTACAGCTGACACGTGAAGGCCTGAATGCTATTGAAGACGTCTGTTGGTACATTCCACGAAGATCCCAGATCTGTGAATGCTTGAAGATACAGCTCATTCGCTTGCACAAGCTTCAAAGCCTTTATCTTTCCTTGGCTAGCCAGAGCACTCACAGTGTCACACCCGCTCCATGCATGAAGCCCTGGCAATGCACTGCAAACTCCAGACCCCAATACCGCAGCCAACTTTCCAACGTCGATCATTCTGACTCGAACCTTTGTTCCTTGTCTGATGAAGAGCTGACTATCGATGGTTCTGCTGAGATGAAGACTGATGATCAGAACGTCGGTGTCATCTGCCACTAAGATGATCGTCTTGTAGTGGGTAGCGGCGTGCTTTGCGTGGAGAAACATACGCGTGTCTGCTTCCTCGTGGCTACATTCGAGTGCTTGCACCAACTTCCACCTATCGCGGGTCAGTACCAGACATTTTTCACCACAGGTGACATACAGTGTTCTGTTGCCTAGCTTTTCGCAATTTGTTTCATGTTTCCACGACTCCGCCAGAAACACAACCAGTTTCTCCTTTGTCTGGCTGCAAGCAAGGAGACGCCGCCAGTTCATGATTTTGTGTGCGGGTCTGATCTCGCTGAAACCGATGCCTTCATTTGAACCGCGGTTCACACGCTCAGCTGCTTTGATGGATTCTTCTGTGTATGTGTCAAAGACAACATCGATGCGCTCACTGCCTTGACCAGCGTGAAGCGCTGCAGCAAGGATGCGGTCAGATAGTTCTTCGAACGTGTCGTTCTCGCCATGCATCTTTTGTATGAGAGCCATCGCATCAATTATTGTTGCACTTCGCTTGTCAACGTTCTCGGCTGGTTCCACAAGACCTTCCATGTGTTTCGCAAGTGCAGCTTTGTTCGTTTTTTTCATTGACCCATCAACGTTTGCCAAAGACCATGGTAACGGCCCTAGTGGGTGACAAAGGACAAGTTGCATGTCGAGGTTCCTTGTCTTGGCGATGAGTATCATGGTGGCAAACAGTTGATGTCAGCTCTCAGGACGATCTCCTTGTTTGTGCCCTTCACAACTTTCTGCTTGATCTTACCAAAGGTCTTCAAGTTTAGCTTGTTCAATGTGTCATGAAAGCCTGTTCCCTCTTCAAGACGTTTCTGGAAGCTTTGATACGCCGCTTCCCCCTTTTGCAGGGTGTTGAGTAGGTCATTAGAAACGTCCTCCCTCGCAGCCGCTCCGGTAGATATACTGAGAAGACATGACGGATCATCGGCGAATGGATTGGTCCAGTCATTTTCCAGTAGATCACAGATAGCTGTGACGCCAGACTCATCACGTTTGATGCGAGAAGTAGACAAGTCAGGGTGCTTGGCGTGAGATGTGTCGCTGCCATTCACAAGGATAGTTTCTCGTAGTTGCCTCAGTGCAGTAGCCCGATTTTCTGCAGTTAGATAGTATCGTGACACAGCCCCTTGTCGAAGACTAAAACCTCGTGTTCCTCCAGCTGTTTGCGTATCTTTGTTTACTGTTTCTTCTGTTGTCTGATCAACAGCGATTCTGGCAAATGGATTCCCTGGTCTAAGCTGTACGGAGAAGTAGCCTTGATTGAAATGCCTGTACAACTCGGGGCATGTTTCGTGGAGTTGCGTCATCTGTGCATAGTACACTGGTAGATATCTAGCATAGTTCACCTTGTTCATTGCGAAACACCAAGGGATCACTCTTCTGACACAAGCCAAGTGAAGCATCCAGTCGCCTTCTCTATCCGCACGAATCAACCCCAGCAGGGTCTCTACCATATCAATATACATCATCCAGAAGCGAGCCAGGTCTCCATGTTTGGTTCGCAGAAAATGTAGGTATTTTGCGAACATGTCAAAGCTCTGTACACATGAATCATCATCGAGAGCAGCAGCGAGAGTCTCGTGGCAAACATCCTCCTTGATGCTGCGAATTTTGAGGTCAGTGCTTCGAATCTGGGGTTCCTTGTCAGGATGATTGCTTTCTATCCACACCTGGAAGCCCTTCCAAATGATGCGCATTAGTGCCTCGTACATCAACTTGTGGAGTCGCACAGCACGGTTGTATTGCTTGCCTTCCAGAACCCTGTTGATGGAACCTTCAGCGATTACTCCTGACTCAACAGCTACATCCCGAAGGCCTGCATCTCCAAACATTTTCCCAATGCTCGACATGAAGTTACAGATGGTATGGAAGTTCCCCATCATGAGCACGATTCTTCCATATCGATCGACATCTTTCCATGCTATTTCGGTCGCCTTAGCAAATAGTGCCTGGTCTAGCACCACCGGTATACGCTCAAGCTGAAGTGATGACATGATGTTCAGAGCTTCTCTGAGGATTTCTTGCACTGTTGCCATATCTGTGGCAGGCGCGTTTATAGTCGGCAGGTAGCCAACTACATCTTCCGTCACCTGAACACGATCTCTAGTCATGATGTTGAAACCAGTCCACGAACTGATTGTCTGGTCGCATGGTTCCAGCATGCGAGTCATAATCCATACGTGATTTCGGCGCTGCGCAAGGGATGTTGCGCCTGCAAGAGTGTCAGAAAGATCTGCAGGCTTGATTGCAGGTGGGCCCTCTCGTTTCCCACCGCTGTATATTGGAACTAAATCGCTGGATGACGGGATAGATCGCTTCTTATCTGCTTTGGATACTGCCGATGGAGGTTGGGGCGGCAAACACGACTGCGACTTCGGTTGGACGATGATACCGTTGACGCGATGCGATGTTCCGCCACCACTCAGCGATTCCTCTAGCCTGTCGATGTTATCGAATGCTAATACAGTCGGGACCGAAGGGTGCACATGTGACGGAAGTGGTACTGTATCTTTCTCCACACTTGCTAATTTGTCTATGCATAGCGCTGTCTCGATTTCTTCCAGAACTGTGTACGAACATCCGTGCCCGAGTCGATTCAATATTCTGATGCTGTTGAACTGTTGCCCGCTGCCTTGCTTAGTTCAGAGAGTGGCGACTTCTTGCTGCACAGGATGCACGTTCCGGACTCAGGTTCAATCTTCGCCCGTTTCGCCTCGACACCGGCCATCTCAGCTGAAAGAACAAAAAGACTGACGTTAGATTACTCCGATATCCGAAAAGCTCGCCAGCTTACATAGACATACTCATCCAAGTCAGTGAACATGTTAGATGGCGCCACAATACAACTCTATAATAGAGTTGTATGTGGCGCCATCTAACATGTTCACTTTTAGTTCTTAAGCCACCCAACCCCCCCCACCCCCCCCCTCAGAAATTAATCAGGTCACCGCAACAAATCTCAGACTGAGATATAGAATATAGAATATAGATATAGAATAGACTGACGTCACTTTCGGCACTGGGTTCTGTGGGTTGATTATCGGCGGGAAATTCCAACTGACATAGTTTCGGTTTGTGGAAAGTGCATGCCTTTTCATATATTTTTTGTGTACACTCGTGGTGGATGATGTGTTTTAGTTTTTGAGTTATTTTTATAGACAGATAAACGGTGTAGCACAATGCATAATTTGGAAAATCATACCAGTGTTGTTTCACTAAAAAAAGTACAAGTCTAATAATAAAATATTGAAAAATATATGATTTTTTTTCGATAATTGATTTTTATAATAATTAATCTTAAACAAAATGCTTCATATTATTTTTTATTTAGACGGTACACATCGGACGTATATTTAGTCGTCAACCGCACATCGATAGCTAGTATAGAAGTCCAGATACACGTGCAACAATGTACCCCACCAAATGGGCATTTTCGAGCTGGGTGGTTTCAAAGATGGCGTCCATCCGGGCACTAAGCTACCGTTCTCAGATGTCCATCACACCTTTTCTGACACTTGAGACATTGGTCTAATGGAAAATCATAATGAGAATTACTCCCCCCGCCGGAGCATTCACTTCAAAATATGGCCGGTTGGCTCAAGGACTAATAAGAGTTATATTGAGTTCTGTAGAACTGCAACAGAACATTTTTGAAGGCAATGGCATTCTCTCAACGTAAATTTCTCTTTCTACATAACATCTATAGTACCTGGCTGTGAGTTGTATTTTAATTATTTATCTCAAATATTTTCTTTTTTCTCTCTTTACATCTGTACCTGCATTATATTACAATGTAAAATGAGTCTGAATATCTCCTTAATTTGTCTAGTGTATACAGATTGTATTTGATCGAACAAATGTGTGAAACTGACAGGCAAATCGAGGCAGGAATCTTCATATTGAATTCACGATGTCGGAAGACTTTTTGGCCCAAGTGTAATGAAATGAAGTTACAGCGCTGAACTAACGCATCGATATTCAGTATGTGTTTTAGAATTTCTATATTAACTTTGAGGATTTATAATGCCTAAGGTCGTGGTTTAACTTCAGCAACAGATAATATTGTGCAATACAACTTAGGTTATGAGTTTCCAGTTGTGCCATTATTGGTGCTGGTTGCAGGTACGTACCCAAAACTCCACAACTGCAGTCAGAAGCAAGTGAGTTCAAGGCAGCAGCTGGTCAGCAGTTCTTTCTTCCCAGTCACACTGTTGATCCTTCTGATTGGTACCTGCAGGAGGTGTGTATAATAATAATAATAATAATAATAATAATAATAGTAATAACTAGCCGAAACCCGTGGAACATCCACGGAAGGGAGGATGTGGTGTATGGATAGAGTGTACCATTATGGATGGCATAGGGGATTTGCTTGTCCGAGTAAGAGTTAGGAAGAAAGATGAGAATGAAGAGTGCGTATATGAACAACGATCGTCGACACGGGCACAAATGCATGCTCTGGATTGTCCACTCAGTGGACGGCTTGCTTTCGCCTTCGCCTGTCCAATCAGCGGACGGCTTGCTTCGCCTTCGCCCAGCAGACGCCAATACGATGGCGTCGTAAGATGGCGTCGTATCGGCAGTTAATCGGATGCTTTTGGGCCCCAACGTTGACTAATTCAGATTTTTCGAGTATGGCTGTACGTGATAAACAAAGAGCGTGGTTCGTAGATCGTAAATCCATTAGTGCCGTGGGCATCGGGTCACTGGGTGCAGCGTAAAAGGGATAACAAAGTCGAGTCCTTACGCTATTATTATATAGATATCGTAAGGGCATTTTATGAGATATTTCACAAATCTGTTAACTAAATTGTTACCAAACAATTTCTTCACCAATATGTTTGTAAAGGTGTGTAATAACATGTGTTAAAATGTTGAAGTTCAACTCCCGTGGGAAACCCAGAAAAAAAGCTGTTGAATTCGGGTACCGAAAGATTATTTTCGAGAATTTTTTTTTTTTTAAATCGGCCCTTAAGTAACTTATGAGGGGTCAAATAAGGGTTTTTCATGATTCTGAGATGATTGTTAACATTTATATTTTCACTTTTACATTTACACACAAAGTAGCTTTTATTTCACATACATATATAATACTCAAGAGTTATTTCTCATTCACAATGTCAGAAGTTTCAACAGTCATTGTCTATGTCTTCTTCAGACTCAACAACATCATGACTGCAGTTTCTGCATGTAATGCCATTACAGACTCCACAGGCCGAGATGCACGTGACCCCATTCTTCTTGCAGCTGCATCGCCGGTTGCTGCAATCTCCATGACAATTACAGCTCGTGAACTGCAATAGCTCCTCAGGAGCCGTTGGGTCCAGTGTTGGAACTGGCTCATACCCATGCACACCTATTGTCCATCCATAGTCACTGGGGTTCAGAGACATGCTGCAGAGACAGAGACATGTTCAGAGACATAGGCAAAGGTGGTGCCGGAGAGGTGACTTCGATCCAACCCATTGAGTGAAAGGGAGTGTTTCCGTGAATAGGGACAATGTTTAAATCTATATTGTCTCCAACAAACTGAGTGACTGCATTGTTTGTTTCCCCAACCTCCATAAAGACCACCTGATCATTACTTGACAATTCACTTTCACTGGCTGGAACTTTGGCTGTCATCACTGATTGATCCTCAAGCGCAGCATCAACCGCAACCTCATCATTGATCTGTTCATCGGTTTCCTCCACAATGGTGTCAAGAGTGCCAGAAGTATCTGGAACATCATCTCCACTCCTACTATTAAGGAAGCAGTATTTGTAGTTTTGTGTCTCCGTGTAAGACTCAGTGTATCCCAGCCGGTGGAACTTGTTGAGCATCCATTTTGACCCAAATCTATGATCAAGTTGTATGGCAAGCCCCATTTGGTGTGGCAATACTCCAGACCGAGGTCGACAGGCCTTAATAAAATTCTGCCCCCAAACGGCAACTCTTTCGTCTGTCTTGACAATCGGTCTCAAGAACATCTGAAGGCTTGCAGGAACAAGTGTCAGCTGACTATCGATGTCAGTCATACTGTGTGTGGTGGGGTATGACTTTGGACCTAAATCAATCAAGGCAATATCATTGGATATGAACTTGAGTGCCGTCTTTATGATCTGAGTCTTCTCATCTCCATGGTCAAGATTAGCATGATGCCCTCGCAGAATATTGTCGGTGCCATCTTTGAGACAGAGTACATCTGCCCTTCTTTCCTGTGTTGTGAAATACAAGGTGTCTTCGTATTTCTCTAGAAGTTTTATCTTTAGCCAATGCTTTGAATAAGAAAGGCTCTTCTCTGGTGACTGATCAAACTCCTGCAGCTTTTCATGGACTTGGTCCATGTTCATTACCCCATGCTCTAATTCTGAGTCTAACCATTCGCAGAATTCAATAAAAACTGCCTCTCGCTCCTCATCAATACTCCTCTGTTCTCTCTTCCTTTTTCCTTCCTCATCAGTCTTGGACAAACTGTCACCTCTCGCAAACATAAGTTTGCATCGCAAATGGTACAGTGTTTCTTCTGCTACCAAGTCGTTGATCCCTTCCAGGCGTCCAGTGACTTCAGTGCCCCAGTCATCCCCGCGACTCCGTGCTGTCTTCAGCAAGCTTGCCTTCAGTGTATCTGCAGTCAAATTATCTGGCACTCTGTATTTCTTTCTAGCTTGTGCTGGATTATTTTTGTAGAGCTGGGCTGGTTGGTTGCAAAGAATGCATACATCCTTATACAGGAGGTCAACTGACTGTGATCTTCTAGAACTGCAGCCAGTTGATGAACTGAACTCACAAGTAGTGCGTCTTCTCTTCAACTTTGATGACTCTTTCTCTGCCTTTGATGTTTGAGCTGACTTCTTGGTGGTTGCAACAAAGTTGTTGTACAGATCATTTTTACACTTCTGGTGGTACCTCAGTTTTCCTTCCTTTTGAGCCTCCTTCATACGTTCCACAACAGTAACATTTTCGACAGTTTCTGCTTGTTTCAATAAAGTTGAGTATCCCTTTGGAGTTGCCTGTATGAGCCTTTCAGCTGGTGTATCCGAGCGTGCACAGATGAAGCAATTGAGCACAGGTGGAGTAACGTCTTCATCCATATTGCTAGACTCCATGTCCTGCAAAGTAGAAAATGAGATATATTTAGAAATTATTTTTCCACAAAGGAGTGTCTGTGGTGAAATATAAATGTTAACAATCAACTCAGAATCATGAAAAACCCTTATTTGACCCCTCATAAGTTACTTAAGGGCCGATTTAAAAAAATAAAAATTCTCGAAAATAATTTTTCGGTACCCGAATTCAACAGCTTTTTTTCTGGGTTTCCCACGGGAGTTAACCTTCAACATTTTAACACATGTTATTACACACCTTTACAAACATATTGGTGAAGAAATTTTTTGGTAACAATTTAGTTAACAGATTTTCATATGTTTCCCTTACTAATAGGTCTGAGTTTGGTGTGTTTTGAAATCATTGTTTGTTGTTGGACTTGCCTGTAAATTGGCTTCTCGGGTAATATTTTTGATGGTTGTTTGAAGAAAGATGAATGGTAAAGGAAATGAGGATGTGTGAAGTAATGAGGGGAGAAGTCCAATATTACTCCATTTTGAATAATTAATATGTAGATGGGCCTTTATGAATTCGAGTATTGAAGGGCAAGGATAGCAGTATATTTGGATTGCCCCTGTGGAGATATTGTATATGTTTTCCGAGTGCGTATCTAGAATGATGCTATCTCTGCTTTTTCAGCTGTCTTTTGAAACTGACAGAGAGGTCTTCCCAATGGTGATTCAGGCTAATGTAACTGATGGAGGTGGTAAGTGAGAGAGTCTTTAAAAGGCATGGTTGTATTATATGCACACCTTGAAGTTTATTTTGACCAAAGTGAAATTCCCTGCAGAATAATCTTTACTTGTAAGCTCATAATTATTGATGCATTGTCAATAGGAGTGCTACATAGCCAAACAGTTCAATCTTGGTTTCATCAGACCACAGAATCTTGTTTCTCACAGTCTGAGAGTCCTTTCGGTGCTTTTTTGCAAACTCCAAGCAGGCTTTCATGTGTCTTTCAATGAGGAGAGGCTTCCGTCTGGCCACTCTGCCATAAAGCCCAGAGCGGTGGAGTGTTGCAGTGATGGTTGTCCTGGAAATTTCTCCCATCTCCACACAGAATCTCTGGAGCTCAGCCAGAGTGACCATCGGGTTCTTGGTCACCTCTCTTACCAAGGCCCTTCTCCCCCGATTGCTCAGTTTGGCCGGGCGGCCAGCTCTTGGAAGAGTCCTGGTTGTTCCAAACTTCTTCCATTTAAGAATAATGGAGGCCACTGTGCTCTTGGGAACCTTCAATGCAGCAGAATTTTTTTTGTAGGTATCCCCAGATCTGTGCCTCGACACAATCTTGTCTTTGAGCTCTGCAGGCAGTTCCTTCAACCTCATGGCTTGGTTTGTGCTCTGATATGCATTGTCAGCTGTGAGACCTTATATAGACAGGTGTGTGCCTTTCCAAATCATGTCCAATCAATTGAATTTACCACAGGCGGACTCCAATCAAGGTGTAGAAACATCTCAAAGATGATCAAGAAAAATGGGAGGCACTTGAGATAAATTTCAAGTGTCATAGCAAAGGGTATGAATACTTATGTAAATGTTATATTTCAGTTTTTTCTTTTTAATAAATTTGCAAAACTTTCTAAAATCCTGTTTTCTCTTTGTCGTTATGGGGTATTGAGTGTACAATCACGTGAAAAAGTAAGTACACCCCACGTAAAGTTTTGACTTTTTCAACATATTTCAACATACAGCTATTTGATCTTCATTTCAACAATATTGATATATAAAGGTGATATAATATAACAAATATCATGAAACATTTACATTTTGTAGTCCATTGTATAATTTAAATAAACATAAATGCAAATATCACATGTGGAAAAAGTAAGTACACCCTTGGCTCTAAGAGGTGGTATTGCCCGATTGGCAGAAACAACCTCAAGTAGGCGTTTCTTATAACTGTCTACCAGTCTCTGACATCGGCTGGGAGAAATTTTTGCCCACTCCTCCATGCAGAATTCTTTCAGCTGTGCGATGTTTGAGCGGTTTCTTGCATGCACAGCTCGTTTAAAATCCCCCCACAACATCTCGATGGGATTAAGATCCATGCTTTGACTTGGCCATTCCAGAACCCTCCATTTCTTTCTTTTCAGCCATTCCTTGGTGGATTTACTGGTATGTATAGGGTCATTGTCATTTTGCAAGGTCCACCTTCGTTTGACCTTCAACTTTCTGACAGATGGCCTCACATTATCCTCAAGCACCCTCTGGTACAATGAAGAATTCATAGTGGATTCTATGATGGTGAGCTGCCCAGGCCCTGATGCAGCAAAGCTGCCCCAAACCATAATATTTCCACCACCATGCTTTACAGTTGGTATCAGGTTCTTGTGGTCAAATGCCGTCTTTGGTTTTCGCCAAACATGTCTTCTGGTACTGTGGCCAAATAGCTCTACCTTTGACTCATCTGTCCAGAGCACATTGTTCCAGAAGTGCTGGTCTTTGCCTAGGTGTTCATTGGCAAACTTTAGTCTTGCCCTGATGTTCTTTCTGGACAGCAAAGGTTTCCTCCTGGCAGATCTCCCATGTAGATCAAATTTGTGCAGCCTCTTTCTAATGGTAGACTCATGCACTTTGACATCAACAGTGGCAACAGCTACATGCAGGTCCCATGATGACATTCTGGGGTTCTTAGAGACTTCTTTCAGCATCTTGCGGTCTGCTCTCGGGCTGAACTTGCTGGGGCGGCCTGGCCTGAACAAGTTGGCAATTATTTGGAATCTTCTCCACATGTAGATGCTCTTCCGGACAGTCGAATGATTGATTTCTAATTGTTTGGAGATCTTTTAAAATCCCTTCCCAGACTCGTAGGCATATATAACCTTCTTTCTGAAGGCCTCAGAGAGCTCTTTTGATCTAGGCATGGTGACGCCGCACACGTCAACAACAAAGAGCAAACCAAACTAAATGTCTGAGGTTTAAATAAGACAGGTTCCTCCAAGATCCTCTCTAACGATGTTCTAATCATATGCACCTGAGCTGGTGCACCTGATTCTAATTTTAGGTATTTGAAGTAGTGATAAATGTAGGGGTGTACTTACTTTTTCCACACACGAAATTTGCATGTATGTTTATTTAAATTATACAATGGCCTACAAAATGTAAATGTTTCATGATATTTGTTATAATATATCACCTTTATCTATCAATATTGTTGAAATGAAGATCAAATAGCTGTATGTTGAAATATGTTTAAAAAGTCAAAACTTTACATGGGGTGTACTTACTTTTTCACGTGACTGCACATTGATGAGGGAAAAAATGAATTTAAACGATTTCAGCACAAGGCTGCAACATAACAAAATGTGAAAAAAGTGAAGGGGTCTGATTACTTTCTGAATGCACTGTAAATTGTTCAGGCAATTGTTTGCTTTTTCATTGCTTGATAACAAACTCCCTCACTCTCTTCAATCTCACTCCTCCCTCCAGGTCTTTAAAACAGCTGTTCACTACAATCTCTTATCTTCCTCCATCCAAAACCTTGATCTTTTCTACTCCCGTTAATTCACCCCAGATCCACTTTTTTGACATACCAACTTCTTTCCTGGAAGTCCTAGCTGTGTCCATGTGTTTTTTCACCTCTCCCACCCCCCACCCCCCTTCCCACGCCTCCTCCCCCCAAGCCCTCTACCTCCCACCGATCGCCCGATGTCCCTGCTCTCAAATGTTGTATTGTGTGCTTCCCCCTCTCTCCCTATCTTGTCTCCCGCTCTCTTTATTTTGTCTTATGTGTCCTTTTGTTTTTTGTCATTAATGCTAGCTCTTACACGAGCCTCGATCTTGTATAGAAAACATAAATCCTTGATTAGAAGCCACTATTGAAGCCCATTAGACCTCATAGTCGCTGTGTTCCATTGTAAATTCAAAATATCTATTATGTAAATTGTGACGTTGTGTTTTTATATTTGTAACGAATGAATTATGATGGCAATTCTCACATGGCTCATTACTTTATTTTGTAGATGACACTGGCCATTCACACGTGCTCATGGCAACATTCGAAAAGGTAACGCACTTGCTCAGCGATATCTTTGTACACTTGGAACAACTTACAAATAGCATCACGACATAGTTAAAGGTATACATGATAAATAAGGCTTTGCATTTAACAATGTATGTAGATAATCTGGTGTATATAGATTGCAGTTGTTCTGAGAACCAATACGGACTCGATCACCTTTCACAAACTGACACATCACTGTTGAAGAGCTTTTTCATTCCTTTCGAACTTGTGAGGCTAACAAGTCACCCAATAAATTCCCACACCTATGTATGTCATGCAAAATACATTGGTCTAATCATTATTAATAATTAATTCATACGTGAATTCACAAAATACCTATCACATGCACACAGATCTTCTTTACAAGGAATAGAAACAATTAGAGTACACCACCTCCACTTGACAACAACAACATGAGGACACAGACACTGGGTGAGGAGACCACACAAATGATAACAAGTACAAAAAGTTTTAATTAAAACAAAAGCCGCGTCGATGTTACACAATGCCTAGATGCAGCTGTGCCTATAACGTCGATGTTATAGGCACAGGACATTCCTATTGATTCGATTACTTGATGTTATTTTTGTGCAAAGTGAAAATATATCTCGGCAATTTCCCGTGTGTGGCAACGAATTTTTAATATATCTCGGCATTTTCCCGTCTGTTATTTCAGGCGGTGTATGACTGACCATGCCGCGATTTAAAAAATATATATCTCGGCAATTTCCCGTGTGTGGCGACACGTGAACGAAGCTATGAACGCGTAAACGAAGAACGTAAAGCGTGTGGTGAGGTGGAAACAACTGGGAGGTGGCCGTGTACTGTGTGCAGGAAGGGTGTCGGAGTGAACTCCATTCAGTGTACAATGTGCGCTGGGTGGGTTCATCGGGAATGTGGTGGTCTGAGAGGGTCATTTACCAGTGTGGCAGCTACATTCAAATGTAAGGTGTGCACAGAGGGTGCACGTAAGGTGTGCACGGCCACCTCACCACACTCTTCGCGTGAACGAAGAACGAAGCTCCTCTCTCCACATTATTGTGACGACGTATAAATTAAATATTTTATCGTGACGATTGTCATCAAATGGACAAATTTTTAATATATCTCGGCATTTCCCCGTCTGTTATTTCAGGCGGTGTATGACTGACCATGCCGCGATTTAAAAAAAAATATCTCGGCAATTTCCCGTGTGTGGCGACCACTGAACTATAACACTACGTGGAACGGACGGTGCCCGTGATCCGCTGAAGCCACCGACATGTATGGCGCCCCCTATCGTATGCACCCAGAAAAATGAATGCCCCCATAGCCTTTGTGGGTAGGTGTAAGTTTTCCAAGATAAATTTTGCCATTATTTTCATCGCAAGAACGTACTAAAAATATTGAATCCATGATTATCAATGTTACACACATGACTAATACTGTAATGTACACTGTACTTGCACAAAATACAAGGCAAAACATGGCTATCAAGGTCGAGTTTAGGTAATTTTGTGGCATACTGTCCATAATTCACACACAAAGCAAATTACAATAAACATGTCAAAAAAAATTAAAGGAAGTGTAGCACAACAAAGCGCTTAAATTGCATCATATACTTCATACATGTACACATACATAGATATAATAGTGAGTAAACATGCATAAATGTCCATGATAGGTACATGAACATTTTCTGTACAGTGTATACAGTAACAAATATGTTGCATTTCAGAAATGAGCTGATGAGAGTGAGGCAAGAACTTTCAACTGTAGTTATACAAATAACAAGGCAAATTACTGTACACAGTCAAGTGTCAAAGCTTCATACTATTAAAAAAATTACCAGTGACAATAATTTTCACTATCATTAAGATCATACATGTCTTTGAAATATCTGGATGTTGTATGCTAATAAAAAAAAAAATCCAATTTATTATCATTTTCTACATAATATAAAGTCCATGTCTACTGATGACGAAACAAAATTGTTTTGGCTAGGAGCTTCCTTACTTTGGGCCCGGTAGCAGCATCTGTTTTTACCCTTCCTAAGTGGTAGAGCTTGATCTGTCCATACCGTGATGCAATTTTCTTGATCAGGCTGTGAATGTGGTTGTTGTCAATTGTAGTATCAAACTGGTGACGGTGCAACTGAGGAAATAAGTTCATGTGGCTTGTGTTCTCCAGAACTGAGGAAGAGATAGCAGATGTCACTCCACGGCCTTGAGGAAGCTTTCCTTGAGTTATTCTTAGAAGTCGCTGGAAACATTTCTCTGTTTCTCTACATACAGATACTACGCTAGCTGATGGCCTCTGCAGCCTCCCGCGATCTTTCATGGTGACAAAGTCATGAGCATTGCCATCAGAAGATGACATTGCATTGGCACATTCCATACAGTCCATATGCAGCCTAAGAGATTTCACAATGTATCCACTGATGTAGTTGACAGCCGCATCCTTATATTCTGATAAGGGCTCAATATGTGGCATGTCACTGTAGTCATGATCTGTCTTGCTGGGTTGTCTGGGAATGAGATCATACTTTCGAGTAATGTTCATAGTTGTGACATCATTGACGCTCTCAGTGTGAAGAATGGCTGTGTCATCACGAAGAATACAGTTCCCAGTGCCATTTTTTATGTGATGTCTCATCAACAGGCGTTTGTATGCAGCTTTGAACTGTCTTGCAGTGGGGTTGTTGTTGAATCCTCCACGTGCTCTGAGGGCGGAAAAGAACAATTCAATGTGATCCTGAGAGAATTTATACGTTAGTAGGTATTTGAGTGGGGCATCGGTTGGTGCGACAAGTTCTTGATACATGTTTAAAATGCTTCTGATGCTAACAACGAAGCCAACAAAACCAGTCTTTCTTGGTCCTTCACACATTTTCCTACCAGATCCATCTTTGAGACCGAGAAGGAAGACTTCAGCATCATGCAATCGTTGTTGAATGGATGCATGGTTGTCCCCTTTCAATGGTGCTTTCAGCCCCCTTCCAAACGGATTTCTGCTGTTTAAAGCATCGAAGGCTGAATCAACATGCCGAAGAAACTCTATAGTTGCACTGCAGCCCTGGAATTGTGGAAGTTGAAGTTTTTCTTCGCAATATTGCAGAGCATCAGCAACACTGGCACTGAATATTTGTGCTGCCAGGTTCACTTTCATTTTCTGCGTTCTCCACTGAATGTGGGCATTTTTTACCTTGTTCCCAAGTCGGAGTCCTTCAGATCCTTGAAGTTTGTGAAGCTCTTCAATGTATGTCCATTTCACACTTTGACCATCCTGCGTTCTAAAAATCCCACCATCTGCAAATGAATTGCGAAGTAGTTTCAGCATATGGCAGACGTCAAGTATCACATATACGCGCACGGAAGGGTCAGCTGGGTGTGGAAATGAAGGATCCATTCCATTGATGTTCACGTTTGCTCCTAGTACCTTCATCATTGCAATATGGCAGGATGGCCCATCGCACGTTAATGACACAGCACGTACACCAATGTTATTCAGTCGCAACAGACATTCCAGAACCAAATTTGCCCTTTCTGCTCCCGTCATTCCATCTATGAGGAAATATGCTAATGGTATTTTCCAAGATTCATTCACTGAGACTGCCATGAGAACAAGGGCATCTTTAGCTAATGGGGTGGCATCATCTGTTGCACCATTTCCAACATCTACATAGCCATGATATTTGCCTTCAGCAAATTCCACATGCTTGTGAATAGACATCTCGTCCAACATCAAGGCGATGATAGTCTCCTTTCCAGTTTCTCTGTTTCTGGTCACTTTTCCTGCTAGTGAGGAGAATGCCTGTTTCGTGAAACCTGGATCACCATCAATCCTACTGTACCATCTCCGAAGTTGGCGTGGGTGGGGTATGCTCAAGTCAAAAGTTTTTCTGACATATTCATAAGCCTTTGCCGAGTAGAATTGTAGTGTGAGTGCAAAGGACTTCAGCTCCTCAGGATAAGCAGATGATCCCTTTCCCTTTTTGCATTCAACGATTCTTGTCATCAAATCTTTAGGTATGCCATCAATGGTGCCATCAAGCAAGTCCGCGCAATTGGTGGAAATCAGGTTTTCATTCCGTAGCTCATTGATGACACCTCTCAGGGTCTCTACCTTCCGCTTAAAACGGCGTGTTCGTTGATGCACTACTTTCATTTTCTTTTGACATATTTCCAGTCTCTCTATGGACTTATCTAACTTGTGCTTCAATTTCCTCGGAGAGTCCATTGTAGCATAATTGTGCTCAGCCAGCGGGTCAACAGGGGCATTTTGCTGTGGCAATGGGCAAGAATGAAGATCTGGTTCCCTTAAAGGTGGTGTAGAAATGCGGACTGCTGGGCATTTCCGGTTGTTCACTTTCTGAAACAAAAAACAAAAAACAAAATTTCAAAGGGTAATTCCATGCAAACAGTGATGTACATTGCAGAAGCTAATAATTAAAATTGCTGTAATCACTATAGGAACTAGTAAATTTCATAAATTAGTATTTTAATCACAAAGTACCAGAAGGTCTTACATTGGTTGCCCATTTGTGTGCACACAAACAAAATCAGAATTTCTGCCAGTGTGCATTAGCAGGTAACATAAATGTTCCCAAAATGTGATCTCTTTCAATACATTAGTTGTCTAAGAGACTAAGACAATCAAATAGACAATGTCATCAGATATAAAGATAAATTCTTTAAAACTATTTTATTGCAGCCGTCTAATGACAGGTGCCTCTTTTGGTGAAAATTGTCATCCCTTAAACAATGGCTTTATTCCAAAGTGTTACTAAAATTCATTATGAAATTTAATTTTGTTTTACACCTCACCAATTGCATCAATTATTTCTGATGTGAAGGATTGTCTTAGTACCTCAAAACCTGATCAAGACACACAATATCAAAGATGGAATCACATGTGACATATATACTGTACATGTCACAATGTACTCTACCTGTATTTCTTAGTCTAAGTTTGATATAATTATTAATAATAGAACAGTGTACACTCAGAGCAACTTGGATTTAAATGTACAGATGTGAATACAACATACCTTTTGGAGATGACGAGGGAGGTCAAATATTGTTGGCACAGCAGAATCACGGAGCTTTACACGCAGTCCAAACGTGTGGAAGCTTTGTGCTGTGAAGTGCTTGGAGCATAGCACAGACCTGGCTGTTGGCATCCATCTGTCCCTCCGCATGTTTATCAGCCATTGCCTCAACCGATCTGGGTTGCATCGTGGAAACCTGAAAAAAAAAGTGATTACATGTAAGTGACAAAAGGGTGACAAGGGAAAAAAATGGAAAAAAATTGGCGTTTCCTTACCTGTGAAATGTCAACCCTTTCTCGCGATTTTCACGAACATCTCGATTCGTGCAGTTGATTGCAGAACAGGATGGCATTCTGTTTTACTCTAGTATCATGTCACCGAAGTGAAACAACTAAGAACAAATGTGCAATTATGAAAGAAATCTCTATATAAATCTTGCAAGATGTGTACGTCGTTCAATCACAGCGATACAAAAGCAATACGCTTTTTGCGTGACTAAATCCCATAATGCATTGCGATCCCGTGGCTTCATGTAAAACTCACTGCCTATGGGCCTTTTGTGTGTGTGTTCGCAGACTGTCCGTTCCACGTAGTGTTATAGTTCAGTGGTGGCGACACGTGAACGAAGCTATGCTCCTCTCTCCACATTATTGTGACGACGTATAAATTAAATATTTCATCGTGACGATTGTCATCAAATGGACGAATTTTTAATATATCTCGGCATTTTCCCGTCTGTTATTTCGGGCGGTGTATGACTGACCATGCCGCGATTTAAACAAAATATATATATCTCGGCATTTTCCCGTCTGTTATTTCGGGCGGTGTATGACTGACCATGCCGCGATTAAAAAAAAAAAAATCTCAATGGACTTGAAGTTACAGGCCTTTGAGAATTCATTTCGTTCTATAAAGGACAACTTTCATCGGATTTTCTTCCCGTTTTTTTTCAACCGAGTCTAAAACTATGTTAGCGACTGTGAAAAATGAAATGATATATCGAATTTGATTTGAAATAAAACTGTGTGAGAGAGGAAGACACCACGGGCCTACAAAACAGGCCTCAAAGCTATGCGAGTTAATAAAATGGTGGATATTTGTTTATATGAAGCCTCTCCCAAAATGGGTGGAGCTATGGTTCCCAGAATGGGTGGAGCTTTGAGGTTTTGTCTTCTCTGCAAGAACAACAACAAGAAGAAGAAGAACAAGAAGAAGAACAACAGCAGAGGGCACTCTATGACCAGCGTCTTGCGACGCGGCTAAAAACATATGATTATTCATCTCTAAATTTATCATAATCCACAAAGTAAAAAATATAGTTTTGGTTAAATAGGACAATATAATGTCATGGTTATATTAGACAACTTTGTCAAACTGTGCCAAAGGCCAATTGGGTGCACTAGTATGAGCCCGTAGACTTATTGACACAACTCACTATATGGGCGGTGCGGGCAAACACACACTGAGGAGCATGACATGGATAACTTTGACCTAATCCACATTCAGAGTACAAAATAAGCTTATACTGTAGTTACACTCGGCAACTTTGTTGAACTGTTTGATGCCACTTGGGGCGAATATTAAAGTAGGCCATGCAGTAGCGCTATATTAAAGTTGGTCTGTGTGCGGACTCACTCACTGATACACACGCACACACGCACACACGCACAAATGACACCTGTGCCAGTTACAATACTCTCTCCCATTCCTTTTGGGAACAGAAGCTAATCATTGGGTTGAAGGCTGAGCACTTGGGAAGTTAAATAATAATGATGTTTAAATCTTTCAATGAGAACTTTAATTTGGAAAAAAAATTTGGAACACAATTCTCAAATTGGAAATTAGGCTTTTGGAACTGACTTTGCAGCAGTACTTCCTGGTTAACTGCAAATAAGTACATAAGGCATTGTCTTGTCTTTTTGAATGATGGCTGTCCTGTGGTTTGTCTGTGTAGCATGGAGATGGCACATACTCTGCAAAACCTCTCAAGCAGAAGCAAGTGGTAAGTGCACCCAATTATACAATACTTACACATACTTAAGAATTTTGACATGTTCGTGATTAGCAAGTTATATATTTTTCTGTTGCACAAAGAGCATTAAAAATAAGCTATATATCAATTTGTATCAGATTGAATATACCTCTGACAATAACTAATTACAAGGCAAACTAGAAAGAGCAATTAGAGATTGCAAACCCTCGCCAGGATGTATTTTCAGTGGTTTTTAAGGCTTTTGTGTTAAAACAAATATGGCGGCCGAACCACGTGACCGATGACGTCATCTTTTTTTTTCTCCACCAATTTATCCCTAGATGACGCTCAATAAATTTCATCTTGATCAGATGAAGTTTTGTACTTGTCGTATTATGACGTCATAATGGAGACACCTATGACATCATCATTAACATATTTTATTCCCCATGGAGAGTTCTTTACAATGAGCCATGTCTCAATTTTTTCTGTTTGGCGCTTTTGGAGATGTAGAGGTGCAACGTTTTTCGGTTTTTCCAAGATGGCGGCCGAACCACGTCACCTATTACGTCATAATTATCATTAAAAATTCTACAGGTGGAGTTGCATCTATGGTGAAAATTTAGTGTCAATCAGACCAACGGTTGCAGAGAAAATCATATTTATTCTGTGCGGACAAACAAACAGACAAACGGACTCAAACGCAATACCCTCTCCTCAGGCGAATGTACTAACAATTCCAGAACACATAATATTGCATCAGGCTTCTGGACTATTTTATCTGTCGATATCATAAGGGTCTATAAATTTATTCTTTGTTTCATCATCGTCATTAATGGTCTGCCCCAATTTGGACGTTGCTGCCAAAACAGCTTCTCTGGCACTGAAATACACTGGGCAGTTTGCTCATGCGTTTCCCACTGTGTCAGGATTTGTCAGGATTTACACCGACAACCACCAGAATATAATACGGAAGCTGAGCCAATTGAGCCAATGCAGAATTTGCTCAGGTCAGTGTGGCTTTAAAATATTGCAAAGGTTTCCATTTTACTTTTACATGGAAGAGCCTTACTCCTCAGTCACATTTTCTCGACGGCTAGGATACGGCGGCCGTACCCCCCCTAAATTGACAGAAACGTGCGGCGGCCGCAGAGTTCCTGAGGTGGCCTCAGGGTGGCCCTAGGGCGTATGGCTATCTTTTACAGGCCGTAGGGGTCGCCGTGGAATTACAGCGCGGAGTTGTAACTTTTTTCATTTCTAGGTCGGCCGTAGCAATTCGACAAGCCGTAGCCATGACAACTGTAAGTGCTGTTATACATATGAAAAAGAACTGGTATATATACCCACTCGTTGCCGTCCGTCTGGCCACACGTTCGCCTTAGGGGCCCCCTGCGGTCGCCTTGCGGGCACCTTGAGGCTACCTTGCGTCTGCCTTGAAAATTCTATGGCCGCCGCAGGGACGCCCTAAGGTCACCGTGCGACATCAAATCAAAGACCGTACGGCACCCCCACGTTTTCGGTCTCCACAATTTCTAAATACCCCGTGTGGCTACCCGAAAAATAAAAACATATGTGACTGCTACATTGTGTGACCGTGGAAATACTGCGGCCGCCCTATAATTGCTAGTGGCCGTATATGTTTTAGACCCTACGGCCGCCGAGCCAAATGTGACTGAAGTATTAGCTGCCAGTCATCCACGAAAATAATTAACAACGCCTTTGTCACATATTAACTTTTTGAAACATCACTAAAAAGCAACTGAAAATGAAAATGTATATAGATAGATATACTAGCTTGGCTCGGCTCGCGCGTCGTTACTGAGGAACGGGCTTATTTTAGCTGAGGCTAATGACTGTACCTGAGTTGCTGTGTTGTCATGATTTACATCAATCATAATACAAACAATTATTTTGCACAAATGTATTTGTTGTGTTTGTGATATTACATTTTTATAGGCAATTTAGGTTGAAGATTTAGGTTGAATGTTTTTTTTTCAAGAAAGAACCCCTCAGCACATACATAGTGGAGAGGTAGGCGCAGACTGGAAGTTTGGGACGATTACACCTCACCACCACGTAATTCAAAACACCTCACCACCAGGTAATTCAAAACACCTCACCACCACGTAATTTAAAACACCTCACCACGTAATTTAAAACACCTCACCACCACGTAATTCAAAACACCTCACCACCACGTAAATCAAAACACCTCACCACCACGTAATTCAAAACACCTCACCACCACGTAATTCAAAATACCTCACCACCAAGTAATTCAAAACACCTCACCACCAAGTAATTTAAAACACCTCACAGCCAGAAAACACATAATAAAAACACCTCACCACCACGAAATTAAAAACACCTCACCACCACGAAATTAAAAACACCTCACAGCCATAAAACACGTAATAAAAACACCTCACAGCCACGAAATTAAAAACACCTCACCGCTACGACGAAATTGAAAACACCTCACAGCCATAAAACACGCAATAAAAACACCTCACAGCCACGAAATTAAAAACACCTCACCACCACGAAATTAAAAACACCTCACCACCACGAAATTGAAAACTCGTCATCACCACATAATTAAAAACACCTCACCACCACGTAATTAAAAACACCTCACCACGACGAAATTGAAAACACCTCACAGCCATCAAACACGTAATAAAAACACCTCACAGCTATAAATCATGGAATAAAAACATCTCACCACCACAAAATTAAAAACACCTCACAGCCATAAAACACGTAATAAAAACACCTCACAGCCACGAAATTAAAAACACCTCACAGCCATAAAACACGTAATAAAAACACCTCACAGCCACGAAATTAAAAACACCTCACCACCATGTCATTTAAAAACACCTCACCACCAAGTAATTCAAAACACCTCACCACCACGTAATTCAAAACACCTCATCACCAACTAATTCAAAACACCTCACCACCACGTAATTCAAAACACCTCATCACCAACTAATTCAAAACACCTCACCACCACATAATTAAAAACACCTCACCACCACGTAATTATAAATGCCTCACCACCACGTAATTCAAAACACCTCATCACCAACTAATTCAAAACACCTCACCACCACATAATTAAAAACACCTCACCACCACGTAATTATAAATGCCTCACCACCACGTAATTCAAAACACCTCATCACCAACTAATTCAAAACACCTCACCACCACATAATTAAAAACGCCTCACCACCACGTAATTATAAATGCCTCACCACCAAGCAATTCAAAACACCTCACCACCACGTGATTCAAAACCACCACAACGTTATTAAAAACACTTCACAACCACGAAAACAAAAGTTTGAGGGAGTCGTTAAGTGACAACACAGACACTGCCCAGATGTGTAGATATATAGATAAATGACTGCACCCGAGTTGCCGTTTTGTCATGGTTTACACCAATCATAATTCAAACAATTATTTTGCACAAATGTATTTGTAATATCCGTGATATCACATTTTATAAACAATTGAAGTTGAAAAAAAAAAAATTCCTCAAAGAAATTCCAAAAAAAAAAAAAAAAAAAAAATTGGAAAGAATTTCAAAAGAAATACCCTTAGGACATACCGACGGGGGAGATAGGTGCATACCAGAAGTTTGGTACGATTTCACAAAAGTTTGAGAAAGTAGTTTAGTGACAAGACAACACAAGACAAGACAACACAACACAACACAGGACAGGACAGACGCTGCACAGATATATATATGTGTATATATATATATTGTTGTGGATATGAGGATTGTGTTTTTTTTTTATTGTGTTTTTTTATTATTATTGCTTTGTTCTGGACCCTCCTTCCTCCAGTTATGTATAAAGGTCAAAGGGCGTCCCATAATTAGGTCATAAACAATCACGTCAGCCAATCATAGATTTCCCCCTTTGTTGATAGTTATATCTTTATTATGTGTATTAGGGTAAGGCCTTGTCTTCCATTAAGATGACACTCCATTGCACCAAGTGAAACCAGATAGATCCCCTTTCATTCCCATTCCCAAAATCTCCATTTCCAGCTACATCCCCTCCAAGTCTCCATTGCCAACCGCACTGGGCAGTTTGCCAGGTTTGTTACAGCGGTGGGTTGCTGATTTCGCCCCAAAGCCGCCATTGAACATGTGCTCAGCTCGGGGAAGAAGGGTGTGCCTGCCCATCGTCATCAAGGGCGGAGCCAGAGGGCCGTGCCGACCAATCAGGGCCGAGGCGAGCTGACCGATGGGCGTGTCCTGAAGGCCGGCGGCTTGATCGCCTGAGGCGCTATAAAAGCGCGCGCGCAAGAACCGAGTAGTAGTTGGACAGGGAGACGTGCAAGTTGTTGACTTGAGTGGTTGGACCAGATGAGCTTTGACAAGATGAGAGAGACGAGTCCTGAAAAGAGCACACGACGTCCACACAGCCGCAGCAGCAACAGCCACAGCAGCAACAACAGCAGCTTGGAGCCTGGACGGCAGTTTTGAGCAGGGCCGCGAAGGAACGGCGGCTGCGAAACGCGCCGATCGTGCTGCAGGACCCATTGGACCTTCCTCTCCCTCCAGCCATCCACCTCCTGCCTTTCCATCCTTTTGTGTACGTGAGTTTGTTCTGTGTGTCTTGTCCCTGGGTTAATTAAGACTGTAGGTAAGCTAGCGATTTTCACTGTGTCTCTAATATCTTCTGTAAATTATTTTCTTATCTTTCCTTCTTCCTTGGTTACTTTGAGCATGTAAATAATAGGAATAAATTTAGTAGTATTTCCAACCTTTTCGTCTTCTTCTTCTTCTTCACATCCATGTCGCTTTTGTCTTTTCCATATTGAATATCTGTGGCGCGATCCGGCCAACGTTCAGGAATCGGGTTAGTCGGGGTAACTGTTCGGCCGCGGTGCCATCCGCTCGGCAAACCAACATCTTATCCGCGGTCCGTAACAATTGGTGTCGGGAGCGGGGTCGGACCCGAAGCGCGCTTAACGCGCTCAAAATTACGAGCTGCTGAAATTTGTTTTGTTTTAAAAAACCCGAATTTTGAAATCGCGCCATGGATAGTCAAGGCGATCGGATGCAGGTGGGTGAGCTAGAAGAGGGGTTAGGGGTAACTCAGGACCGGAGGGAAGAAATGGTGGAGGAGAACAATGAGGAGGTGGTTGAGGAGGTATCAGGGTCACAAAATGGCGCCCTCGCGCACATGGTTATTGCGGCGCCAAATTTAGCCGCGCCCGTGGTCGCGGCAGCCGAGCCAGAGATGCCAGAGTACATGCGAGTCTTTATGAGTCAAATGATGGCAAAAATGGATGCCCAAAGTGATAAGTCCACCCGAGAGCGAAGAAAAATGGGTGAGCGATTGGAGGGCCAAATGGGGGTAATGAGGGACGAAGCGAGGGGTACCAGTGCCCAAATTGGGAAGATAGACAGTAAATTTGAGGGGTTAGACAAGAAAATTGAGGGGTTAGACAATAATTTTAAGGGATTAGACAATAAATTTGAGGGGTTAGACAACGGGATAAAAGAGGTGAAAAATGGGTTAACGGGGCTAGAAGATAGGATGGAAGACAAATTGCGGGCAATAGGGGAGCAATCCGCCCGGGAAATTAAACAAATGGGAGAGCAGATAGAGGAGGTGAAAATCGGGCTAGAAGGGAAATTGGATGCTCAGAGGGATGAATTGGAACAGATGAGGGTGGCATCTACAAAAGAGATGAAGGAGGAGATACGACGAGGTGTAAGCGAGGAGGTCTCGGGGGTACGCGAGGAGGTAAAGCGAGGTGAGAAGCGTATGGAGAAAGAGGTGAGAAATGGAACGGCTAGGTTACAAGGGGGCAAAGAGAACCTGACGGAGGAGGTGGAACAGCTGACAGTGGGACAGACGGAGTTAGTGGAGCAGGTACAAAGGAACACTGCGGTACTGGGAGGGTTAAAAGCGACACAAAAAGAACTAAAAGACGACTTGATAGCGATGAAGAGGCAATGTCAGATGGTACGTGAGGGACTGACAACGAGGTTGGACGAGGTGACAGAAGTAATGGAGACGAAGGACCAGGAGGTGAGGACGCACATAGAAACGGTTAAGGTAGAGGACGAAATAGAGGAGACGCACAGGGAAATACAAGAGGTGAAGGAAAAATTAGAGAAGGTGGAAGAGGGGGTGAGTGAAATTAAGAAGAGACGGACGGAAACTAAGAGGGAGATAAAGGAGGAGGTGATGGAATTGGTACAAGGTCTGTGCTCGAATCATGAATATGTGCTCGCTAACCAAATAAAGAGTTTGCAGGTGGCGAAGGAGGTGCGGAGACGAGGTGCCAAGGTGAGTGGCGATATACGAGGAAATGTATATGATGTGAGGGGAGCTTCAGTCGGCTTGGGGGTTGATTTGGATCCGGGTGTTCGTGAGAGGCCGTTGGTGAAGTGTGCGACAGGTACGGTGTGTGAAGGAGGAGGTGTGCGAGAATGTCCGACTCTGGGGTGTGTGAGGAAAAAGTAAGCGCCGAGGAGTGAGTGTGCTGTCAAGAGTGAGTTGGTCGTAGCGCGTGTGCGAGGGAGCACATGGAAGCGCGTCGTAGGGAGTGTTACAAGGGATGTAACGGAAGCATGCACGCCTGTGGAGAGTGTTACGGAGGGAGTAACGGGAGAGTGTGCGCAAGAGGATGCGCGAGAAAGCTGTGTAACGGATGGGTGCATGAGGAAAGAGTGCGCTGTCGAGAGTAAGGGAGAATGCACACCTGTGGTGAGTGTTACGGAGGGTGTAACAGGAGAGTGTGCGCAAGAGGATGCGCCCGAAAGGTGTGTAACGGACGGGTGCATGAGTACAGAGTACGCTGTCGAGAGTAAGGGTGAGTGCGCGACCGAGTGTGGAGGTGAGAGTACTAAGAGTGACACGGAGCGTGAGTTGGTTGTGGCAGGTGAGAGAGAGGATGTACACCTGGAATGGAAGGATGCACACCTGGAATGGTAGAGCGTGTGTGGGAATGCACACTTGAGTTAGTAGTGAGGCACGTGGTTGGGTGTGCAAGTGAGAGCACACCTGTGGTTGTCACAGAGGAGGTGACCGAGAAGGGGGCGCGAAGAGGTGTGTTGGTGAGGCGTGCGAACGACGAGTGTGTGCAAAGGTGTGCAGTGGTCAGGTGTGTGACCAAGTCTGTGAGCGGAATGAGTGTACCTGGGTGTGTCAGGGAAGGTGCAATGACCAAGAGCATGGAGACGGCTGGATGTGTGAGCAAGGAACGGGCTGCGGGGTGTGAGCATGCAGGTGAAGCATCGACGGTAACCGGGTTAGCGGTTAGAGCGACTTATAGCCGAATCGGGCCCTCAGTGCGCGCCGGGCAGCTTCGCATGCCGCGAGGACCAGCGGGGATCCGAACCACGGCGGTTTCTAAAGAACCGCCGTACGCGATCCACGCCGGGCCGCGCTTTGAACGGCCGCGTCCGTGCTCCACTAGGCGGAGCGGGCAGCCCGATAGGAAGGGTCGTCATGGCGACCCCTTTTTGTTGAGGCGTTCTGGCAGGTCGAGATCGGGCCATTGGACGGCTCTGTGCCGAGATGGTGCGTGGGATCTCGGCCCGGGTAAGTGTCCTTCCCTGCACCGAATGCCGGACGCATCCAGCCGCTGGCACCAAGCAACCCGCATTCATTGCTCGGCTGTGCGAAGCCGGGCTGTAGAAGTGAATTGGCGCACCGAGAGGCTCAAGTGAGTAGACTTGATGATGAGGATAGTGTTTTGGCCCCGAAATTAGAAAAAGCAAAAATTTGATGATTGGCAAAGGATTGGCAGAGTGATGATTGGTAATGCTAGAGTGATTGGCAGATGATTGGCAAATTTTTGATTGGCTGAAATTTGGTGTGCAAAATTGGTAGTGAGAGATACCCGATGTGGTGGGATGGCAACTCCGTCATCCCTCACAAAGGGGGGGCAAAGGAGCACTAGGTTATGGGGTTTGGCAGTGAAAACTAGCCCGGGAGGGTTAGGATATAATGTAGGGATCTAGAGAAGAAGACCTTAGGTAACGTTAAGATTAGGTAGTGACAATGATACCTGTAGTGGGGACGCAGGTAGATTAGTGTGGATGATAATGACGTGGTATGTGCTTAGTTTAAAGGGAAGACGGGGAGCACTAAGTTAGCAGGGCAACAGGTAGATTAGATGATGCCGTGTGTGAGGAACAGGTGAGATTGCACAGGTGTGCAACTGGACAGGTGTATGGAGCAGTGTTTGAGTGAGTGATGGTGATGAGTATTGTGTTGACCAAATGGTCCAGGAAGGAAGGAGGGTGCAGGTGGCACCAGGTGTGATTGCACAGGTGTGCAACAACAGGTGTATGGAGCAGTGTTTGAGTGAGTGATGGTGATGAGTATTGTGCTGACCAAATGGTCCAGGAAGGAAGGAGGGTGCAGGTGGCACCAGGTAAGATTGCACAGGTGTGCAACAACAGGTGTATGGAGAATGGTTGTGTGAAATACATGGAGTGTGGAATACATGGAGTGTGGAATACATGGAGTGTGGAATACATGGAGTGTGGAATACATGGAGTATTGGAATGGATGGTCGTGGAGTGAATATGGTGGAAACTATGGAGTGGAGTGGATGGTGCGAAGGTGTGAATGGGGGAAGGATGGACCCCCATCACGAATACCCGGGGAGGGTAGTGTAAGTGTTAGGTAGAGGGTATAGGTAAATTGTGGTTGGATATTGGCATCTGTGGTGCGGGTGAAAGAATGGTATTTGGATGGGTGCATTAGTGTTGTGGAAATGGCTGGGCGTGTAGCCTGTTAGTGTGTGTAGTTGGTTTGGGCACTCCACCACTGTGAGGATGTCGGCCAGGTGAGGCCGCAGGTGGGCTCTGGGAGCCGGTAGAGTTGTTGTGGATGGGGCCCGAGGATCCGGAGGACGGACCCGGGTAGCCCAGTGCCAGAGGGCACCAAGGGGTGACAGAGCCAGGAGGGGCCTTCCCCAGTTAGTTAGGTTAGGGTGAGGAGCTAGGTAAGTTTGGGTGGCAACTGCAGTGGTGGAGGTGTGCAGGTGGGTAGACCTGCTGGGAGAGCTACACGACCCAGCCCGGAAATTGTGCAAGGGCACCGGGAGATGAATCGGGCGAGTGAGACCCCAAATTGAGAAGCACCACAGTTTGGTCAATGGGAATTGGTTTTTAGAACCCATAGTGTAAGTTGGCCAATGGATTGGCAGGGAAAGACCCCGGGTAGTGTAAAGTGTGTTAATGTCATTTAGAGGATAGTTAGGATGAAGATCTCCTCGCACCATCTGCATCCACTCACCTGGAATGACGTACCGCCACACCATGCCAGGTTGTTTTTATTATTTTTATGATGCAAATGTTTTGGATTGTGAGACGCATCATGACGTAGGTGTGACATTGTGCTTGTTGTTCCATCTCTCCCTCCTTATGAGGATTGATGATGAATTGGTGATGGCAAATTTTGGTTAGAGGGATTGTGGAGACGAATTTGGTATAGGGGAAATATGGGGAAGACGTGACGGTAGCGACTGATTTGTAAATGTGTAGATTTTGTAAATATGGGGTAAGGGCAAGGGTAGAGTAGGTGACAGGGTGGGTGACGTACGGTAGGGACGAGCTTTCTCACTTCGCTCTCCGTACGCACTTCGCCTTGCATTGCCTTGATTGATGTGTACCCTTGTGACCTTACCCCTCGCTCATCTGTCTTTTCCCCCCTTTGTCTCCCACATGAGGACCTGTGCGCCACTGGGCGCCGAGGGGAGCGTGCGTGAGTCCGCCATTGTGCGCCCGGAACTCCCAGAACCAGCTGTCTGCATCGATGCACCACATTATGGACCACATGTCTGTGGCCGAGCACCACTTATGGACCCCGTGGGTTGGGGCATGGCCCCTCTGCTGGCACCGGCCATGAAGGCCCGAGATCTTGCTGGCGGACCTTGATCACAGGGCACCGATGCCCCACAGGTGAACCACACTAGTCGGCCCTGTGGGCCATAAATAAAATAAAAATGGACACGTTTTGTGCGAATTGTAATACAAATAGGCCGCCAGCAAAAGAAAATGACAACATCTGGAAGAAAGCAAATAGCCAGCAGAGGGAGCCGAAGAGCAAGAGACCACCTGCAGGGTTAGGGGTTGTTGTTTTTATTTTTATTCATGAACAGTGATGACTGTGCACCGATTGGTGCTTGAGGGTGTGTTGGTGCGTTTTGGGTGCTTTCAGGGTGCATTGATGCAGAGCAGACTGTCTCTCCCCCCCAAAAGAACAATCACAGGTCCTGGGTTAGTTTTGTAAATAAAAGCAGAGCCATTGTAAATAATGCTCCCCACCGTCAGTGTATAGTTTGAAGACCATGCCGCAATTCGGTTAGCTGTGGGCGTGAATCTGTCAGGCAGGGTGCAATGGAGCAGCGGGACATATTTATTTATGTTTTAAAACTGTCGCACTCAGGGTCAGGTTAAAAGTAGAGGGAACTACACCTACGTGTCACACTAAATTAAAGTTATAGGCCCGGGACGTGCCTAAGAGGAGGAGGTTGCAGTGTTGTGGATATGAGAATTTACAATTGACGCTACTTTTATTTACAAAACTAACCCAGGACCTGTAATTGTTCTTTCTGGGGGGGAGACAGTCTGCTCTGCATCAATGCACCATGAAAGCACCTATAACGCACCAACACACCCTCAAGCACCAATCGGTGCACAGTCATCATTGTTCATCAGTGTTCATGAATAATCAAAATAAACCAACAACCCCTAACCCTGCAGGTGATCTCTTGCTCTTCGGCTCCCTCTGCTGGCTATTATTATTTCTTCCAGATGTTGTCTTTTTCCTTTGCTGGCGGCCTATTTGCAATAAAGTAGAGTGCACCCAACGTGTCTCTTTTATTTTCTTTATTTATGGCCCACAGGGCCGACTAGTGTGGTTCACCTGTGGGGCATTGGTGCCCTGTGGCCAAGGTCCGCCAGCAAGATTTCGGGCCTTCATGGCCGGTTCCAGCAGAGGGGCCATGCCCCAACCCATGGGGTCCATACGTGGTGCTCGGTCACAGGCATGTGGTCCATAATGTGGTGCATCGATGCAGACAGCTGGTTCTGGGAATTTCGGGCGCACAATGGCCGACTCACGCACGCTCCCCTCGGCGCCCAATGGCGCACAGGTCATGTGGGAGATAAAAGGGGGAAGACAAATGAGCGAGGGGTAAGGTCACAAGGGTACACATCAAACAAGGCAATGCAGGGCGAAATGCATACGGAGAGCGAAGTGAGAAAGCTCGTCCCTACCGTACGTCACCCCCCCTGTCACCTACACTACCCTTGCCCTTACCCCATATGTACAAAATCTACACCTTTACAAATTCGTCACTACTGTCACGTCTTCCCCATATTTCCCTTATACCAAATTCGTCTTCACAATCCCACTATCCAAAATTTGCCATCACCAATTCATCATCAATCCTCATAAGGAGGAAGAGATGGAACACAAAGCACAATGTCACACCCACGTCATGATGCGTCTCACCATCCAAACATCTGCACAATAAAAAATAATCAAAACATGGCATGGTGTGGAGGTACGTCATCTCAGGTGAGTGCATGTAGATGGTGCGAGGAGACTCCAATCCTAACTATCCTCTAAATGATTTTAACACACTTTACACTACCCGGGGTCTCTCCCTGCCAATCCATTGGCCACTTACACTATGGGTTCTAAAATCCAATTCCCATTGACCAAACTGTGGTGCTTCTCAATTTGGGGTCTCACTCCCCCGATTCATCTCCCGGTGCCCTTGCACAATTTCTGGGCTGTGACGTGTAGCTCTCCCAGCAGGTCTACCCACCTGCACACCTCCACCACTGTAGTTGCCACCCGAGCTTACCTAGCTCCTCACCCTAACCTAACTAACTGGGGAAGGCCCCTCCTGGCTCTGTCACCCCTCGGTGCCCTCTGGCACTGGGCTACCCGGGTCCGTCCTCCGGATCCTCGGGCCCCATCCACAACAACTCTACCGGCTCCCAGAGCCCACCTGCGGCCTCACCTGGCCGACATCCTCACAGTGGTGGAGTGCCCAACCAACTACACACACTAACAGGCTACACGCCCAGCCATTTCCACAACACTAATGCACCCATCCAAATACCATTCTGTCACCCGCACCACAGATGCCAATATCCAACCACAATTTACCTATACCCTCTACCTAACACTTGCACTACCCGCCCCGGGTATCCGTGATGGGGGTCCATCCTTCCCCCATTCACACCTTCGCACCATCCACTCCACTCTATAGTTTCCACCATACTCACTCCACGACCATCCATTCCAATACTCCATATATCCAACACTCCATGTATTCCACACAACCATTTATTCCATACACCTGTTCCTCATACCTGTTGTTGCACACCTGTGCACTCACACCTGGTGCCACCTGCACCCTCCTCCTCTTCCTG
>NC_136261.1:155288017-155330858 GCF_964187855.1 Myxine glutinosa | reverse complement strand
GAGATAACTCCCGCTCGAACCACGGATATGATGGAAAATGCCAAGCGGATGGTAATCCGCGATCCGAGCCGTTAACAAAGGGACTAAACCTGATTATAAGCGGTTCCAATCGTGCCACGTTTACCCATGAGAGAAAAGACGAATGCGATCGGATTAGAGGAAACCAAGAAAGAACAAGGCAATTTATTACACATGTACAGAAAGAAGAGGAAACAAAAGAATGTACAGGATAGGAAGAGGAAGAAGCAGAACATAGGGCAGTCTTAAAACAGTCTTATTCTTAATACCCAGGACACACATATACACTCACACGGGGATTGTAGATGGTTGATGGAACAGGTAGAGGGTCCGGCGATGGGGTCCAGGCTCCGGTCGGCTCCAGTCCAGGCTCGGGTCAGCGGGCGAAACCCGGCAGGCAGCTCCGCGTGTAGTTGAACGCGACCGGACAATTATATAGCGGGGGAAGCTGGTGTCCTGCGTATGTAATATGTGCACACTTGTGCCAAACGCCCTCTCTCTCCCCAATGTCCTTTTAAACAAGCGCGCCCTTCTTCTTCTCAGTCCTTCTCCAAGCCACCCTTCCAACACGTCCTCTCTAACAAACGTCGGCGCATGAGTCTCTTGGTAAATGTCCTCGCTGGCAAGTCCCCCGCACAGTCCCTTTGGTATGCGCACCAATCCTTCTCCGCGTAAGTCCCCTTACAACGTGCGCGCCTCCAACAAGTCCTGTGAAAGGGCTTTGCGCTCGCTTATATAAGCCAACCAAGCGATTGCTCCGCTAGCCTAAAGCCACGCCTGTCGGCGATGTCACTTCAGCCCTGGTTGGCTGTTAGGGCTTACCGGCTCCGCTTTGACGGCTGGATAACGTGGCCACACCTTCTTCTTGGCGTTCCGCCCCCTTTTTCCGGGCCTCACCGCGTGGCTTATGGCGGCGTTTGGACGGAAGCCCAGCGAGGCTGCGAGCAGCTGCTAACAAAGGCATGTAACAAATTGGGAGGGGCCATGGGCAGAGTGGAGGGTGCGTAATGGCGTCGCTTGGAGAGGGAGGTTGCAAACTGAACGGAATGGGGCCAACTTCTTATTTGATTGACACAACGCAGATTCAACTATTGGAAACACGGCCTTATCTAATACAGATACTAATGAAATAACTGAAGTTCTAAGGTGGCCTACGTGTTGCTTGTGGACTAACTATGGGGTGCTACCTTTAACCATTTAATAATGTTGAATTTATTTACACAAGTGAGGGTTCTTAAAACCACAACTATATATATATATATATATATATATATATATATATATATATATATATATATATATATATATATATATATATATATATATATATATATATACACACTGTGTATCAAGTGAAGTGGAAGAAAATTGATAATGTATGCGACCTTGACATTTTGACCTATTGACCTTCCAAACAATAGGCTTCTTGCTTGTGTAGTTCAGTTTAGTGAAGATCGGAGTAAAAATGCAAAATGTATGCGATTGACATATGGACAACCAACAGACAGACAGAATAACAGACCAGACCAAGCAATATACTTGTGAATCTTCAAACAGATTGGGGTGAAAATGTAGCGTTCGTCCACTTTCGGTGCCAAAGGTAATTAAACTTTTCCAACATGACATATTGTAGTTTGTTACACCACTTTGAAAAAACACACAGAAAAAAGAGACTTTGTCGGTGTTATATGTCTTTGTGATAGAAACATCTTGATTTAGAAAAGTTTTGATTTTCTGTTGTAAGGCAAAGTATAATATTTGAAAACTCGATTTTACAATGCACTCTTGGCCACATTCAAATGACAGTGGATATCTATCTCTCAATTATAGGATGAATGTGTGCATATTTCGATATAAACTCGTGATTTATCATCATGCACTGCAATTAATACTTGTCCAGGTGGATGGGGTGAGCTATCTTCTGCAAGAGATTTATGGGATTGAGAACAAAAGCAAACAGCACACAAAGGTACCCATTATTCTCACACTATGGCAAGTTATTATTTGTGGAATCAGATTCTGGTTATATTGGACTTGATACATAGGGAGGTCTGGCAGACCATCCTCAAACCTCCTGCCAAATAACTTCTTAATAGCGATTATCAATATGTTTATAAATTAAAAAGTTAATTGATGCCATTATTTTATTTACAAGTCAAAACATGCTTTGAGGATAAAAATAATTGTACATAAAATGTAGGCTGATGAAAAGACCGAGGTGACAGAAAGTAAAATACTGCATCCTTCTCTCCTTATTTTTTTTTTTTTGTATACTTGGTTGAGGCTCGTGTAAGAGCTAACACACAGAACATCTAATAATAAAGGGAGTGAGAGACAAGAGGGGGATCGAGGGAAAGACAACAACAGTAGAGACCAGGGACATCGGGAGATCTGTGGAAGGGAGAGGGCTGGGGTGAGGTAAACAGATACAAACGGGATAAACAGATGGACACTACAAGGACTTTCAGGAAAGAAAACGGAATTTTAAAAAGGTGGATTTGGGGTGTATTAACGGGGGTAGAAAAGATCAAGGTTTTGAATTGGGGAAGATAAAAAATGGTGGTGAACAGATGTTTTGAAGACCTGCAGGGAGGAGTGGGATTGAAGAGAGTGTGGGAGTTTATTCCAGAAGTGAGAAAAAGAGGAATGAAAGAGTGAAGGTGAGCAGAGAGTCTTGATTTTGGCAGTTTCACCAGAAGAGAGCAGAGAGTGAAGAGGCTGCTGCCTACCATTCAAGGGATGAGAGCTGGAGCGGCAGAGGGTAGAATCATCAAAAAGATAGGATTTTCCAGAGAGTTGGAGAGATCATTGATGAAGCCTAGAAAAAGGACAGGGCCCAGAACACTGCCTTGAGGAACTCCAGCCTGGACAAGAAAAGATGAGAGAAACCCATTCAAACCCACTCCTGGAGGCTTTTTGCTGCCTTTTTATAGATGTTCAATGACTCTCCTTGTTCGTGAGAGAAGCTGCCTTCAAGCTGGGTCTTGGCACCATATCCTTTTGCAGGCCCTCATGAAACCTGTCCAAAGCGTCCCTCTTGGAGCTCGTCAAGAGAATTGTAGAAGAGAAATCGCATTCTGGCATTTCCAAAAACCTACAGTTTAGCAGTACTTGGACAAAATATCCCGTCATTTTACGCCATCTTGCCCAATCAAATTTGCCACTTGCTCTCTCAGCATTGGGGAATATCGAGATTCAGATAATATCGCACCTCGTAAGAAATATAGATCATGCTCAGAAACGCAAAGCAAGAGTTGAAAAGACCCTTCCCATGTCCTTTTTCTCAAGACAGAGCAGGATAAAGTATTATATGAACTCTCTAGGTATTATCTCTGTTCGAGAAGTGAAATTGGTGCCACCTTTGATTATTAATTTATTTTTATTTTGCACAGTCAGAAGACGAAGGCAGTGACAACAGCGGTGAGTGCGTGGTGTGCCTGTCGGATGTGCGGGACACGCTCATCCTTCCCTGCCGCCACCTGTGCTTATGCAGTTGTTGTGCCGAGACACTTCGCTACCAGGCCAGCAATTGTCCCATCTGCCGCTTACGTATGGCTGCAAAAACATCACATTTTCTTATTCCTTTTCTCAGCCTCATATGGATATGTTGCTTCCTTTTTCAGTACGTCTTAAGAGTTGCATCAACAGATAACTAATTATTTAAATTGATATATGTGTGAAAATTACACTCCCAGATCAGAAATCGAACCCAGGTCCTCTGATGAACTGTACCAGTGCTCTGCCATCAGAGCTATCTGGGCGACCCTGACCAAGTATGCAATTTTCCCACACATAGAATTGCCACTCTCTTTCCGTCAATGCTTCCGGGGCACTCGCTACCAAACATAGGAGCACCATGGCCTGATCACGTGAGAGTCTTCCTCCAATGGGGAAACTATTCCCCCAGTGGTGTTTATAATAGTAGATATGGATTTGTTCCCCCCCCCCCCCCCCCCCCCACTCGTGATTTTCATGCCAAGGGGCACAGTCATCATCTCAGTGTTATCTAAAACAAACATAGGAGAAATCCTCCTTATGCCAAGATGGAAGTCCTCTACCATGGAACTCACATGATCACAGAGATTCAGAGGCCATTACAAGGACAAAGCTCTGACCTAGCACTCTATTGCAAATTGTTTTCACAGTTCTCAATATGTACAAGTAAAAAATTTTTTTTTAACCAATTGATATTTGGGGGGTGGGCAGTGGAGTTGAAATTGCCAAAGCAGTACAAACCCCTTTTTTTCGTTCTCCCATTGAAAGTTTATTTTGATTATCCATCATTCACCCTTTTTCCCAGCATTCCGTGGGCTGTTACAGATCCGTGCGCTGCAATGGAGCTCAAAGCTAACACCGCATGCAGTGCACAGTGATGAGGTGAGGATTACTTTCTTGATGTATAAGAAATATTGTAAGAAAAACTGGTATAGTTGTCACAAACATTATATAAGTCAATTCTGCTCACTGGTGTGAGCCTTACCTGTCCGTTCTTTTATAAGTGCTTCGACACAATCCCACCCGGATATGAAGCTGTGTCACTGCTTGAAGCTCTCAACGGTCCTTGCTCACCATCGCCATCTGGCCCGGTTGGCCCGGGCTCCTTTGCTGAGCGCCTATCAGCACTGGGTTTATATACAAGCCCCTCTGTTGGTCTTTCAGATAGCCCGAGTCTCACCAGTACTGAGGGATTGGGCAGCTGCTCGGCATCACCCCGAGCCTCAAACTACCACCCCCAAGAGTGAGTTTTCTTACAGCATGGCATTTATGTGTTCTTATTTTATTGTGCACTCCTAATGTCTTTACATACATCATTTTCGTTTTTTAAAATTGCTCCTGGATGTGTCACATCTTTATCATGCAAAATAATGTAAAAATTTGGATAGTATGATGTGCAGGTACTGGACAAAAAATAGAAACACCTGGGTAAATGAGGGACACCAAGCAACGGCTTACACACAGGTGTGGACCATGTGTTAATTCAGCAAACTATATGATATTCATAGAATACTTACCCCGTGCAGTTGACTTGGTATGAACCAGCTCTTCTGTTTTTTTTTAATGGTTTTAAAATCCAATATGGCTGCTAGACCACGTGACCGACGACATCATAAATTTGCATTCTCCAATATAATTGTTGCATAGATGACGCTCAAGAAAATTCAAACTGATCGGACTAAGCGTTGTGCTTGTCGAATTATGATGTCATAATGAAGGAACCAATGACGTCATTGTTAACAACATTTATTCCCAATGCGTAGTTCTTTACAATGAGCCAGTTTCAATCATTTTCGATGGAGCGGTTTCAGAGATATCGAGGTTCAAAGTTTTTCGACTTTTCCAATATGGCGCCCGTGACCTATGACGTCATAATTATCACTACAAAATTCTACATGAGTAGACGCATACAATGGTGAAAACTTCTTGTCAATCGCACCTTGGGCGGCGTTACGCGCGCTGCTTGTGAGCAAGGAGGAAGCGGACAAGCGGTAACATATGAACGTCTTTATTGTAAGACTACACTGTAACACTGAACTCTTCCGGGCTGGTCGCCCGGTGTATATCCTGAGGCCACGCCTACCCCTCGGGCGTGGCCACCGCCCACTTGGTGCGTGGAATGATGTCACCACGCCAGTGGGCTTTTGTGTCCGCCACACGCGCCCCCCCAGAATTCCCGCGCACCTGGAGGGCCAGTTTGCGGGGCAGACGAATGACCCGGCCGAAGCGCCCCCTGGCGATCGGCGGCGTCTGGGGTGCAGGGATACCAGGTGGGATGCCCCTGGCTGCCCCTGGGATGGGTGCAGGACCGGGGGGCGCCGTGGCGGCGGGGCTGGGCGGTGCCGGGGGTCCGCCCGCAGGAGGGCGGCCCCGACGTGGGGGCCGGGCCACTGGCGGTGGATGGTCCACATCGAGGTGGGCCGGCTTGAGGCGGTCTACCGAAACGCGGTCAGGAGTACCGCCGATGTCCAGGGTGAAGTGCTTCGCCCCGGTCTCCAGCACGCGGAAAGGCCCGTCGTACGGGGGCCGCAGTGGTGTCCGATGGGCATCGTGGCGGACGAAGACGTACTCCGCCGTGCGAAGCTCCGGGGCGACGTGCGTCGGTGGGTGCCCGTGGCATGCCGTTGGCACCGGGGCGAACCTCTGGGCGGTCTCTTGCAGAGCGGAGCGCTGCTGTGCCGCGGACCATGGTGCCGTGGAGTCGGGGAGGAACTCGCCCGGCACCCGCAGCGGTTGCCCGAAGACCAACTCCGCCGCGGATGCGCGCAGGTCCTCCTTGGGCGCCGTCCGGAGGCCCAGCAGGACCCAGGGGAGCCTGTCGACCCAGCCGCCGTCGCGGAGGGTGGCCCGGAGCGCGGCCTTCAATGAGCGGTGAAATCGCTCACACAGGCCGTTAGCCTGGGGGTGGTAGGCCGTGGTTCGGTGCAGCCGGACCCCGAGCCCCTGCGCAACCGCCCCCCAGAGCTCCGAGGTGAACTGGGGGCCGCGGTCGGATGAGATGTCTGAGGGGGCGCCGAACCGGGCGACCCAGGTGGCGATGAAAGCCTGCGCGACATCGGCCGCCGTTGTCGACGCCAAGGGCACGGCCTCCGGCCACCGGGTGGTGCGGTCCACCATGGTGAGGACGTGGGTGAAACCCCGCGAGGGGGGCAGAGGTCCCACCAGGTCCACGTGGACGTGGTCAAACCGGCGTTCCGGCACCGTGAACGGGGCCAACGGGGCCTGGGTGTGCCGGTGCACCTTGGCGCGCTGGCACGCGAGGCATGTCCTGGCCCAGCCGCGGACGGCCTTCCGGAGGCCATGCCAGACGAACTTGTCGGCGATCAGCCTTTGGGAGGCCCTCGCGCCCGGGTGGGACAGGCCGTGGATGGCGTCAAACACCTGGCGCTGCCAGCCCGCGGGCACAATGGGGCGAGGACGCCCGAGGGAGACGTCGCACAAGAGGGCCGCGCCCGCGCCGTCGAACGGCACCTCGGTGACGCGGAGGCCCGTGACGGCGGTCCGCAAGGCCTGGACGTCGGGGTCAGCGGCCTGGTCCGCTGCCATCCGGGCATAGTCGATGCCGAGGTGGACTGCGTGGGCGACGGCCCGGGAAAGGCAATCCGCCACCGGGTTGTCCTTCCCCGCGACGTGCTGGATGTCCGTCGTGTACTCGGACACGGCCGAGAGGTGACGCTGCTGCCGGGCCGACCACGGCTCGGTGACCTTGCCCATCGCGAAGATCAGCGGCTTGTGGTCGACGAAGGCAGTGAACGCCCGGCCCTCGAGCAGATGGCGGAAGTGCCTGACCGCCAAGTGAAGTCCGAGCAACTCGCGGTCGAAGGTACTGTAACGGCGTTCGGGCGGGCGAAGCTGCCGGCTAAAGAACGCCAGCGGTTGCCAAGCTCCACGCACCCATTGCTCGTGCACCGCGCCCACCGCGTAGTCCGAGGCATCGGTGGTGAGGGCGATCGGTGCATCGGGCGCCGGGTGCGCGAGCATGGTGGCGTTAGCCAAGGCGAGCTTCGCGCCCGTGAACGCCGTGTCCATCTGCTCGGTCCAGGTAACGTCGCCTTTGCCCGGCTTACCTCGGAGAGCTTCGTGCAGGGGGCGCAGGAGCTGGGCGATACGGGGCAGGAACCGATGGTAAAAGTTCACCATGCCCAGGAACTCCTGCAGCCCTCTGATCGTGCGGGGGCGCGGAAACCCCTTCACCGCCTCCACCTTGGCCGGCAGGGGGACGGCTCCGTGCCTGGTGACACGGTGCCCCAGAAAATCGATTGTGGCGGCGCCGAACCGGCACTTTGCGGGGTTCACAATCAGGCCATGCTGGCCCAGGCGTTCGAAGAGCGTGCGGAGGTGGCGTAGGTGCTCTTCGCGGGACGCGCTGGCGACGAGGATATCGTCCAGGTAGACGTAGACAAAATCCAAGTCGCGCAGGACGCTGTCCATCAGTCGCTGGAACGCCTGAGCCGCATTCTTCAGACCGAAGGGCATGCGCAGGAACTCGAAGAGTCCGAATGGCGTGATGACCGCCGTCTTCGGGACGTCCTCCGGCCTGACGGGGACCTGATGGTAGCCGCGTATGAGGTCCACCTTCGAGAAGAAGGACCTGCCCGCCAAACGGGCAGAAAAGTCCTGAATGTGGGGGACGGGGTAGCGGTCGGGAGTCGTGGCGTCATTGAGACGGCGATAGTCCCCGCACGGTCGCCATCCCCCGCCGGGCTTCGGCACGATGTGCAGCGGCGACGCCCAAGCGCTCTCTGAGTGCCGAACGATGCCGAGTCGCTCCAGGGTAGCGAACCCCGCTTTTGCCACCGCCAGCTTCGTCGGCTCGAGGTGGCGTGCCCGGGCGTAGACCGGTGGCCCGACGGTGGGGATGTGATGGGCCACCCCGTGCTTGACGGCCCCCGCCGAGAAGGTGGGCCGCGTGAGGGCCGGGAAGCCGGCGAGGAGGCCGGTGAATGCGTCCGCTGCCGGAAGCGTACAGACCAACGTGGCCGGAACCGAATCGTTCGGCAAGCCGCTTGGCAAGCCGCTCGTTGAGCTGGGCAACGCACATGCGAGCGAGCTGAACGTCTCGGCCTGGACAAGCCGTCTGCGCTTGACGTCGACCAGGAGCCCATTAGCACACAGGAAGTCCGCGCCAAGCAGTGCCATGGGCACGTCGGCGGTGACGAACGTCCATCGGAAAACCTGCCCTCCAAACCGCAGAGAGAGGCAGCGTTTTCCGTACGTACGGATGGGCGTCCCGTTCGCGGCAAGCAGCGCGGGGCCCCCACCCGCGGCGTGCTTGTCTGACGTGCCGGCGGGAATGACACTCACCTGTGCTCCCGTGTCGCACAGGTAACGGCGCCCGGAGAAGGTGTCCGTTATGAACAGCAGGCTGCTCGAACGGCCGGCGCTCATCGCCACAATTGAGCGCCGGCCCGGGCGTTTCCCGACCCGTTGAAGGAGCACGGCGGATGACACCGCCGAGCTTCGTGGCCGAACTTGGCGTGGAACCAGCACCAGGTGGTGGAGCTGGAGGAGCGCGGCTGGCTCCGCCAGGCCGGTGGAGTCGACGGGTTTCCCCGCGGTGGCGGTTTTCGCCGCGGCGGTGGGCGGGGCGTGGCGGCGTTCACGAGGTGCGTATCAGCATGCTGCTGAAACTCAGCGTGCTGTAGAAGATGATGCTGTGGAACAGCAGCGTCGAAGGCCGTGACGGCCATGCCAACGCTCGCCCGCGTGTCCGAAGCGGCGAAGTACTTGTCCGCCTCGGCCGCCAATGCTCGGGGTTCCGTTAGCCCGGTCCCGGCCAACGCGAGGCGAACCTGCGCTGGAAGTTGGCGATGGAAAAGCGCCCGGAATAGCGAACCGGGGGCTTCGTCGCCCAACAGTGACAGCATATGGTCCATTCGGACCGACGGGCACGTCTCACCGAGCTCGGGGAGATCCAGGAGGCGGTCGGCCCGTGCGTCGTCCGTGAGGCTGAACATGGCTAGGAGTAGCCGCTTGAGTGCCTCGTACTTGTGGCCGTCCGGTGGGTGGCGAAGGACGGACACAACTCGAGCGGCCGTGCCGGGCCCGAGGGAGGCGACGACATGGCAGTAGCGCAGGTCGTCGTTGGTGAGGCGCCGAAGCTGAAATTGGGCTTCGGCTTGAACGAACCAGACCTCGGCCTGGGCCTCCCAAAATTCGGGAAGTTTAATCGCCATTGACTTGTCGTTGGCCATTGCAATGGCGTCGTGTTCGGAAGGATCGCTACGGCAGATCCAACGTCGAGGGTCACCAGTAAAGCGCGGCGTTACGCGCGCTGCTTGTGAGCAAGGAGGAAGCGGACAAGCGGTAACATATGAACGTCTTTATTGTAAGACTACACTGTAACACTGAACTCTTCTGGGCTGGTCGCCCGGTGTATATCCTGAGGCCACGCCTACCCCTCGGGCGTGGCCACCGCCCACTTGGTGCGTGGAATGATGTCACCACGCCAGTGGGCTTTTGTGTCCGCCACAACTACAAAATTCTACATGAGTAGACGCATACAATGGTGAAAACTTCTTGTCAATCGCACCAACGGTTGCCGAGAAAATGGATTTTAAAAAATGCAGACATGTACGTACGTACGTACCCGATCGCCTAACCTAGATTTTTGCTTCACGAGTGCAGGGTAAGAATAACATCCCAGCATGCTTCGGGTCATTTATAAAAATGTTGCACAGGCCAGGTTGCCTATAATTATGGCTAACAAGGCTGCAATAGGAGACCCTCCCCACCCGCCAGTGCCCCCTCCACAGAGCACGTGGGGTCGGTCACCGAATGGTTTGATGAACATGACACTGATGTTATCCATATTTCATGGCCTTCTCAGTCACCAGATCTGAACCCAATCGAACATTTATGGGATGTTCTGCATTGACACCTGAGACAGTGTTTTCCACTTCCATCAAATAGATGTGAGATCATTGACTTTCTCGTGGAAGAATGGTGCCTCATCCCTCCTGCAGAATTCCAGACGCTGGTGGACTCTATGTCACGGCGCATGCAGGCCGTACTGGCCACACCTGGTGGCCCAACGCCCTATTAAGTGACTTTCCATCGGTGTTTCCATTTTTTGTCCACTACCTGTATATATATAAACTTTTATTTAGCACATGTGGCATTTTCGTTCTTTGACTTTGGTTTTATTGCCGATTTTTTTTCATATATATTGTGTAATTATTGCTTTCTCTGAGACAATGAAAAAAAAAACATGATCACGAAAATAGTGTGCGACATACTGACCATTCACCGCTTGGTCACAAAATGATAAGGACCCTAACCTGAAGGTGTTAAAGGCAAACTTCTCGTTGTCATGTGTAATTGTAATCAGACAAAGTAATGTTGTTTCATTACCACAATAATTTAAGCAAACATAAACAAATCAAACATCTACAGAATCAAACATATATGTACAAGAATAAAGCGGATATTATGTGAAATACATTTGTGTCAAGCGCTGATGCAGCAAATGTCCAAAGTATTGGGAAAGGTAGTGAGTGATAGACAATCATAGTTAGTGATGAGTAATAGGATACAGTTTAGGCTTATGTGATGTAGAGGACAGCAGATGCTATCTTCATCATTAATTAGAGATGGGAATGTTTTGGAAAGGGAACAGTACATTAAATTGGGGGTTTATGGATCTGGAAAAAGTATCTGATCAGGTCCTACGGAGGTGGTGTATTTGTGTCAGAGGAAGAAAGGTGTGTTTGAAAGACTGGTAAATATAGTTACGGTGATGTATGACGAGGATAAGACATCAGTCACACCTAGTGGTGGTTAACCAGAAGCATCTGATATAAAAGTGGGTGTACATCAAGGGTCAACTCTTAAACCTTTTCTGTTCCTGGTGGTGAAGCATGTGTTGAATGATGGACGAAGAGCTTTACCTCGGGGAATGTTGTTTGCAGATGATTTAGTACATGTTGTCTTAGCAGGCACTAAATCATCTGCCTGGTGGCTAAGGAGGGACTTCAGGAAATAGTAGTGCCTATCTATATGTGCTCATGCAGGTGGGAGGAGGGGACGTGGCCAAGCAGGCGCTTGATTTGGATGCAGTTGCAGGAGAATTAGCAGACCGAAGTGGAGGTGAATGGAGGATATAGAGAGAGATGTGTTAGAGGTGGGGGTGCGGGTTGGGGATCCTCAGAATAGAGGAGTTTGGAGAGAGGAATATCATGCAGCTGACCCCAGAAGAAGGTGGGATTAATTGGGGTCATTAAGCCAGTAGTATTAGTAGTCGTAGTAGTAGTAGATGTCAAAGAAAAAATGACTACGGTTTGGAGGACACTGTACAGATTATGCAACATGGTAGCAGGCACTATCAACCAAGACAAATTGTTATAACTAGTGAGGTACCCGTGCTACACACGGGTGGGAGGCCAGAAGCAAACAGACAATGCAGAAACGGCGAATGCCAAAGCATGAAACCAATAAATTCCACATTCCTGTAGCACCTTCAGTCGCACGTCAGACATGGACAGCAAGTTCGTGAAGGACTTCCATGATAAACGTACCCGTTGGCAAACAAACGGGTACATGTGTTTCATACCCAGTCATTGGCGAATCTGCATATGGCGATCCACAAATTCACGTTTAGAAAGTAGAAACCGTCATGGCATTTCGTCATTCACTTGAACTCAATATCTCTTTTTTCATTCCAAACATCATAACTCCAATCACAAATAAAATAACATTAATATAAAAAACAAACTTTTAACAACATTCGTGTCATAAACAAATATTTAAATCCTGATGTGAAGTTCCGTACGGTTGGGTGAATACAATTACGAATTCAAAATCGTAATTGTATTCACTCAATTCCAATCATCAATTGATACTTTAACAAAACTATTAACACGATTAACGTTTAACGATTTAACATTACAATTGAATGTCGGTTGTATTGGGATATTATCAAACCCGCGCATTGCCGTCATCTGTCCACTTCCGCATTCGCGGCAGGTTCATAATTGTCATCAAAATCTAAACAGTATTTGTAGAATTTCAATAAAAGCCACATCACTGTTCATATCGGTAAATATTATTCCATCGTGTTTGGAAAAACTGGAAAATTGGAAAACTTGGAAAACTTGGAAAAACAATATAGCCAACTTTACTCCCAAGGGTCCCAGGAATACCCACCCAAAATATCGTTGCGATCAGTTGAGCCGTTTTTGCAGTACCTTCGAACAGACAGACGGACATTTGGTGAATTATAGTAAGATGACAAGGCACATGATGCCTAACATTTCAGTCACTGGGTGGCCTTCAACATGATTTTTGACTTCTCTAATTGAAGGTCACTTTGTGGCAAATGGTCGTGGTGCCATTCTCTAACTGCCTTCTTGGCACTTGTTCTTATGGGTTTTTTTTCACATAAAGTAAGGTTATTGGAAGAACATTTCTAAGAAAAATAAATAGCCCCGAATGGGCTTACGATCATCTCTTGAGGTTGTAGTCCAGACCTCTGCTGATTTTTGGGGACCCACCTTGGAGCCCCCTTGATCCTCAGGGAGGCCACCTGATACGAAATCGAAAAATCTAAGACTGAACGATCCTGCAGACCATTGAGTAGAAGGGTTGTATTGGGTTTCAGAGAAATTACTTCGTAAATAAGGCACGACTAGGGATCCGAAGTTTCAGGAGGTAACCCCCCTGGGCGTCCCCATTATCCAAAATTGAAAAATCTAAGCCTGGACAATTGTGTGGGCGACTATCCTGTATTTATTTGTCAAGTTTCGGAACAATCAGCTGGGTGATGAGGGAGGAGTAGCAAAAGTAGCAAAAAGTTAACAGATGGACAGATAGACATCCGGACATCATGACCCATTTTATAAGTTAATCTCTTCGAGAATCGAGATGAGATGATCTAATAAAACACACAAACAAACAGACAATGGATGCAAGTGGACAATGGTTCTCCACAGGCTGAAGTTACATCAATCATAGATACTGTGTCTGCTTTTTGTCATTGTTCATCAAGTCATTGTAAAATGTGTGTCCATTACTATACTTTTTGGTCCTATAAATGTTTGATTATTTACTCTTAATTTAATTGTTTGGGTGATACAGTATGGTCTGTCTGTATTTCATTTTCTTCTGCCTCCTCTTGCTCTTCTCAATCCCCATCTTCATTCTCTACCGCCTTCTCAAAACACATTCTCATTCCCCCACCTTGTAATCCCATTATATAAAACAAGGCAATTCCTCTGTATGTATTATGTTTATCTGACAATCAGAAAAAAACAGGCCTCAGCTGGGGGTTTTGTGGGGAGGGGGGGGGGAGGCCACGATCCACCAAATTTTTCATCCATGTTGGGTTAGGTCATAGGCACAGATTCCGCCCCCCACCCCCTACAAGAGGGGAGGGAGAGACAACTTATGATTTTCGCCTGTGCATGTGCAAAGGTACAAGTGGTTTACTGACCCCTGCTGCAGACAAGGTGGATTATTAGCCACGACACAAAATATATTTGTCCCACCACCCACACTCTTCTCCTCCCCCCAGACTTTTTATGATAATAAAATCCCCTTTTCTATGTGCATTGTACTTTTGCAGAAGGGAAGTGCAACAAGAGGGGCAGACTTCAGACAGACCACAAGTGGAAAGAGAGCACTGGGAGACGGAAACACAAGATGATGGGACTTTGCTTGGGACTACAGCCAGGAGCTATGTGGTGCTGACCGTGTCCACAGTACCTGAAAGCTCTCCTACTCCTTCTTCCACATTCTCCACATCATCACCAGAGGGTCAGTCAAATAATAATGTGTGAGCTGAGGCCTTAATCTCTATCCTTTCAGCTTACCTGAAACTTTTACTTTTACTTCCTCCGCCACCTTAGGTGGACGGATGTTATGTTTTCACCCCGGTCTGTCTGTCAATCACCTACAGGTCACAATTTGAAACCGATCATCATGACACTTTACCAAATTGTACAGGTAGTCACAACTGCGAAGCCTATTGATTTTGAAGAAAAAGGTCATCTTGAGATCAAATTTCTAAAATCGTCATTTTTCCATCCGATTGACTTGAAAATTGAACAAGATTTGCATATTGGGTCACTGAATTGGGAAACCAACTATTTTTTAGGTCAATGCATCAAAGGTCAACTCGAGGTCAAACTACAATCATCCATTTTCATCTGAGGGTCTTACTTTTCACAGTGTCAAGAAAGGCAAGGTGTGAGGCAGAGGAGACAGCCCAAAGGGGCGAGCAGTACTCCCTCAAGCTGCGAATGAAAGCCTTGGAGGTTGTCAAAAGTTCAAATCGGTCGTCAAAAAAATATTCACTGTTTCAGCTAATCTTCCTGTTAAGAAATAATATTCTGAACTGTTAATGTGGAGCTATCCATTTCAACCTCTGTTGTCACCAACCTTAACTATCCATGTGTGTCATCTGATGCATAGCTGAGCCAATGAGCAGCAGCAGTGCTGGGGAATCCTCGATGTCCATCATGTCATCTTCTGCAAGTGGTGATACTCATAGTACTAAGGTTAGTTGCACTTTTATCTCTTATATCTGCCAGGAGCTGCTGATTTCAATTTTATTGTATTCAATTTTTTTTCTCACTAGTGCATGCTATAGTGACCAGCAACACTTCATTGTATACAACCAAAACATGTATCAGCACAGCTTGCTAAATTTTATTTCATATTTGCTATTATTTGGTATCCTCCAAGCACCCGAATATAAACTGTGCGATTGGTGTATCACAGGCGGGGTATTGCATCACAAAGTGTGCTGTCACCAGATTGATTTTAACCTAGGAGCACCTGTTTGCGAGTAGTTGGTGGATGTTAAATATCCCATGTTATTCTGTACTAAGATGAGACGAGTTATTCCCAGTACCCCGGCCATCATACTGAAATAAGACAATTATCTGTATGTTAGGGAGGGCCATTTATATATATATATATATATATATATATATGACACATTAATTTTTGTAATAAAATCAAACTGAGCAAAGAAAAGCAAGTATTTATTATATTGAAGTGAAGTACAAGCATATGAAATTGTGTCACAGTATAAGTGTCACACAATCCGGTAACGGGCCGATTGGGAAACACACATTTAAAGCGCTACGAAAGATTAACTTGACACCTCTCATTCATGTCACTCACCGCCATGGTTATATCAGAACAAGGTGATTCGTCATACGGTCACAGATTGTTTAACCCCAATATGGGGCTGTTCAAAACTTATGTACCGCTGTGTTTTTAGAGAGGTGCGTATTAGGACATGTTGACGGGCTTGATTCAACTTTGATAACGATTTTTATTCGACATATGATTATATTTTTGGGATCCCTCAGGCCTGATGTATTAGGACCACCAGAAAAACAAGATGGCGGCCATGTCATTTTGTCTGGGTGCCATGGTGGGTGGGGTCAAGCGACAAATGTGGGTGGGGTCTGGCAGCTGTCCGACCAATGGGTGCACATTTAAAAAATCGGCCCCCAATATATTTAACTTTACCCAATATATGTAACAACCCAATATACTGTATAACAATATATGTATATAACCAAACTCAGTGGCGTAATAGCTGGAGTGTCCACTCTGGATCTGTGAGGTCAAGTCATTGGTTCAAACCCCGGCCGAGTCATACCAAACGCTTTTAAAATGGTACCGCTTCCTCGCTTGATGCTCGGTATTTAAAAGGATAGAGCACATGCGAACAACGCTGGGAAAGCAATGGCAAACCATCCAGTATATCTCTTGCCAAGAAACTGCTTTGACAGCAGCAATGCTCTGTAAAGTACATCAAAATCAAAAAAATATGGATGTATCTCCATGTGATCATTATTGAATCGAAATCAGTTCAGCGAATCTCCACAAAATTTTACATGTGTGGTCATGGGGACAAATTAATTCTCTCCCCCACCCCTGGCGATAATTGGGAGATGACTTGCGATTTTCACCTGTATATGTAGAATAGTGCAAGTGGTTTATTAATCGCTGACCAATGATGGGAGGTGGCTGGTATTGACATTTATTTCAATCCCGGAGAAAACAGATTTTATCATTAAGGAGATGCATCCGTCCGACTCGAACAAGAAGCATGGGCTCGCGAGTGTGGGGAGACGCAATTTTTCGCCTGTACATGTGTAATAGTGCAAGTGGTGTAACCACTGTCTCCTGCTGGATGGTGGGAGTATTGAGGGTGGAAAACAATACCAATTCTGAAATCAAAATATCTCGCTCTAAGAGGGAGCGGATATTACTAGTTTTCCAAATTCCTGCCAGCCAGAACATTAGGCCTGACCAGCTGGTTCATTAAAGTGTACAATGTGAGAGAGAGAGAGAGAGAGAGAGAGAGAGAGAGAGAGAGAGAGAGAGAGAGAGAGAGAGAGAGAGATTTTTGATTTTTGTTCCTCTTTATTGAAAGGTACCATTCAATGTGATTCCAGACAATTATTTCCAAACAAAAGGATTATGGCTTACTTCAAAGAAAAATACATGCAACACATGCAGAGGAAGAGCATGGTGGATGGGGTAACATAGAAGCAAAGATTCCAGATTATAAATTAATTACTAGAACACCATTGACCAAGCTACATAAAGATTGTTTGGCACACCATCGTTTTTCAAAGACAGCAAAATCATGGGTTTCAAACTCAAAATGGACACGAGATGTAACCGACGCTTTAAAAATCCTTAGAAGGTCATCAGCTAAAATATCAATGTTCTGCAATTTCCGTTTTCTTGAAAGATAAATGGCAAGCTTTGCTTCAGAGCACAAGAAGTTCCCTAAAAAACATTCATTTTTACTTAAATGAGAAATATTAAAACCATATATAAAAACACAATGTGTGAAAATCAAACCGAGCCCCTGAGTCACATGTAATAAAATATTAAAAAGGGAGGACAGTCTCGAACACTCAATGAAGGCATGAAAAATGGTTTCAGGGGCATCGCAGAAGGGGCACAATTCTGAATTTTCAGAACATATGCGATGGGACAGAACATTGCAAGGCAAGATGTAGTGCGCCAGCCGCCATTGTAAATCCCCAGAGCGCTTGACGATTGGCTCCTTATACATCACGTGCCATTTGATTGTTGCGGAATGGCCAGCTTGAAGCAACGCTTTCCAATGAGCTCGTGGCTCTGCAGGTCTGTCAGGAATGAGAGTGTTAACACTTAGACTATACACCGAGGATTTCTCCATCGAGTTAAAGGAGATAAAACCCCGAAATGAAATTAAAAGACGAGGAAAAGGACATTGGGACAGAGGGAGGGCAGCCTCAATCTCTGGATCCCACTTTAGCCCGGTTAGTTTAAAAGCTCGTGAAATCACAGAGAAAATCCTTCCAATAACTCTGATGGATCTCACACCAGTTGCCACGGCAACATTAGCAGCTGGCTTCCATCTATATGTAAAGGGATTCCTAAGGTGCTTGACCCTGGTAAAGTTGACATCAATGAACTTTTGCACAAAGGAACGGTCACTACAGACCCCTTTAAAAAAGGGATTAAAGAAAATTGGTTCATTTAAAAACATTTGGAGAGTATAGGCACTGGTGTCGCGGCAAAACGCGACTGTCCGCCATGCTTCCAGCATACTTCTGTAAAACAAGGGGATCGATGTTATGTCCACCCTCGCTGCGTCAAGAAGAAAGATTTCGTCACCGAAGCCAAGTCTCCCTGCTTGCCTGAGCAAGCAGTGAGCAAAGGCTTTCCATGGTACATCGGAATACAGCAGCCTTCGTAATGCAAGGAGGCGAAAAGCCATCACTTTACTTGTTACGTCTATCAATCCCTGTCCACCTTCAGCAATGGGCAGACTGATTACGCCGGGCCGGAGCCAGTGCTTCCCATCCCAAAAGAAATTGATAAAAATACTTTGGAGCTTTTTAAGAATAGAACCTGGGGCCTGTAGTGCCATAAACCTATGCCACAGCATCGATGCCGCAAGATTATTGATGACCAGAGTACGACCCCGATAGGAAAGCTGTCTCAATAGTCCCCTCCATTTTTGCAGCCGCTGCTCAGTCTTGGTAATCAGCGATTCCCAGTTTTTAGAAAAGAAATCCTGAGTGCCGAGAAAGACCCCGAGGTAGCATATCCCATCATGTGCCCACTCAAGCTGCATTGGCAGGGTTGGAGGGGGGATACCATTCTGGGGACCTAAGTAAAGAGCTTTGGACTTCTGCCAGTTGACCTTTACGGAGCTAGCCAAGGTAAACTCATTGGTGGACTCGACCAGGGCACAAATATCTTCATCGGAATTAACAAACGCGCATAGGTCATCCGCATAAGCGACGGTCTTTACCGGGTTGGCCAATGGCAGAGGACAGAAACCACGAAGCCGTGTGCGCAACCGATTCAGAAGAGGCTCAACGGAGAGGGAATAAAGAAGGCCGGACAAAGGGCACCCTTGGCGAATACCCCGAGTCACAGAAAAAGGCTGACTTAAAATATTATTCACCTTAAGCAGGCTAAAAATATTATTATACAATAATTTGACGTGACCGATGAAAGTTTCACCAAAACCAAACCCCCGTAAAACAGCAAAGAGATAAAAATGATCGATGGCATCAAAAGCCTTTTCTTGATCTAAAAACACTAGACCAACATTTCTTTGTTCCGCGGTACAAATGTCAATCGCGTCACGCACAATAAAAATACAATCATGTATTGTTCTTTTGGGGATACAATATGATTGATCGGGGTGTACAATATCCCCGATGACAGGCTTGAGGCGGTTTGCGAGAGTTTTTGAAATAATTTTATAGTCAGTGCAGAGGAGGGAAATTGGACGCCAATTCCGAAGTTGTTGTAGGTCTCCCTTCTTGGGTATAAGGGCAAGTACAGCCCGACGGCAACTGAGTGGTAATAAGCCTGAATGCAGGCCCTCAATTAAGAGGCCGAGCAGTTCGGGTCCCAGTTGGTCCCAGAAGGCCTTATAGAGCTCCGCAGGGATTCCATCCAGCCCCGAAGCCTTGCCGGTGGGCAAAGTTTGCAAAGCGGCAAAGAGTTCCCCTAGGGTAACTTCTTCGTCCAGTTGCTGCCGTGCAGACTCAGACAGGGTTGGCAGAGAAGCAGTCATTGAAAGAATCACATTCTTCTTTGTGTTCCTAGCACAATACAAATCTGAAAAATATTCTTTGGCCAAATTTCTGATCTCGTTTTGGTCCTGAGTCGTTCGACCTCCTTGCGTGCACAGTGAAATTATTTGCTGGTTTCTCTTCGCTCGCAGTTCCAAACCGAAGAAGAATTTCGAAGAGGTATCAATGAAACGCAGGTTCTCCATTCGTAATCGTATTAGAGCCCCTCGAGCCTGCTTTGCGCAGAGCTTAGCAAGGAGGGCTTTCTTCTTCACAATTAAAGAACAAGTCCTTTCAGCGCTCTGGGCCGGAAGGTTTGATTGCAGACACAAGATCTCTTTGGCGATGAGAGTTTGCATCGCTGTTTCATTCTTCGTACAAAAGGAGTTATATTGTTGGCAAAATGACCTAATCTGGGCCTTTGTGTTATCCCACCATTGCCCAAGGCAAGAGAAAGAAGGCTTTCGCAACTTTATAACTTCCCAAAAGGCCCGGAAAGCATCAAGAAACGCTTCATTTTGCAAGAGGCTGACGTTGAAAGTCCAGTAAGCAGCACCGCGATTCCGGGCCGGAGAAAGGACATGAAGAATGGCCATATGGTGGTCCGAAAAACCGCTTGGGGCTACAACAGCGTGGCCCACAACATTTAAGGAGTCACTGTTGACATATATTCTGTCCAGCCTCGCAAGAGACAGCCGGCCATTTGCACAGCGGCACCATGTATATTGACGTGCGGATGGATTCTGGAGCCTCCACACATCCACAAAGGAAAACTTGGACAATGCTCCCCTTAGAGGCACCAAGCTTGCTGGATGGGGCTCTGCTCCATTGCGATCAAGAGTGGGGTCCATTGTGCAGTTGAAATCCCCACTCAGACAAACAATACCATCAAAGTCAAGGTGCGTGAGAGTAAAATCCAACTGTGTAAAAAAATTAAATCTTTCTGTGCTATTACTAGGTGAGTATACATTTATGATCGTGTGCTTATAACCATTAAAAAAGAAATTCACTGAGACTAAATGCCCTTTAATAATTTCTTTAAAAGCGACACCCTGTGCACAGAAAGAATGATGCAAATAGACAGCAACTCCAGCACGAGAGCAGGCCAAGCTGCTAAAGAACCACTGTCCTTTCATCATTCTGTTCCATTCACTAACGCAAGAAGGGCTACACCTCGTCTCTTGCAAAAGAACAATATCAAAGCGTTTATGCTGGACAAGCGACTTTACCTGGGCCTTACGCAGGGGGGAGCACCCCCCATTAATATTTAAGGTTACAATAGAAAAGGTCATCTTGTAAATTTAAAGATGAATAATTAAGTGGGGAAGAAGTCAGACTGTGCCTGCAACTCCTTCCTGGCTTTGAGCACACATTTCCTAAGGCGAAACACTTGTGACTCTGTCACACCAAGCTGTTCTGCCTTGAGGAGGAGATGTTTGGAGGAAGTTATGAAAGCAGACAAATCTGGGAAAAAATTATTGATTTTGATTTGTTTCTTTCGAAACGTGTCTTGAAGAAACTTTAAGATCTTGGTGGGTGACACTTCAGCACCTCCCTCGGAACCTTGAGCCAAACCTGGATCATTCCAGGCTTCAATACTAGCACCGGAGGCAAGCGACGAGGCACCGTCTGAGTCATTATCAGAGTAGTTTCTATTCACATTAACACACTCTGATGTGAGTGTTTCCACAGCGGAAAATTCGCCCTTTTCCAGAGGCAGGACCGGTGTTTCCGTAATGGGGGTTTTAAAATACAGGTGAGAAACTGAGGTTTCTGCAACGGAGGCTTCGCACTCTACCGGAGAAGAGGTCGTTACATTTTCCGCCTCCATGGTTTCCGACATTTCACACTCAACAGGGAGTGGGGGTGCATCAGCCACCTCATTAGAGGTCACCTTGCCAGTAGTCATGGAGGTGTTTACGATCGGATCTGGGGCCGTTGTGCGCGGCTCGCAACAATCAGGTGCGGAAACGTCTTCTTCTTCTTCTTCTTCGCCTAAAACACTGAATCTGTTTTGCAAAGCAAAACCAGCCGTGGACGAATCCGTTTCTGAAACAGGAACGTTAAGCTCCTTTGCCGACGCCATTTTTTTCGGACGGCTCGATTGCACGTCCTCACCAACCCCACCACGTTTTTGCCTCTTCTTGGAGGTCACAGTGATGAAAACCCCGTCTTCCGTCGGGGGTTCCTCAGTTTCAAGCCTCGGAAGTGAAGGCTGATCCAGCGTCCTGGATGTGCCACATGAGGCAGCGTTTGGCTCCGTCCGTGTCGATGTGCCACTTGAGGAAGCGTTTGGCTCCGTCCGTGTCGATGTGCCACCGGACATGGACGTCGGACAAGCACCTTTCAAATGTCCGTGCTCCCCGCAGGTGAAACACGTCATCGTCTCCGTTGCGATGTACATCGTGTAGTTTCGCTTATCAGCAACCAGCGTTGCCGACGCATTGAGCGACTGGGCGTTGTTCTTTAGCACGATGTAGCAATGCCGTCGGAACGACATTATGTGACGAACCGTTGAATCGGATCGCAAACGAAGAGGAATCATGGAGACTCGTGACACCACGGTCCCAAACTGTTTTAAAACGGACACAATATCTCCGCTTTTCACGCACGGCGGAATATTCGACAAAATCACTTTCACCGCCGGCGTGTCCATCGGACTCACATTAACAAAAATGTCCGGCGGTACCGACAAACCCGTTTCGACCGCCTGGGCTACGTAGCTAGCGCTCCTCTGAAAGAAAAACCACAACTCGTTGGTTCATCTTCGAAGCCGCTAAAACGTTCTCGATCCCAACGAGCTCTCCCAAGCCCAACACAATGTCCTCGACCCGAACTCCGTCGGGCGGACTCACGATGACTCCATTCTTTCGAGTCAGCGACTCATAAATACTATTCTGCAAACGACCGCTTGCCATAGCGATAAATGAACCAAAACTAAGGAAATATTTGAAAAAACAAAACAAAATAGAACCTATCGCAAGCAAAGCCTGCAGGCGAAGGTAAAATGAAAAGAAATAGAATAAGGGAGCCGATAAACGACGATAATGAAGAACACGGCAAGCAGAGCACAGGCCCGAAGAACACAAGGTTCTTTAGGACTCGCACCAAACTCACCATGCGCGCTCTCTTTCTCTCTCTTGTCTCAACAAAGAAGGAAAACACGGGAAAAACTTCACAAACACGTACAAGCACACAGAGGGAGTGAAAAGGGGGATGGGAAAGGCAACAACACAACACAGTACTCACAGCTCCTCACACACAGCAGCCATGATTGCCACGACTCACCAACGAGAAAGAGAGAGAGAGAGAGAGAGAGAGAGAGAAAGAGAAAGAGAAAGAGAAAGAGTGAGAGAAAGAGAGAGTGAGAGAGAGATACAGCCACTTTTGTGTCCTTTTATTATAAAAGTATAAAACCAAAGTATTCCAACTCCACTTTACATACAAATCACAACCTCATTTCCAATGCATTTGCACAAAACACGTATTTCCCCATAACTCTTCAAACACAAGAAGGTTCCCCATGTTTACATGATAAGCATGTTCGAGCTTTATACGTGCTGACACCATCCCTATAAAACAAAAAAGTGCATTTTCATTTTTTCCACTACATAATCTGGCTTTTCTGGTTTTATAAATTGCAAGCTCAGCAATTCCAAGAAAAAAATTCAAAAGCAAAATCGCAGAGTTTTTCCCAGTATTACATGCAAGTCCGTAAACAAAGATTGTAACAGAAAAAACAATTTTGAATTTCCAAAAGATTCGGTTCAGATACAGAAACAGAGATGACAATCTCTTGCATTCAATAAACACATGATACAAATACTACCACAAAAGGACATAAATTAGGCACAACAGGGTTAAACTTCTGGACTAACACCTGTGTGGCCAGGGCGTGATGGACCAGTCTCCAATTTAGGTCTCCTGTACGTCCGACAGTAGGACACCTGTACATTTCATCCCAATTTGGAGTGAGAAATGCTCGTGCAGGTAAAGACTCTTTCCACTTGTTTCTTAAAGGTGCCACACAGCCCGGTAAGCACACATAGAGACAAATTCTGTACATTGCCCTTTTCCCGATGATGTGGAACACACCGGATTCTTCGCTGTTAGAGGAAAACACACCATGTTGTTCCTGGGCAGTGACTGAGAGTTCAGGGAAGGTTAAACGAAAATCTACTTCCTCATTTACCCCATTCCACCCAATGTTTAAATCTAAAAAAGTCTGGGATACAATCTTTATGACCCTGCCCACTATTCTAATTGAACGCAAGCCAATTTTTCCAGAAACATCGCTGCCAGACAACCATCACTTCAAGGATAGCTCCATAAGATCTCGCACTTTATTTATCCCATTGTTCGTAAAATGTTCCATAAAAGCTCGGCTGGTAGATATTTCAGCGAATAATGAGTTTTGGAACAATGGCTCATGCACAAACTTCCTGGGATCGTAAGAGATCTCCAACCGCTGCACTCCTAGAGCTTGCCAGGTGTTCAGGAGAGACCGATGAAATGCAGGGAGCAGAGCTCTATCAACCAGCTTCAAGTCCATAAGGAAAAGTTCCCGGTCATAGTTAATTCCACCTACTTGCCTGAGCAAGGTATTCGTGAGAGGACGCCAGGGCACAACCTCACTGTATAGCAGATGTTTTATTGTTATTAGCCGAAAAGCCATTATTCGACTAGGGATGTGCACCAGGTTTTGGCCACCTGAATTACATGGCCTGCTTAAGGCAGTGGTGGCCTCCGCAGAAGAAGTCAACTAGACCCCTCTGAATGTTGGTGATCAGAGCTTGAGCAGGCTGGAGTGTTATGATCTTATGCCACACGATTGGAAGCACCAGGTTGTTTATTATCGTTACCCATGCCTTAAGTGACAAGATATGGAGCATCCCTTTCCACTTTGATAGTTTCTGCTTAATGTTATCTTGGAAACCATTCCAGTTTTTCTTCATATAGCTTGTAGTTCCCAAATGGATGCCGAGGTAAAACCCATCCTTTTCCATAACATTCCTCCTGGAAGAGTTGGGGGAACCATATGTGAAGCCTGTGACGCAGATAGGGTATCTGGGTACAGAGAAAGAGCTACGCTCTTGTTCCAATTTACTCTTGCTAATGAAGCAAATTCAAATTTGGCAAAACACCAGGATAGCTCAAAAACATCTTCCTGGTTTTTAACCACAACACACAGGTCGTCTGCATAAGCTGACGTAACAATTTTGCAATTGTTTGACAAGGACAAACCAGATAAGGTGGTACTAAGGAGAGCCAGTAAAGGTTCGATGGACAGTGTGTTCAACATGCCTGACAGTGCACAGCCCTGACGGATGCCACGGTGAAAGGGGAAAGGATGACACAGACTGTTATTTACTTTTAGCAGGCATGAAACATGGTTATATAAAAGTTTCATGCAAGAAATGAAATTTTCCCCAAATCCTGCTTTAGGAAGAACTGCAAACAAAAATGAGTGATCCACACTGTCAAAAGCATTCTCCTGATCAAGGCGTAATAAGCCAAAAGCATGCGACGCAGTTTGACTAATTGTAATCAAGTCTCTAACCAAGAAAATACTGTCATACATGGATCATTCAGGTATGCAATACGTTTGATCATTCCCAACTAAGAAAGAGACAAGTACACATACATTCAAAGTACACCGCCCCATGCCAAATAATTAAATATGCTGCAGCGCGGCATTGCCGGGGCGCCTCCGGCGCCCGGCAATACCGCAGTGCAGCTCATTGAGGCTGCATTGGGAGGGAGAGGTGTACACTAATTGATTGATTAATTGTATAATTAAAATCAATAAAAGATTATCACAAAATATTTTCATAATCAATTGGCTAATCGCATAACTAAACCACTAGTGCTTCATCCGAAGATGTATCTTTTAGAAATTTAATTAAATAAGGCATTTATAAAAAATTAAATAATTAATTGATTACTCAATAAATAATTAATCGATTAAATGATTAATCAATTAATCAAAAATATCCTTGATAGCCACATCACTTGATCACAGTCATGTCCAAATATTAGCTTCCCAGCTCAAAAGGTGCCTGAGATATTGGCCAAATGAGAAAGAAAATAAATAAATGATTAATAATGAAAATAAATAAATAATAATCATTAAAAAATTAAATTAATTATCAATCAATTCGGTCACAGAACACATAAACCACCACCATTTCATCAGCATCTGTAACTGGGGGAAAAAAAAATTTTTTAGTAACTAATCGAATAATTAAATAATTAATCGATACATTGATTAATTGATTAATCAATAAATCAAAAATATCCTTGATAGCCACATCACCTGGTCACTCATGTCCAAATATTAGCTTCTGAGCTCAAAAGGTGCCTGAGATATTGGCCAAATGAGAAAGAAGATAAATAATTAATAATGAAAATAAATAAATAATAATCATAAAAAAAATTAATTATTAATCAATTCGGTCAGAGAACACATAAACCCCCACCATTTCATCAGAATCTGTAACTTAAAAAAAAAAAAAACATTTGTCATTAATAAAATAATAAAATAATTAATCGATTAATTGATTAATTAATAAATCAAAAATAGCCTTTGCAGCCAAATCACCTGGTCATTGGCATGTCCAAATATCAGCTTCCTAACTCAAAAGGTGCCTGAGTTAATGGTCAGAAGAGAAATGAAATTTAATTAATTAAATAAGTACTTAATTAATCGCTAATAATTAAATAACTCCTCAATTTATTGATTAATCAAAAAAAAAAAATACCGTTTTTGACAAAGGACTTGCTCACTATTGTGCCGAAATTTCAGCTTCCTAGCTCAAAGGATGGCTGAGATATCGTCCGGACAAACAAACAAGAAAGAAAACAAGTACACATACATTCAAAGTACACCGCCCCATGCCAAATAATTAAATATGCTGCAGCGCGGCATTGCCGGGGCGCCTCCGGCGCCCGGCAATACCGCAGTGCAGCTCATTGAGGCTGCATTGGGAGGGAGAGGTGTACACTAATTGATTGATTAATTGTATAATTAAAATCAATAAAAGATTATCACAAAATATTTTCATAATCAATTGGCTAATCGCATAACTAAACCAGTAGTGCTTCATCCGAAGATGTATCTTTTAGAAATTTAATTAAATAAGTCATTTATAAAAAATTAAATAATTAATTGATTACTCAATAAATAATTAATCGATTAATCAATAAATACTTAATAGATGAAATGATTAATCAATAAATCAAAAATATCCTTGATAGCCACATCACTTGGTCACTCATGTCCAAATATTAGCTTCCCAGCTCAAAAGGTGCCTGAGATATTGGCCAAATGAGAAAGAAAATAAATAAATGATTAATAATGAAAATAAATAAATAATAATCATAAAAAAATTAAATTATTAATCAATTTGGTCAGAGAACACATAAACTACCACTATTTCATCAGAATCTGTAACTTAAAAAAAAAAATTTTTTTTGTCATTAATCGAATAATTAAATAATTAATCGATTAATTGATTAATTAATAAATCAAAAAATATCCTTTGCAGCCAAATCACCTGGTCATTGGCATGTCCAAATATCAGCTTCCTAACTCAAAAGGTGCCTGAGTTAATAATGGTCAGAAGAGAAATGAAATTTAATTAATTAAATAAGTACTTAATTAAACGCTAATAATTAAATAACTCCTCAATTAATTGATTATTCAAAAAACAAAAAATACCGTATTTGACAAAGGACTTGCTCACTACTGTGCCGAAATTTCAGCTTCCTAGCTCAAAGGATGGCTGAGATATCGTCCGGACAACCAAGAAAGAAAACAAACAAACAAGAAAACAAGAAAACAAACAAGAAACCAGAGTGAAAACTGAGTACTCTCTTTCAGCGTGCGTCACTGCCGAGCCCCCTTTGGTGCCCGGCAATGACGATTTGCAATGCCTGGAGATGGCATAGGAAAGGAGCGGTGTACAACAAACAAACAAACAAGTACACATACATTCAAAGTACACCGCCCCATGCCAAATAATTAAATATGCTGCAGCGCGGCATTGCCGGGGCGCCTCCGGCGCCCGGCAATACCGCAGTGCAGCTCATTGAGGCTGCATTGGGAGGGAGAGGTGTACACTAATTGATTGATTAATTGTATAATTAAAATCAATAAAAGATTATCACAAAATATTTTCATAATCAATTGGCTAATCGCATAACTAAACCAGTAGTGCTTCATCCGAAGATGTATCTTTTAGAAATTTAATTAAATAAGTCATTTATAAAAAATTAAATAATTAATTGATTACTCAATAAATAATTAATCGATTAATCAATAAATACTTAATAGATGAAATGATTAATCAATAAATCAAAAATATCCTTGATAGCCACATCACTTGGTCACTCATGTCCAAATATTAGCTTCCCAGCTCAAAACGTGCCTGCGATATTGGCCAAATGAGAAAGAAAATAAATAAATGATTAATAATGAAAATAAATAAATAATAATCATAAAAAAATTAAATTATTAATCAATTTGGTCAGAGAACACATAAACTACCACTATTTCATCAGAATCTGTAACTTTAAAAAAAAAAAATTTTTTGTCATTAATCGAATAATTAAATAATTAATCGATTGATTCATTAATTAATAAATCAAAAATATCCTTTGCAGCCAAATCACCTGGTCATTGGCATGTCCAAATATCAGCTTCCTAACTCAAAAGGTGCCTGAGTTAATAATGGTCAGAAGAGAAATGAAATTTAATTAATTAAATAAGTACTTAATTAAACGCTAATAATTAAATAACTCCTCAATTAATTGATTATTCAAAAAACAAAAAATACCGTATTTGACAAAGGACTTGCTCACTACTGTGCCGAAATTTCAGCTTCCTAGCTCAAAGGATGGCTGAGATATCGCCCGGACAACCAAGAAAGAAAACAAACAAGTACACATACATTCAAAGTACACCGCCCCATGCCAAATAATTAAATATGCTGCAGCGCGGCATTGCCGGGGCGCCTCTGGCGCCCGGCAATACCGCAGTGCAGCTCATTAAGGCTGCATTGGGAGGGAGAGGTGTACACTAATTGATTGATTAATTGTATAATTAAAATCAATAAAAGATTATCACAAAATATTTTCATAATCAATTGGCTAATCGCATAACTAAACCACTAGTGCTTCATCCGAAGATGTATCTTTTAGAAATTTAATTAAATAAGTCATTTATAAAAAATTAAATAATTAATTGATTACTCAATAAATAATTAATCGATTAATCAATAAATAATTAATAGATGAAATGATTAATCAATAAATCAAAAATAAGTCATTTATAAAAAATTAAATAATTAATTGATTACTCAATAAATAATTAATCGATTAATCAATAAATACTTAATAGATGAAATGATTAATCAATAAATCAAAAATATCCTTGATAGCCACATCACTTGGTCACTCATGTCCAAATATTAGCTTCCCAGCTCAAAAGGTGCCTGAGATATTGGCCAAATGAGAAAGAAAATAAATAAATGATTAATAATGAAAATAAATAAATAATAATCATAAAAAAATTAAATTATTAATCAATTTGGTCAGAGAACACATAAACTACCACTATTTCATCAGAATCTGTAACTTTAAAAAAAAAATTTTTTTTGTCATTAATCGAATAATTAAATAATTAATCGATTAATTGATTAATTAATAAATCAAAAATATCCTTTGCAGCCAAATCACCTGGTCATTGGCATGTCCAAATATCAGCTTCCTAACTCAAAAGGTGCCTGAGTTAATAATGGTCAGAAGAGAAATGAAATTTAATTAATTAAATAAGTACTTAATTAAACGCTAATAATTAAATAACTCCTCAATTAATTGATTATTCAAAAAACAAAAAATACCGTATTTGACAAAGGACTTGCTCACTACTGTGCCGAAATTTCAGCTTCCTAGCTCAAAGGATGGCTGAGATATCGCCCGGACAACCAAGAAAGAAAACAAACAAACAACCAGAGTGAAAACTGAGTACTCTCTTTCAGCGTGCGTCACTGCCGAGCCCCCTTTGGTGCCCGGCAATGACGATTTGCAATGCCTGGAGATGGCATAGGAAAGGAGCGGTGTACAACAAGTACACATACATTCAAAGTACACCGCCCCATGCCAAATAATTAAATATGCTGCAGCGCGGCATTGCCGGGGCGCCTCCGGCACCCGGCAATACCGCAGTGCAGCTCATTGAGGCTGCATTGGGAGGGATAGGTGTACACTAATTGATTGATTAATTGTATAATTAAAATCAATAAAAGATTATCACAAAATATTTTCATAATCAATTGGCTAATCGCATAACTAAACCACTAGTGCTTCATCCGAAGATGTATCTTTTAGAAATGTAATTAAATAAGTCATTTATAAAAAATTAAATAATTAATTGATTACTCAATAAATAATTAATCGATTAATCAATAAATAATTAATAGATGAAATGATTAATCAATAAATCAAAAATATCCTTGATAGCCACATCGCTTGGTCACTCATGTCCAAATATTAGCTTCCCAGCTCAAAAGGTGCCTGAGATATTGGCCAAATGAGAAAGAAAATAAATAAATGATTAATAATGAAAATAAATAAATAATAATCATTAAAAAATTAAATTATTAATCAATTTGGTCAGAGAACACATAAACTACCACTATTTCATCAGAATCTGTAACTTTAAATTTAAATTTTTTTTTGGCATTAATCAAATAATTACATAATTAATCGATTAATTTATTAATTAATAAATCAAAAATATCCTTTGCAGCCAAATCACCTGGTCATTGGCATGTCCAAATGTCAGCTTCCTAACTCAAAAGGTGCCTGAGTTAATGGTCAGAAGAGAAAGGAAATTTGATTAATTAAATAAGTACTGAATTAATCGCTAATAATTAAATAACTCCTCAATTTATTGATTAATCAAAAAACAAAAAATACCGTTTTTGACAAAGGACTTGCTCACTATTGTGCCGAAATTTCAGCTTCCTAGCTCAAAGGATGGCTGAGATATCGTCCGGACAACCAAGGAAACAAGAAAACAAACAAGTACACATACATTCAAAGTACACCGCCCCATGCCAAATAATTAAATAAGCTGCAGCGCGGCATTGCCGGGGCGCCTCAGGCGCCCGGCAATACCGCAGTGCAGCTCATTGAGGCTGCATTGGGAGGGAGACGTGTACACTAATTGATTGATTAATTGTATAATTAAAATCAATAAAAGATTATCACAAAATATTTTCATAATCAATTGGCTAATCGCATAACTAAACCACTAGTGCTTCATCCGAAGATGTATCTTTTAGAAATTTAATTAAATAAGTCATTTATAAAAAATTAAATAATTAATTGATTACTCAATAAATAATTAATCGATTAATCAATAAATAATTAATAGATGAAATGATTAATCAATAAATAAAAAATATCCTTGATAGCCACATCACTTGGTCACTCATGTCCAAATATTAGCTTCCCAGCTCAAAAGGTGCCTGAGATATTGGCCAAATGAGAAAGAAAATAAATAAATGATTAATAATGAAAATAAATAAATAATAATCATAAAAAAATTAAATTATTAATCAATTTGGTCAGAGAACACATAAACTACCACTATTTCATCAGAATCTGTAACTTTAAAAAAAAAAAATTTTTTGTCATTAATCGAATAATTAAATAATTAATCGATTAATTGATTAATTAATAAATCAAAAATATCCTTTGCAGCCAAATCACCTGGTCATTGGCATGTCCAAATATCAGCTTCCTAACTCAAAAGGTGCCTGAGTTAATAATGGTCAGAAGAGAAATGAAATTTAATTAATTAAATAAGTACTTAATTAAACGCTAATAATTAAATAACTCCTCAATTAATTGATTATTCAAAAAACAAAAAATACCGTATTTGACAAAGGACTTGCTCACTACTGTGCCGAAATTTCAGCTTCCTAGCTCAAAGGATGGCTGAGATATCGCCCGGACAACCAAGAAAACAAACAACCAGAGTGAAAACTGAGTACTCTCTTCCAGCGTGCGTCACTGCCGAGCCCCCTTTGGTGCCCGGCAATGACGATTTGCAATGCCTGGAGATGGCATAGGAAAGGAGCGGTGTACAACAAACAAGAAACCAGAGTGAAAACTGAGTACTCTCTTTCAGCGTGCGTCACTGCCAAGCCCCCTTCGGTGCCCGGCAATGACGATTTGCAATGCCTGGAGGTGGCATAGGAAAGGAGCGGTGTACAACAAACAAGAAACCAGAGTGAAAACTGAGTACTCTCTTTCAGCGTGCGTCACTGCCGAGCCCCCTTTGGTGCCCGGCAATGACGATTTGCAATGCCTGGAGATGGCATAGGAAAGGAGCGGTGTACAATAGCATACCTAAAGCACTAGTGCTTCATCCGAAGATGTATCTTTTAGAAATTTAATTAAATAAGTCATTTATAAAAAATTAAATAATTAATTGATTACTCAATAAATAATTAATCGATTAATCAATAAATACTTAATAGATGAAATGATTAATCAATAAATCAAAAATATCCTTGATAGCCACATCACTTGGTCACTCATGTCCAAATATTAGCTTCCCAGCTCAAAAGGTGCCTGAGATATTGGCCAAATGAGAAAGAAAATAAATAAATGATTAATAATGAAAATAAATAAATAATAATCATAAAAAAATTAAATTATTAATCAATTTGGTCAGAGAACACATAAACTACCACTATTTCATCAGAATCTGTAACTTTAAAAAAAAAAAATTTTTTGTCATTAATCGAATAATTAAATAATTAATCGATTAATTGATTAATTAATAAATCAAAAATATCCTTTGCAGCCAAATCACCTGGTCATTGGCATGTCCAAATATCAGCTTCCTAACTCAAAAGGTGCCTGAGTTAATAATGGTCAGAAGAGAAATGAAATTTAATTAATTAAATAAGTACTTAATTAAACGCTAATAATTAAATAACTCCTCAATTAATTGATTAATCAAAAAACAAAAAATACTGTTTTTGACAAAGGACTTGCTCACTATTGTGCCGAAATTTCAGCTTCCTAGCTCAAAGGATGGCTGAGATATCGTCCGGACAACCAAGGAAACAAGAAAACAAACAAACAAGAAACCAGAGTGAAAACTGAGTACTCTCTTTCAGCGTGCGTCACCGCCAAGCCCCCTTCGGTGCCCGGCAATGACGATTTGCAATGCCTGGAGGTGGCATAGGAAAGGAGCGGTGTACAACAAGAAAGCAAGAAACCAGAGTGAAAACTGAGTACTCTCTTTCAGCGTGCGTCACTGCCGAGCCCCCTTTGGTGCCCGGCAATGACGATTTGCAATGCCTGGAGATGGCATAGGAAAGGAGCGGTGTACAACAAGTACAGATACATTCAAAGTACACCGCCCCATGCCAAATAATTAAATATGCTGCAGCGCGGCATTGCCGGGGCGCCTCCGGCACCCGGCAATACCGCAGTGCAGCTCATTGAGGCTGCATTGGGAGGGAGAGGTGTACACTAATTGATTGATTAATTGTATAATTAAAATCAATAAAAGATTATCACAAAATATTTTCTTAATCAATTGGCTAATACTATAACAAAACCACTCGTGCTTCATCCGAAGATGTATCTTTTAGAAATTTCATCAAAGAAGTCATTAATAAAAAATTAAATCATTAATTGATTAATCAATAAGTAATTCATCGATTAATCAATAAATAATGAATCGATTAAATGATGAATCAATTAATCAAAAATATCCTTGATAGCCACATCACTTGATCACTGTCATGTCCAAATATTAGCTTCCCAGCTCAAAAGGTGCCTGAGATATTGGCCAAATGAGAAAGAAAATAAATAAATGATTAATAATGAAAATAAATAAATAATAATCATTAAAAAATTAAATTATCAATCAATTCGGTCACAGAACACATAAACCACCACCATTTCATCAGAATCTGTAACTGGGGGAAAAAAATTTTTTTTAGTAACTAATCAAATAATTAAATAATTAATCGATACATTGATTAATTGATTAATCAATAAATCAAAAATATCCTTGAGAGCCACATCACCTGGTCACTCATGTCCAAATATTAGCTTCTGAGCTCAAAAGGTGCCTGAAATATTGGCCAAATGAGAAAGAAGATAAATAAATAATTAATAATGAAAATAAATAAATAATAATCATAAAAAAAATTAATTATTAATCAGTTCGGTCAGAGAACACATAAACCACCACCATTTCATCAGAATCTGTAACTAAAAAAAAAAAAAAAAATTGTCATTAATAAAATAATTAAATAATTAATCGATTAATTGATTAATTAATAAATCAAAAATAGCCTTTGCAGCCAAATCACCTGGTCATTGGCATGTCCAAATATCAGCTTCCTAACTCAAAAGGTGCCTGAGTTAATGGTCAGAAGAGAAAGGAAATTTGATTAATTAAATAAGTACTTAATTAATCGCTAATAATTAAATAACTCCTCAATTTATTGATTAATCAAAAAAAAAAATACCGTTTTTGACAAAGGACTTGCTCACTATTGTGCCGAAATTTCAGCTTCCTAGCTTAAAGGATGGCTGAGATATCGTCCGGACAAACAAACAAGAAAGCAAGAAAGCAAGAAAGAAAACAAGAAAGAAACCAGAGTGAAAACTGAGTACTCTCTTTCAGCGTGCGTCACTGCCGAGCCCCCTTTGGTGCCCGGCAATGACGATTTGCAATGCCTGGAGATGGCATAGGAAAGGAGCGGTGTACAACAAGAAAGAAAACAAACAAGAAAACAAACAAACAAACAAACAACCAGAGTGAAAACTGAGTACTCTCTTTCAGCGTGTGTCACTGCCGAGCCCCCTTCGGTGCCCGGCAATGACGATTTGCAATGCCTGGAGATGGCATAGGAAAGGAGCGGTGTACAACAAGGAAACAACCAGAGTGAAAACTGAGTACTCTCTTTCAGCGTGCGTCACTGCTGAGCCCCCTTCAGTGCCCAGCAATGACGATTTGCAATGCCTGGAGATGGCATAGAAAAGGAGCGGTGTACAATGAGCTTTTAAAGACGCATTGCAAGCACTTTTGACACAATCTTATAGTCAGTATTTAACAATGACACAGACCGCCAGTTTGTAATCTGCTGCAAATCCCCTTTCTTGGGGATTTGCAGCAGATTACAAAAGACAGCTCTTCTGCAGCTCAGGGGCAATTCCCCCTGATTTAGGCTCTCGTGAAACATCTCAATTAAAGCAGGACCCAGAACATTCCAAAAAACGTTGTAAAATTCAGCAGGAAGTCCGTTAATTCCGGGGGCCTTGCCGTCTTCGAATTGTTTCACTGCTGTAGTGAGCTCCTCAAGAGAAATGTCACATTCCAGTTGGAGTTGTTGCTCTTCAGAAAGAGATGGGAGAAGTTCAATCATCTCATTTGCCGTCGTTTTATCCACCGTTCTTGGAGTAAACAAGTTTGAGTAAAACTCTTACAGTGAATGTTTAATGTCACTCGAGCAAGTCAGAACACCGTCGGAAGAGCGTAGACTCCGAATCTGCCAAGAAGTGTTGGCGGCCTTCTGCATTTTGAAGAAATCTTTGTTTGGAGTCTCGAGGTGTATTATGCTCATCCGCAGGTGAATCATTGCTCCAGCCGCACGCTCTTTGACCAGTTCGGCCAGCAGGGTCTTTTTTTCTATCAGCTGCTGATAATGGTCACTTCCCCAAGATGTTCCAGCTTCTTGTTCATATTCAAGTACATCTGCTTTTAGAGCACTTATCAACCCAGACGTATTACTGGTGGCATACGGGCAATATTGTTGGCAGAAAATCCGAATTTGTGATTTGGTACAGTCCCACCACTGTCGCATATTGACATCGGAACACTTTTTCTTTTCTAATCCTTCCCATACCAGTCTGAAGGCATTTTAAAAATGTTCATCTTGTAACAATTTCACATTGAAATTCCAGTGTACACTCTTACAGCAATGATAGGGTAACATACATTCCATTGCAATCATATGGTGATCAGAAAAGCCAGATGGAGTTATACATGTTCTTTTAACCAGATTCACCATTGCTTGGTTCACGTACAATCTGTCCAGTCGACCCATGGTTAATTGGTTTTTTGCACAGCACACCCATGTACAGGGGCGCCGCCAGGGATTTTGGGCCCCATGAAATGATATCACAATGTGCCCCTATGAAGCACGCGCGCACATTTTTCCCCCGACAATTTTGCCAGGAGGTTGAAACAATGCTTATATTTCTGCATACTGTATGGAATTCACTATTTTATGCAAGACTGATACCCACACAAGAAATGTGCTAAAGGCCATCTTTTACAGTCTAAATGTAATTTTAATGGTAAGAATTACAACATACATTAACCTCTTCAATTAAAATAAATTAACATTATCATCTATGGAATGATATAACAAACAATATAATAAAATCAGCAGCAGAGTATACATACAAGTATACATACCTCGTGTAGTGATCCTATATCCATGCCATTTAGTTATCACTGGTCTATTAAAGATGATCGTTTAATAATTTAATATTGAGAATTTTTAACGAATGTTCTAATAATTTTTAGGGCCCTTGGAATCATCCTAACTTCCCCCCTCGCCCCCCTTACAGCGCCCCTGCCCATGTTGACGGGTGTTTGGATTTTGTAATCGCCATACATCTCTAAGTTTGTATTTTTTCACAAGTTGTGCCAAGGACTTTGCACTGGGTGGATGTGGCTCAGGAGTGTTCCTGTCCGGTCGAGGGTTGAGTGTGCAATTATAGTCTCCCCCACACAAATTAAACAAGTCAAATCAACAGTGCTTAAACAATCCGCAAATTTTGGAAGAATAGAGCCCTTTCAGCGCTGTCACTGGGGCAACACACATTCATAATGCTAACCTTTTGCTTGCTGCTAATAAAATCCACCACCATCAAGAAACTTTTTCAAATCTCTCTGCAGTGAATCTCAGATGGTTGAAGGTGAGGATGAAAGATTATTGCCACCCCCGCTTTAGCTTCTTCAACCGCACTGGAGAAAACATGGCACCCTTTAAACATTCTGCGCCACTCGTCTTCACAATATTGGTTGATGTGTGTCTCTTGTAACATGAAAATATCAATCTTTTCTTTTTCAAATAGTTGTAACACCTCCAGATGCCGCATACAGGTGCGGCCTCCGTTTATGTTGAGAGACGTTACCTTCATTTATTCTTTATTAATTTTCCTCCTCTTGGAGTTCTTTTCCTGCCTTAGTGGCACACTTCCTCAACCGCTGAAATTGAGGTTCTGAGATCCCAACTTGCTGGGGTTCACGAATCATGTTTCTATTAGTTTTTAGAAAAGCATGTAGGTTTGGGAAATAATCCTGAATTCTAACATTCCTTTTCCTGAAGGTTTCATCAAGGAATTTTATAATTTCATCTTCTGTAACTAGTGTCCCCATCCTCATCCTCTTGGGCACAAAACCCACTACCTGACGGGGTAGAGTAGGGTTCATCAAAATCAACTGCATCATCTTTGCCATTCTCTTCCTGATCCAAACTTATTTCTGAGGCACAAATCTCCCCAGGATCAGAAACATGGATATCGTTTTTATTCCTGTCTAGCTGCCCATCGTCACATGCAGCTTCCTTCTTATCATCCCTTTTATTTTATTCGAAACGTGTAGGCTTACAGGTTTCCTCTGTGGGGCTGTCTGACTTATCTGTTCTGTCATTACGCCCGGCCATCCCTGCGCCCACCTCTGTGACCATTACATTAATGTCATGTTAGACCTCAGGGTTATCAATATCACCACTTGTGTCTTCCTGGGAGGCGCGAGGATTCTCGATATCTATATCACACTCAGAACCCTCAAACAGTTCAGCAAGTGGTGCAAGCGAATTGCTTAGATTTAAACCCGGTTCTGGTTCAGTTTGCAATCCCAAACAGGTATTCTCTACACAAGCTCCATTTTGCAAGCTCGGCGGCACATTTGACACAACAAGTACCTTACTTTGTACTGTGCTTGCATCCTTCACGACGGGACATGAACGTTTATGTCCTTTTTTACGAACCACTGTTACGAACCCTCCCATATTGTCATCCCTACAGTCCTGTACAGTAAGAGAGGGATCAACCACTTTTGTCACACCATCAGGTAGGGAGGAGTGGTCTACTGTTTCCCGTTCACCCAATGGTTGTAGGGAGGGGTCTACCATTCCACGTATCTCAGTAGGTGAGGGGGGGTCAACTGTTTCCCGATCACCATTAGGTCGTGGGGAGGAGTCTACAATATCATCCGCCCCATTCAGGTGGGGAGGGAGGAGAACCTACAATCACCTGGTCTCGATTTTCTAATGATATCACCAAACCGGGACTGGAACTCTTTACGTGTCCGTAAGCTCCACACCCATAGCATGCCTTGATGTCCGTGGAGGCATACATTTTATAAGTATGTCCGTGGATGTCTGTGGAGGCATATGGCCCTCAATCCTAGCATGCAAAACTATATTTAGCTTTTGCTCATTTTCGGGAAATATCATGTAAACGACCCTTTTAAAAGTAATCACGTGTCGAAATTCATCCCTTGCCGAGTGTATCGGCACCATTGTCACTTTTGATACGATCGTACCGAACTTTCTCAATTGAGCACACAAGTCCTCACCTTCAACAAAGGGAGGGACATTAGACACATTGACCTTCACCGCAGGTGAATCTTATGGGGAATTACGACAAACAGGTTGGGCTCTATGAGAAGGCCTTGCTCCACAACGGAGTTCACCATGTGCACCTCCGATACAAACACAACCACCTTCTTGTTCATTCGAGAGGCTGCACGGAAATTATGTGAGCCGACGCTTTTTCCGATTGCTAGAAGAACTTGCTCCATCGTTACCTCACTCGGAGGGTCGCACACCAGACCATGCTTGCGAGTGAGCGACTCGTACATGCTATTCCTCAAACAATCGTTTGCCATAGCGAACGTCAATTAAATAAATAAAAGGTGAGAAATCAACAAAATGGTACCAACCACAAGCAACACCGGCAAGTGGAGGTATAACCAAAACTGATATGTTTCTGATAAGTCGCTCACTCTGATAAGTCTGATAAGCCAAAACTGATAAGTCGCTCACTCCAATAGGACTAGGTCCAATAACCGTTTAGAGCAGCGAAACACCGCTGCCTGGACTAGAAAAACACGGCAAAAAGGAGGCCATGCCTCAAACCCGGAAGTTCGAAAAAAGGCAACCGAACACCACCTACTGTGTGCGCTCTCCCCCTCTCTCTTGTCTCAACAATGAAAGGACACACAGGGGAAACTTTACAAGCATAAACAAGGACACAAGGGAGCGAAATGGGGGATAGGAAAACCAACCAAACATGACAGAGAACTCTCAGCTCAACATGCACAGCCACCATGATGCCACACCCACGCACGACTCACCATGTCCAGCAGGGGAGAGAGAGAGAGGGGGAGAGAGATAGAGAGAGAGAGAGAGAGAGAGAGAGAGAGAGAGAGAGAGAGAGAGAGAAAGAGAAAGAAAGAAAGAAAAAAAAAGAGAGTACATGGTGAATTGACTTGGGTTGGGAATGGGGTTGTTCAGGTTACTGCGTACGTGTGAATCATGATTGCTGATTTATATTAATTTTTTATTTTCTATCTTTTCCACAAAGAATTTAAAGTAATTTTTAAGTGTCTAATTCAACCTTGGATGGATGACAGGCTGAGTCGACTCGCCTGGTGTTAATTCAATGGCACGACAGGAACTTGAACTCAAGACGGTAACAGTGATTATGATAAAATATGTTGAAACGTGGATATTTTTTGTTTTTGTCCACCTTTTATTATTCAACCAATGAAGTGCTTGTTGTCATCCTTTGTCCCTGCTTCTTTGTGATTGTTGTTGCTTGTATTGACAATTTTGTTGTGATTTTTGTTTCTCTATTCTTAGACCGTGTCAGTGGGAACTGAAGGAATTCTTCAGTCACCTGAAGATCATCCCTGGGATGCTGATACTGAGGTCTCTTGCCGTCTGATCATCTCTTTCATTGATGACCACCCCAGCAATCTATTGATGACCTCATTTTTTTAAATCTCCATCATCTGTTCAACTGGCAGTCATTTTTGTTGTTGGCCCTGTTTTCAATAACTGCCCTGTAAATTCATCATAAACTCTTCCATCAAACCCATCGATGATGGAGACCTTTGTAGGCCTTGAGATTACATTCATTTTTGGCACATTACGAGCGAGTGTAGTGGCCGAAGGAGGGAATTGCTGGGGGGCAAGGAGGGAGTCAGACGGTGTGAAGGAGGGCAGGGGTTCCCTCACCCTCTACTGAGGGCGATGTTATGCGAGGGTGGGGAGGGGGGGGGGGGTCGGCACGACAATAAATTAATGCGGTCAGAGATCATTTGGAAAGATACATGTATCTCTCCTTTCCAAAAATTTCCATTGGAATTGTCAAATTCATTTTTCACAACACTTTGCGGTTTTTAAAAATTAATTGTACTAGCAAAGGTACCCGCCCTATGGGCGGGGACTTCACTTATGAGGCCCAAATGAAAAGGCAAAATATCAGAAATTGAAGGCTTTTTTATTTTAAACGATTTACATAAACATCCGTGAAATCATATCACACGCAAATCATCAAAATCTAAACAGTGTTTTTAGAATTTCAATAAAAGCCGCATCACTGTTCATATCGGTAAATATTATTCCATCGTGTTTGAAAAACTGGAAAATTGGAACAATTGGATAATTGGAAAAACAATATAGCAAATCCTTCCATCAATATATAGCAAAACAAACAATATATCCTTCTATCATTTTACCCCAGGGGGTCCGAGGATTACCCACCCAAAATTTCGTTGCCATCGGTTCCGCCGTTTTTGCGGTACCTGGGAACAGACGGACAGACAGACATTTGGTGAATTAGAGTAAGATGATCAATTTAGGGACATTGATTGGGGGGAAATTGTTTTGGGCACAGTATTAGTCGCTGTAATCAGCATGCGATCTCAAGGCCTGCTTTTGTTGTTGCAGTGCACAATTATAGCATTTATGATGAATATACATTGTGATCTGTTAATCAGGGTCTTAACACAATCTCCCCCTCTCTCACCCCCAACCTCTAAATTTTCTAGGGGAACGTGATTATGGTAGAGCCTACGGAAACGGGAAATGGAGGTATTGCTTCTGACAATCCAGACTTGATCTGCTTAACAGAAACTTTCCTCCTTCAAGATGTCTTTGATTCCTTAATATCTCTTCCTGGTTACTCCCTCCACAGGTGTGATAGATCAGAGCCTCGTCCTGGTGGTGGGGTTGCTATCTTTATCAAAAACTCTCTTCCTCACTCTCCTTGCACTGCCCTCTCTCCACCCCACCCCCAGGAGTACCTCTGGCTACGGCTTCCTCTCCGCTCCCACCTTTTGTTCATATGTGTTCTGTACCGTCCTCCAAACAGTGATGACTCCATTTACATTTCGCTGTCCGTCAACATGGACCAACTTCTATCAACTCATCCCAACTCTCTCTTCCTCATATGTGGCGACTTCAACTGTCATCATGCCAGCTGGCTGGGTGTAGGTTCCTCTCTCACCAACCATGGCACCTCAGCAAAGGACTTCTGTGACTCATTGGGACTGACACAATCTGTCAATTTCCCGACCCAGATCTCAGTCAATGGAGTATCCTCTCTTCTAGACTTGCTTATGACAAACTTCCCTGCAAATGTCTGCTGTTCTTCTTCTGCTCCAATCGGTTCTTTTGATCATGTGCTTGTTAAAGTGGACATCTCTCTGGCCATTCTCAGAGAGCCTCCTCAGCACCGACGAGTCTAGCATTTCACTCAGGCTGACTGGCACGGTTTGCAAGCAGCCATTATTCATCTGGACTGGTCTCCCATCTCTACTGCCTCTGACATCAATTCTTCCTGGGAATTCTTCCAAAGCAAACTGCTCTCTCTCTCATGCACAAATTTTTCCCATCTTGTCTTCAGTTGTCTTACCCTTCCTCCCATCCATGGTACACTGAATCTTGTGGTGAGGCAGTTGCCCTGAAACAACTTGCCTTTGCCTCTTGGAAGGCAAATCCAACTGAAGGCAATCTCAGTTCCTTCCACCAAGCTCGGAACAAGAGTGTGTCTTCCCTCTGGAGTACCAGGAAGCACAATGTCTCCACACTCAAGAATGAACTATCAATCCTGTCTCCATCCTCCAAATCCTGGTGGCGTCTGGTCAAATCAGTTTCTGGTGTTTGTTCCCCCTCCATCCCCTCCCTCACCTCAAATGGCTACACAGTTGACACTGCACGTGACAAAGCCGAATGCCTCAACTCTGTGTTTGCCACAAAATATTGTGTCCCAAACCCATCTCTCTCTGTTCCCACCTTACCCAGTCGAACCCAACTGCTCCTGGACCCTGTGTCCTTCTCTCCTGACAAGGTGGAGAAGTTTTTGTCAAACCTCAACTCTGATTCTTCAACTGGACCAGACGGCATCAGCCCACGGGTCCTAAAATCCTGCTCTGCCGCTCTATCTCACCCTCTCTCTGTTCTTTTCACCCTCTCTTTTCATCATCTGGTCATCTGCCAGCATCTTGGAAATCAGCAAACATTACCGCTTTACACAAAAAGGTGCAAAAACAGATCCTTGTGACAACAGACCAATCAACCTGCTCCCAATTATCAGCAAAGTCATGGAATCCATCATTGCTTCGGATATCAAATCCTTCCTCTTATCCAATGGCTTGATCTCCGATCATCAATTTGGATTCAGACCAGGTCATTCTACTCTGGACATGTTGCTTCTGCTGTCTCAACAATGGATGGAGGTCCTCAATGCCAAACAGGAAATCAGAGCTTTCTCCCTTGACATATCACGTGCCTTCGATACGGTCTGGCACCCAGCTCTGCTCGCGAAACTCTCCTCCTATGGTATCCATGGAAATCTCCACGCTTGGCTTGCGGACTTCCTCTCTGGTCGTAGTCAATGTGTGGCCCTGAATGGAGTTCTCTCATCTCCCCTTCCTGTTCTGGCTGGAGTTCCCCAACGTAGTGTTCTGGGCCCTGTGCTTTTTCTGGTCTTCATCAATGATCTCTCTGACTCTCTGGAATATCCTCTCTATCTCTTTGCTGATGACTCCACTCTCTGCCGCTCCATTCCTCATCCCTTAGATCGGCAGTCTGCAGCCTCCTCACTCTCTGCAGACCTGGACAAAATCACAGCTGTGGAACAGAATCACA
>NC_136261.1:155110517-155283017 GCF_964187855.1 Myxine glutinosa | reverse complement strand
AGAATCATTTGAATCTCCCGCGATGACGCTAACTCCGAGGGCCTTTCACTCACTCACCGCAGGCAGGTTGGTGGTCTTTCTGTCTTCTACCGACTCCTCTCCGGCCTTGCTCCCCTAGCTCTCTCTGGGCTCTGTCCCCCAAATATTCCAACAAGTCGCACAAGATCTGCCTACAACCCTCTTATGGTTAAACTGCCAAAATCAAGACTTTCTGCTCACCTTCACTCTTTTATTCCTCTTTACTCCCGCCTCTGGAACAAACTCCCTCACTCTCTTCAATCCCACTCCTCCCTCCAGGTCTTTAAAACAGCTGTTCACCGCCATCTCTTATCTTCCCCATTCCAAAACTGTGATCTCTTCTACCCCCATTAATTCACCCCAGATCCACTTTTTTTGAAATTCCAACTTCTTTCCTGGAAGTTCTCGCAGTGTCCATTCGTTTTATACCTCTCCCAGCCCCCCCGCCTTCCCATGCCTCCTCCCCCTCCCCCCCCCCCTGCCAGCCCTCTCCCTCCCACAGATCTCCCGATGTCCCTGTTCTCTGCTGTTGTACTTGTGTGCTTCCTTCTCTCTCCCCATCTTGTCTCCCGCTCTCTTTATTGTACGTTTAGTGTCCTTTTTTTTGTGATTGATGTTAGCTCTTACACGAGCCTCGATCTAGTATACAAAAAAAAAAGTTCCATTACCTGTAAAAGTTAGAGTTTATAAAGCCTCCAGCAAACCGGTATGGATGGATGGAAGCAACGTGTGCACAGCGGATCGAAGATGTCAATACAATGGAAAAAACAGAGAAGATAATGGTTTGATGGATGAATGGATTGTCTCGAAGAAAAGAAATTTGAAGCTCAGAAATCAGGAAAGATTAAAAATCAAAACGAGTGAAGAAGAACTGAGGAAGAGAAGACGTGGTTTGTATGGTCATGTGTAACGGAGGTCAGAAGATGAAGCTGTAAAGATCGTGGTGGAAGGAAGAAAGCGGGGAGGGTGTCCTTAAAATACATATTATTGCGGTTTTGCCATAAAGGCAAACCCCCTATAGTTAATTGCACGACAACATGTAGCCTGCAGTAGTTAGTTATTTCTTATTGAATGTAAAGATTAGCCCTTTCCCATTGTGTAGTAATAAGGACCAAATATGCGTTGAGTAGGCAGGATGTCAAGCCTTCGTGTGGCTGGGGGAAGCCATTACTAATGTGCAGAAAGGCATGGCCAGAAGCACAGGCCCACGTGACCAGTGAGGAGGCGGGAACATGTCGCCGGGATGCGGCAAACCTCAGCCAATGGGAGGCTGTGGAACATTCGGGGAGTTCTTGGGGTCAGGTAAATACCCCCGCCCATCGACCACGAGGGCCTCTTGGATTTCGCAGTGCCGTGGACACACCTGAGCTCTTGCCTTTTCGCCACGCCCACGACAAGACCTCGCTTGCTTTTTCGTTTCTCCCACAACACGTGTTTAGCCTTTGTGTTTTCGTTGACACCAATCACTTCTTCGCCAATCTCTTGCGCCATCCGGCTGACCTGCAAGCGTTGGATTTCTACACGACACCTGAGCTGAAGTTTGTCTGCCTGCGTGGCAGCTTGTCCCACCTGTGCTAAGTTTGTCCATGCTGACTTCAAGGCGGCGGTTCGTCCTTAGGACATCATCACATCGAACTGCCCGTCCGGATCGAGGATCGGACTGCGGACACCACGTGGCCATTGAGGCAATCCCAGCAAGCACGTACATCAGTATGCCCTTAACCAGCGTGTCTTCCCCTGTGTGAGAGTGAGTGTGAAGGCGCCAAGTCGGGTTTATAGTCGGTAAGACTTGATAAGCTCTATCTTTTGTCTATTCTCTGTGCCTTCAAAATAAAAGGCTGTACATTTGGTTACTTTCCAACCTGTTGGATACGTCTTTTCTCCATTGGCCTAGCATCATCCGAGACTGAATTTGGCTTCATTCAGGTCCATAAATCACGTAAGGTAAAGCCGCTTTCCACACCGTGCAAATCCGCTCAGCACGCAATTGAATAAGGTGTGTGAAAGCGAGGGTTTGATCCCCGGTTTCTCCGGTCACGTGTCTTGAAGGTCTTTGGGAATATTTGACCAGTAAACTGGTGAATGGCTGGGAGATTGGCGATCGGAATTGCTCAGCAATCCGCCAACCACGAACTTAGTCGTGGACGGCGGCCTCAGTGGAACTGTAGTTCATGGGGGAACGGGGTAATAAACCCCCCTTTGTCCGTCGACGAACCCGGCATCTGCAACAATATATTGAAAATATCAAGAAATATATGGAATGTTAGTTTGCAAGAAAATGACATGATTGATAGATCCGTACGGAATAATGCTATCACTCAACCAACCTCCAGAATAAAGGAAGAAATGGTCATAAAACGGTTGTCATTATTGTCATCGTCGTCTTCAGCATGCTAACAAAAAACATGAAGAAGGCTGATTGGGGGGGGGGGGGGGGGGGGAGAGAGGGATGCACACAAGTACAACACTTGAGAGCAGGGACATCGGGAGATCTGTGGAAGGGAGAGGGCTTGGGGAAGGAGGCATGGGAAGGGAGGGGTGGGGGGAGTGGGAGAGGTATAAAACACATGGACACTGCTAGGACATCCAGGAAAGAAGTCGGTATTTCAAAAAAGTGGATCTGAGGTGAATTAACGGGGTTAGAAAAGATCAAGGTTTTGGATGTGGGAAGACAAGAGATGGTGGTGAACAGCTGTTTTAAAGACATGGAGGGAGGAGTGGGATTGAAGGGAGTGAGGGAGTTTGTTCCAGAGGTGGGAGAAAAGAGGAATGAAAGAGTGAAGGTGAATAGAGAAACCTGTGGTTTTCTGACTTTTTTTCCATACCCGTTAACATATTGAAATGAAACTTGGCGCATGACTTTACCATGATAAGTTACAGAACAAGATCGAGTTTCGGGGAATTTCATCAATTTTTCACAGTTATGCCCTTTTGGGCTTTGGAAATATCACATCGACAGGGGACACGTATTGCAAAGCAATAGTTCCTCTTGTTAAGAGTTGTATTCCATTGTGTGTTGCAGCAATGAGTGAGAGGTTGCTTTTTAACAGTCTTTCTGTGTATTTATCTGTTTAATGGACTTGTGTGAAAGTCCACTGAAATTACTGCGAGTTGAATCAACGTAAGGTGTATTAGCTATACTAGTGAGATACCCGTGCTACGCACGGGTGGGAGGTCAGAAGCAAACAGGCAATGCAGAAACGGCGAATGCTAAAGCATGAAACCAATAAATTCCACATTCCTGTCGCACCTTCAGTCACACGTCACACATGGACAGCAATTTCGTGAATGACTTCCATGAAAAAAGTACCTGTACGCAAACAAACGGGTACGTTCACGTATAGAAACATCGTGGGACCGTGGCGAATCTGCATATGGCGATCCGCGAATTTCACGTTTAGAAAGTAGAAATCATCACGGCATGTCGTCATTTACTTGTACTCGATATCTCTTTTTTCATTCCAAACAACATAACTCCAATCACAAATTAAATAGCATTAATATAAAAAATAAACTTTTAACAACATTGTTAATGTTTCCTTCATTGTAAAAACTACCAAGTCAACAGTTAAAAGGATTTTGAGCCGATAGATGTTATGGCCTCGGCAAGATCGATGGAGGCAGCGATCTGTTGGCTTATACACCGTCCAAATAGCTATGTGGAATTCTGTCATGTAGTGATTAAACCAACGTCGTTTGAACTTTGGCCGAGGTCATTATTTACTTTTAATGATGTTTATATACGAATCAAAAAGAAGATAATTGGTTTTGGGTCGTCCTTTCCGCATATCTCGTGGGATTGTGAGTTGGAGAGACGGCCGTGATGGCGGGAGGGGGTTGGCATTCTCTCAAGCAGGGATTCAACCCACGTCCTTATAAAAGGTCTTTGTCCGAGGTCATTCTTTTTAACTGTGTGTTTTCATTCGTCAGGTTGCGATCGGTGCAGCAGTTTGTGCGGTACCTGAGAACGGACGGACAGACGGACATTTGGTGAATTATAGTAAGATTTGTCCAAAATTTAGTTGGGAAAGAGCCAAGAAAGTGCCGAGATGTTTATACAATGGGTGAGGTCAGGCGGGCAGAGGGGATGGTACAGCAGAACTAGAACGGCACTCGGTAGAGCGCATACGACCACCAAGCTGAACATTTTTACCTCCGCCACCAAAGGTGGATGGAGGTTTTGTTTTCACCCCTGTCTGTTTGCCTGTCTGTTTGTCTGTCCGCTTGTCTGTCCGTTTGTTTGTGAACAAAATATCTCAAAACATTGTGAACGGATTCTGACGAAATTTGACAGAGAGGTAGTGTATGTGACAAGGACGAATGGATTCGATTTTCGTGAAGATCCGGATCCAGCTACTAGAATTTTAAAAGTGATTCTTCACCATTGGGAGATAGGGCCAAAAACGATACAAAGCAGGATATCTCAAAAGGTAATGGATGGATTTGGACGAAACTTGGTGGATAGGTTGTGTATGTGACAAGGAAGAATCAATTCAATTTTGGTGAAGATCTGAATATGGATTCGGACATGACAATTATTTAATTTTTTTAAGTGATTCTTCACCATTGGCATATCGGGCCGAAAACGATACATATCAGGATATCTCAAAAAGTAATGGATGGATTTGGACGAAACTTGGTGGACCGGTTGGGTGTATGACAAGGAAGAATCGATTGAATATAAGTGAAGATCCGGATCGAGCTAGTATACTTTTTAAGTGATTCTTCACCATTGAGTGAAATGGCTAACCAGACGGAGATGTGCTGATCTAGTATGTTTTGTATTGAAGCATGCGGTGCTACGCGCGCGACCTGCTACCAAGGAGGAAGCGGACAACGCGGTAAGTTTAATGTTCTTTATTCAAAGAGGTCACTGTAGCACTCGCGCGCTCCGGGCTGCGCGCCCGGTGTATATATCCTGAGGCCGCGCCTACCCCTCGGGTGTGGCCGCCACCCACTTGGTGCGCGGAATGATGTCACCACGCCAGAGGGCTTTCGTGTCTGCCACACGCACCCCCCCAGAATTCCCGTGCACCTGGAGGGCCAGTTTGCGGGGCAAACGGATGACCCGGCCGAAGCGCCTTCTGGCGACCGGCGGCGTCCGGGGTGCAGGGATGCCAGGGTGCCGGGATGGGTGCCGGACCGGGGGGCGGCGTGCTGGGCGGTGCCGGGGGTCCGCCCGCAGGGGGCGGCCCCGACACGGGGGCCGAGCCACCGGTGGTGGGTGGTCCACGTCGAGGTGGGCCAGCTTGAGGCGGTCTATGGAGACCCGGTCAGGAGTGCCGCCGATGTCCAGGGTGAAATGTTTCACCCCGGTCTCCAGCACGCAGAAAGGCCCGTCGTACGGGGGCCGCAGTGGTGTCCGGTGGGCGTCGTGCCGGACGAAGACGTACTCCGCGGTGTGAAGCTCCGGGGCGACGTGTGTAGGAGGGTGCCCGTGGTGCGTCGTCGGCACCGGGGCGAACATCCGGGCGGTCTCCTGCAGCGCAGAACGCTCCTGCGCCGCGGACCAAGGTGCCGTGGGGTCGGGGAGGAACTCGCCCGGCACCCGCAGCGGTTGTCCAAAGACCAACTCCGCTGCGGATGCATGCAGGTCCTCCTTGGGCGCCGTCCGGAGGCCCAGCATAACCCAGGGGAGCCTGTTGACCCAGCCGCCATCGCGGAGGGTGGCCCGGAGCGCGGCCTTCAACGAGCGGTGGAACCGCTCGCACAGGCCTTTGGCCTGGGGGTGGTAGGCCATGGTTCGGTGCAGCTGGACCCCGAGCCCCCGCGTGACCGCGGCCCAGAGCTCCGAGGTGAACTGGGGGCCGCGGTCGGACGAGATGTCCGAGGGGGCGCTGAACGGGGCGACCCAGGTGGTGATGAATGCCTGCGCGACGTCTGCCGCCGTCGTCGCCGCCAAAGGCACGGCCTCCGGCCACCGGGTGGTGTGGTCCACCATGGTAAGGACATGGGTGAAACCCCGCGAGGGGGCAGAGGTCCCACTAGGTCCACGTGCACGTGGTCGAACCTACGTGCCGGCACCGTAAACGGGGCCAACGGGGCCAACGGGGCCTGGGTATGCCGGTGCACCTTCGCGCGCTGGCACGCGAGGCACGTCCTGGTCCAGGCAAGGACGGCCTTCCGGAGGCCATGCCAGACAAACTTGTCGGCGACCAACCTCTGGGAGGCCTTCGTGCCCGGGTGGGACAGGCCGTGGATGGCGTCAAAAACCTGGCGCTGCCAGCCTGTGGGCACGATGGGGCGAGGCCGCCCGAGGGAGACGTCGCAAACGAGGACCGTGCCCGCGCCGTCGAAGGCCACCTCGGTGACGCGGAGGCCCATGACGGCGGTCCGCAAGGCCTGGACCCCGGGGTCGGCGGCCTGGTCCGCCGCCATCCGGGCATAGTCGCTGCCAATGTGGACTGCTTGGGCGACGGCCCGGGAAAGGCAGTCGGCCACCGGGTTGTCCTTTCCCGCGACGTGTCGGATGTCCGTCGTGTACTCGGACACGGCCGCGAGCTGACGCTGTTGCCAGGCCGACCACGGCTCGGCAACCTTGCCCATCGCGAAAACCAGCGGCTTGTGGTCGACGAAGGCCGTGAACGCACGGCCCTCGAGCAGATGGCGGAAGCGCCTGATCGCCAGGTGAAGCCCAAGCAACTCGCGGTCGAAGGTACTGTAACGGCGTTCGGGCGGGCGAAGCTGACGGCAGAAGAACGCCAGCGGTTGCCAAGCACCACGCACCCATTGCTCGTGCACCGCGCCCACCGCGTAGTCCGAGGCGTCGGTGGTGAGGGCGATCGGTGCATCGGGCGCCGGGTGCGCGAGCATGGTGGCGTTGGCCAAGGCGAGCTTCGCGCCCGAGAATGCCGCGTCCATCTGCTCGGTCCAGGTAACGTCACCTTTGCCCGGCTTCCCTCGAAGGGCCTCGTGTAAGGGGCGCAGGAGCTGGGCGATGCGGGGTAGGAACCGATGGTAAAAGTTTACCATGCCCAGGAACTCCTGGGGCCCCTTGATCGTGCGGGGGTGCGGAAACCCCTTCACCGCCTCCACCTTGGCCGGTAGGGGGACGGCCCCGTGCCTGGTGACGCGGTGCCCCAAAAAGTCGATTTCAGCGACACCGAACCGGCACTTGGCGGGGTTCACGATCAGGCCGTGCTGCCCCAGACGTTCGAAGAGCGTGCGGAGGTGACGAAGGTGCTCTTCGCGGGACGAGCTGGCGACGAGGATGTCGTCCAGGTAGACGTACAAAAAATCCAAGCCGCGCAAGACGCTGTCCATGAGGTGCTGGAACGCGTGAGCCGCATTTTTCAAACCGAAGGGCATCCGAAGAAATTCGAAAAGCCCGAATGGCGTGATGACAGCCGTCTTCGGGATGTCCTCCGGCCTGACAGGAACCTGATCGTAGCCGCGCACGAGGTCCACCTTTGAAAATAAGGACATCCCCGCCAACCGGGCGGAGAAGTCCTGGATGTGGGGGACGGGGTAGCGGTCGGGGGTGGTGGCGTTGTTGAGGCGCCGGTAGTCCCCGCACGGTCGCCATCCCCCGCCGGGCTTGGGCACGATGTGGAGCGGGGACGCCCACGCGCTCTCGGAGTGCCGCACGATGCCGAGCCGCTCCAGCGTAGCGAACTCCACTTTAGCTATGGCGAGCTTCGTCGGCTCGAGGCGGCATGCCCGGGCGTAGACCGGTGGCCCGGCGGTGGGGATGTGATGTTCCACCCCGTGCTTGACGGTCCCCGCCGAGAAGGTGGGCCGTGTGAGGGCCTGGAAACCCGCGAGGAGGCGGGCGAATTCGTCCGCTGCCAGAAGCGTACAGAAGAACCTGGCCGGAACGGAACCACTCAGCAAGCCGCTCGGCGAGCCGCTCGGTGAGCCGCTCTGTGAGCTGCTCAACGAGGCGGGCAGCGCGCACGCGAGCGAGCTGAACGTCTCAGCCTGGACAAGCCTTCTGCACTTTACATCAACCAGTAATCCATTAGCGCATAAGAAGTCTGCGCCGAGCAGTGCCATGGGCACGTCGGCCGTAACGAACGACCAACGGAAAACCTGCCCTCCGAACCGCAGAGAGAGACAGCGTTTTCCGTACGTGCGTATAGACGTACCATTGGCCGCAAGCAGCGCGGGACCTCGGCCCGCGGTGTGCTTGTCGGACGTACCGGCAGGAATGACACTCACCTGTGCCCCCGTGTCACACAGGTAACGGCGCCCGGACAAGGTGTCCGTTATGTACAGAAGGCTGTTTGAATTGCCGACGCTCACCGTTGCCACCGAGCGCCGGCTCGCCCGTTTCCCGACCTGCTGAATGAGCACGGCGGGCGACACTGCCGAGCTTCGTGGCCGAACTTGGCGTCGAAGAAACCTGTGGTGAGTGTTACGGAGGGTGTAACGGGAAAGAGTGCGCAAGAGTATGGGCGAGAAAGGTGTGTAACGGACGGGTGCATGAGGAAAGAGTGCGCTGTCTAGAGTTAGGGTGAATGCGCGACCGAGAGTGGGGGTAAGAGTAGTAAGAGTGACACGGAGCGTGAGTTGGTTGTGGCAGGTGAGAGAGGATGTACACCTGGAATGGAAGGATGCACACCTGGAATGGTAGAGCGTGTTTGGGAATGCACACTGGAATTGGTAGTGAGGCACGTGGTTGGGTGTGCAAGTGAGAGCACACCTGTGGTTGTCACAGAGGAGGTGACCGAGGAGGGGGCGCGAAGAGGTGTGAAGGAGGAGGTGTGCGAGAATGTCCGACTCTGGGGTGTGTGAGGAAAAAGTGCGCGCCGAGGAGTGAGTGTGCTGTCGAGAGTGAGTTGGTCGTAGTGCGTGTGCGAGGGGGCACATGGAAGCGCGGAGTGGGGAGTGTTACAGAGGATGTAACGAGAGAGTGTACACCTGTGGTGAGTGTTACGGAGGGAGTAACGAAAGAGGATGCGCGAGAAAGGTGTGTAACAGACGGGTGCATGAGGAAAGAGTGCGCTGTCAAGAGTAAGGGAGAATGCACACCTGTGGTGAGTGTTACGGAGGGAGTAACGAGAGGAGGTGCGACGACGAGGTACCAAGGTGAGTGGCGATATACATGGAAATGTATATGATGTGAGGGGAGCTTCAGTCGGTTTGGGGGTTGATTTGGATCCGGGTGTTCATGAGAGGCCGTTGGTGAAGTGTGCGACAGGTACGGAGTGCGAAGGAGGAAGTAATGGAATATGTGCAAGGTCGGTGCTCAAATCGTGATGGTGTGCTCGCTAACCAAATAAAGAGTTTGCAGGTGGCGAAATTGGTGTCGGGAGCGAGATTCGAGGCCCGAACCAAATTTTTTAAACGTCTAAAAGAAAAAAAATTGGTCAAAATTTGGAGCGGCCGAAATTTGTTTTTTGAAATCCCAAATTGAGTCGTGCCATGAACAATCAAGGCGATCGGATGCCGGTGGGAGAGATAGACGGGGTAGAATCGACCCAGGACCTCGGGGAAATGTATGTGGAGGAAAGGGAGGAGGAGAACAATGGCAATGTGGTTGAGGAGATGTCAGGCGCGCAAAATGGCGTCCTCGCGCACGTGGGTGTAGCGGCACCAAATTTAGCGGCGCCCGTGACCGTAGCAGCACCAAATTGCGCTGCGCACGTAACCGCGGCGGCCGAGCCCACGGCGCCGATAGACATGAACCTCTTTCTGATTCAACTCGCGGCAAGCATGGAGAAGCTAAATGATAAGATGGATGCTCAGGGTCAGCAATTGAGGGGCCAAATGAGGGACTAAGCAAGGGGTACTTGTGAGCAATTAAGAGACGGGTTAAACAATAAGGGGAAATAAATTTGAAGGGTTAGACAACGGGATAAAAGAGGTGAAGAATGGGTTAACGGGGGTGGAAAATAGAATGGCTGCCCAGGAGAAACAGATGAGGGCGGCATCCACAAAAGAGATGGAGGAGATGAAGGAGGAGATACGACGAGGTGTAAGCGAGGAGGTCTCGGGGGTACGCGAGGAGGTAAAGCGAGGTGAGAAGCGTATGGAGAAAGAGGTGAGGAATAATACGGCTAGGTTACAGGGGGGCATAGAGGACCTGATGCAGGAAATAGAGCAGCTGACGGTGGGACAAAAAGAACTGGTGGATCAAGTAGAAAAGAACACTGCGGTACTAGGAGGGTTAAAAGCGACACAAAGAGACATCAAGGACGACTTGATAGCGACGAAGAGGCAATGCCAGATGGTACGTGAGGGATTGACAACGAGGTTGGACGAGGTGACAGAAGTAATGGAGACGAAGGACCGAGAGGTGAGGACGCACATAGAAACGGTTAAAGTGGCGTTAGAGGACGAAATTGAGGAGACGCACCGGGAAATAAAGAAGGTAAATTGGATGCTCAGAGGGATGAATTGGGACAGATGAGGGTGGCATCTACAAAAGAGTCGAGGAGGGAGGAGATCAGAACACCGAAAAGCCTGGAAGTTGTGGTTGGACCAAGCGAGAGACGTGCAAAGAGAGGTGCATCAGAGAGTTGGCAGTACACAAGCAAGCATTGAGAGAAGGAGTTCTGAGAGCAAGCATTGAGAGAGAGTCCTGAGAGCAAGCAAGAGGAGTACCACGAGCAGCACCAGGCAGCTTTAACTCGACCGGCAGAGCTCGTCCCGCGGCAGCTCGCACGACCGCAGCTTGGGCGTTGACGGCGGTGCCGACCGTGGCCGCGGAGGAACGGAGCTGCCGCTCCCGGCCCGACCGTGACCCAGTTCCAGTGGACCTTCCTCTCCCTCCAGCCATCCACCTCCTGCCATTCCTATCATCATTCCCCGCGTGAGTCTGTCTTTGTTTGTTCTGTCCCTGGGTATTAATTAAGCCTGTATAGTTAAGCTAAGTTTCGCTGTGTCACCTTGCCTCTTCTGTAAATTATTTTATTATCCTTCCTTCTCCTTGGTTATTTTGGTCTTGTAAATAGTAAATAAATTATATTTGTATTCCTTACCTGTTGTCTTTCTTCTTCTTCACATCCTTCGCTTTAGTCTTTTCCCCATTGAATATCTGTGGCGCGATTCGGCCAACGTTCGGGAATCGGGTTAGTCGGGGTGACTGTTAGGGCCGCGGTGCCATCCGCTCGGCAAACCAACATCCTACCCCTCGGGCATGGCCGCCGCCCACTTGGTGCGCAGAATGATGTCACCACGCCAGTGGGCTTTCGTGTCCGCCACAGTATCCCACTGATAGGTCAGATCTGGATTCGGACCTGAACCAAAATATAATTGGCTTGTTCTTGTCACCTAATCAACTCATCCACCTTGTTTCGTTATAACTCGTCTGGAACCTTTTGAAATATCATGCTGTAGATACTGTTACGTACAGATATATCGGTTTCGGCCCGGCCATCTCTCAATTATGAAGAACCACTTAAACAATTCTCAGATTGGGATCTTCACCAAAACTTCATCGATTCTTCCTTGTGACACACCCAACCTGCCCACCAAGTTTCGGCCGAATCCGTCCCCAAATCTTCGAGATATCCTGTTCACACACAAATAGGGACGAAAACATAACCTCTATCCACCTTTTCTGGCAGAGGTATAAATAATATTGAAAAATGAAGAATCAATCCTCAAGGAGGACGGATCTCAATTGTGATGACGTCACACACAGTTCCTGACGTGATTACATAGCCTATATAGTATTATATTTAGTGTTTACAAAAGGATTATAAAGGAGATGTTTTAGGTCTATGGAAAACGATGTCACTGCGAATTATATAAATATTACCTTATTTTGGAATTATTGACAGTTAATCTTCCCAAACGACAGTACAATATGAAGAATTGTCTTCGGCGGTGTATAGTTTCGCACCCTTAGTAGGTTGTTGGTATCTTGCGTTAATTTCGACATAGCTTTAGTAATGAAAATTTGAAAGGAATTGAACCTCTCTTAGCTCTTGAGTCATTCACTTTTGATTAGTAATTAAGTTATCCTCTTTTTATTTTTATCCACATGTCAGACGATATTTATTCTTGATCACGTGGTGCACGCCTCATGTCACGTGTCCGTGTTTGTACATTTACATTATGTCCCTTCGGCCGCTAATTCTGCTGCTCCTGGTTTTCCTGCTTGCATCTCTTGGTCTCTGGGCGATCGTGACACTTGCTTGGGGAGACAGGTGTGGACCTACGCGGAGTAATGTTTTCAACACGGTGTTAAAATACTTAAACACTTTAAACCCCGCTACCTGTATAAATGAAAGTGACACTTTTACCCGTTTTTGTAAGATTCTAGTCTGTGCCGAGATTAATTGCTTCGTTTGACCTACCATTGGACGATTAACATACCCATGGATATCTCGAGCTCTTAATACCTCCACGAGCCTGGTGTTCACCTGACGGTTAAGGTGGCCGGTTTGAGATCTAATGGTCCTGAATTTGAGGTCCTGTCGTTCGTTGAATTAACACTCGGTGGGTAGACTCGGCCTGCCATCCTTCCGAGGTTGGTAAAATGAGTACCAGCTTACTGGTAATGGGGGCACTGCATCGGCGACACAGCTGCGCCCCCAGAACTAGATGGTATTCATAGAATACTTACCCTGGGCAGTAAACTTGGTGTGAGCCAAATATTCTGTTTTTGAACGTTTATTTTCTTTGATCCAATGTGGCTGCCAGACCACGTGAGCGATGACATCATACATTTATATTTTCTAATATATTAATTGTTGCGTAGGTTACACTCAATAAATTTCAACTTGATCAGACGAAGTTTTGTCCCTATCGAATGATGACGTCATAATTACGGCACCAATGACGTCATTGTTAACACATACCGCATGCGGAGTTATTTACAATGAGCTACGTTTCAATTTTTTCCCATGAGTGGTTTCAGATATCGAGGTGTAACGTTTTTCAATTTTTTTGGTCAGGATGGTGCCTGGACTACGTGACCTATGACGTCATAATTATCAGGAAAATAATTATACAGGTAAAATTTCGTGTCAATCGGACCAACGGTTGCCGAGAAAATGCATTTTTAAAATGCAGACACGCCATACGTATGTATGTACGCACCCGAATGCCTAACCCTGCTTTTAGCTTTGCGAGTGCAGGGGAAAATGATGCAACCAGCAGCCACAGTCTGCATACGAACCAACACCACCATTTTCATCCTTGTTTGTTTCTCTGTTTGGTTTTGTTTTCATCCTTGTTTGTTTTTTTTTGAACAGATATCTCAAAAAGTTGTGGGTGGATTCGGCCGAAACTTGGTGGATGAGTTGGTTCGGCGACAACAAGAAGCCGATTCGATACTGGCTCAGGTCGGGATCCAGATCCGGTCTATCAATGGGATCCAAAATGTAACCTCTTCAGTCTGGTTCGGCTCTGTCTTGAATTGAAGTCTTGGTTTAATTTTTACATGCGACATGTCATGCGTTGTTGTCAATCGTCATCGTTGTTGTTGGGGATCGATTCTTGAAATGTGCACCCATTGGTCAGACAGCTGCCGGACCCACCCACAATTGTCACTTGACTCCACCCACCATGGCACCCGGACATTGATCTATGTCGTAACTTTTTTGAAGCCATTTGTCCGCCATCTTTGCTCTCCCTTGAGTTCCTGCACACTGGATCGCTGCTAACAGATCGCTTACCAATGAAATTTGATTCCTCTTCTCCTTTGATCACGATCGTCGCTGTTTTTACCACCTCAAACAGCACACGATGGCATTTCATAAATACTATAGCAATGCTTTTTAGCTCACCTGGAACGAAGTTCAGGAGAGCTTATGCGATGGCGTGCCGTCCGTCCGTAAACACTTGAAACTTCTTCTCCGAAACCGCTGATGGGATTGCGACCAAATTTGTCAGAAATGATATTTATTGTGTTGTGAATAAAGTTTGTTCATGGCATTAATAAAGTCGGGGTCTAAGGGGTCTACCAGGGGGTCAAAGTGGATCCAGGTTTGACCCCCCCAAAATAGGAATTTGCTTTTTCCTTTGAAACTACACACACGATTTCGATGAAACTTTACCACAACCTTCACCATCCGTGATGTATGAACGTTTGTTCACGACATTTAAAAAAATCTGTTCGTTTGAGGGTAAACGGGGGTCAAAGTGGTTCCAGGTTTGACCCCCCAAAATAGATATTTGCTTTCTTCTCTGAAACTACACACACTATTTCGATGAAACTTCACCACAACCTTCTCTCACTAGATCTACCCTCACTCCTCTTCTGCATCTCTCTTCTTCACTCACTCTTTTTCATTTCACTACTCTTCATCTCATTCTTCTCTCGCTTCTCTTCTCTCACTCTCTCACTACTCTTCTTCTCTCAGTAATCCTCTTCTCTCATTACTCCGCTTCTAATAATAATAATAATAATTCATTTATTTTGTATAGCGCTTTTCCAGAAGCCCAAAGGCGCTTTGACAGAGTGGCAAACATAATGCATAACAATACATGAAAACAACAATTTCAAAAAAGACAAGAATCAATAGGGAAATATTTAAAGCAAAAGGAGGGAGAAGGAGAAGAGATAGTCAGGGGTTAAATGCTGTGGGTTGAATGTTGAATGCAGTGTTGAACAGGTGGGTCTTTAGTGATGTTTTGAATGTGGTGAGTGAGGAGGAGTCTCTGATGGTGTGAGGTAGTGAGTTCCAGAGGGTGGGCGCAGCGATGGAGAAGGCCCTGTCCCCCCAGGATCTGAATTTGGTCCGGATGCTTTCTAGATTTGCTTCTGCACCGAATAGGTAATAAAGGTAATAAAGATATCTTCAAGCATCTGAATTTGCTTCTCTCACTAGATCTTCCCTTACTCTTTCTCTTCTCTCACTACTCTTCTTCTTCTCACACTTCTCACTCCTCTTCTCTCAATCCTCTTCACTCACTCTTCTCTCAATCCTCTTCACTCACTCTTCTCTCAAACCTTTTCGCTCACTCCTCTTCCCACTCCTCTTCTCTCACTCTGCTTCCCCTCTCACTATTCATCTTCTCTCACTACTCTTTTCACGAGATCTTCCCTCAGATCTTCTTCCCTCAGTAGATCTTCCCTCACTCGATCTTCTCTCACTTTTTCTCACACTAGTATTCTTCTTCTCTCTCCTCTTAGTCTTCTTCTGTCACTCCTCTTCTCTCACTCCGTTGTCTGGAGTCTAGACTCGAGGTGTAGACGCTCTAGACCTAGAGTCTAGAGCAACCTATTCATGTATCAACTTGTTGACCTTTAATGAGTTGTTTGCTGGACTATCTGCTTTCTTAGGCAGGAATTATTATTTTTTCCTTTAAAAACGAGTCTCATAGAAGAGCAACATTGAACCGACAGTGTGGGAGCAGGGCACCAATTTGGCACAATTGGCAAACGAATGAACAGGAACAGAAGAAGTGAGAGCAAACACTGAAACCAGGAAGTAATAAGAGGGTTGGGTTAGGAAGGGTTATTGGGGTAATAAAGATCATTGGTCAGGATGGGGGATGATATAAGCTGGTGGTGCTTGCACTGCCGGCTTTTGAAGCCTTGCGCTGCGGAAGGAGCTCTTGATTGGGAGCTTGATTTTACCTTGATTTAGATGATCTCTGCTTCTCTTCTGGATTTGGTTATGACAAACTTCCCTGAAAATGTCTGCTGCTCTTCTTCTGCTCCAATCGGCTCATCTGATCATGTGCTTGTCAAAGTGGACATCTCTCTGACCATTCTCAGAGAGCCTCCTCAGCGTCGACGAGTCTGGCATTTCACTCGGGCCAACTGGCACGGTCTTCAAGCAGCCATCAATCATCTGGACTGGTCTCCCATCTCTACCGCCTCTGACATCAACTCATCCTGGGAATTCTTTCAAAGTAAATTGCTCTCTCTCATGCACAGATTTATACCATCTCGTCTTCAGTTGTCATACCCTTCCTCCCGTCCATGGTACACGGAATCTTGTGGTGAGGCTGTTGCCCTGAAACAACTTGCTTTCGTCTCCTGGAAAGCAAATCCAACGGAAGGAAATCTCATTTCCTTTCACAAAGCCCGAAACAAGTGTGTGTCCACCCTCAGGAGAGCCAGGAAACAATATCTCACCATTCTCAAGACCGAACTCTCTTATCTGTCTCCCTCTTCCAAATCCTGGTGGCGTCTGGTCAAATCTGTTTCTGGTGTTTGTTCCCCCTCCATCCCCTCCCTCACCTCAAACGGCTTAACGGCTGACTCCGCACGTGAAAAAGCTGAATGCCTCAACTCTGTGTTTGCCTCTAAATCTTGTGTCCCAAACCCATCCCTCTCTGTACCCACCGTACCCAGTCGTACCCAGCTGCTCCTGGACTCTGTGTCCTTTCCTCCTGACAAGGTGGAAAAGTTTCTGTCAACCCTCGACTCTGATTCTGCAACTGGTCCTGACGGCATCAGCCCACGGGTCCTAAAATCATGTTCTGCTCTTTCACTCCCTCTTTCTGTTCTCTTCACCCTCTCTTTTGCTCAAGGTCATCTGCCATCTGCTTGGAAATCAGCCAACATCACCGGTTTGCACAAAAAAGGTGCAAAAACAGATCCCAGCAACTACAGACCAATCAGCCTTCTCCCAATTATCAGCAAAGTCATGGAATCCATCATTGCTTCAGATATGAAATCTTTCCTCTTCTCCAATGGCTTGATCTTTGATCATCAATTTGGTTTCAGACCTGGTCACTCTACTCTGGACATTCTGCTTCTGCTTTCTCAACAATGGATGGAGGTCCTCAACGCCAAACAGGAAATTAGAGCTGTCTCCCTTGACATTTCACGTGCCTTCGATACGGTCTGGCATCCAGCTCTGCTCACCAAACTCTCCTCCTTTGGTATCCACGGAAATCTCCACGCATGGCTGGCGGACTTCCTCTCTGGTCGTAGTCAACGTGTGGCCCTGAATGGGTTTCTCTCATCTCCTCTTCCTGTTCAGGCTGGAGTTCCCCAAGGTAGTGTTCTGGGCCCTGTGCTTTTTCTGGTCTTCATCAATGATCTCTCTGACTCTCTTGAAAATCCTCTCTATCTCTTTGCTGACGACTCTACTCTCTGTCGCTCCATTCCTCATCCCTCAGATCGGCAGTCTGCAGCCTTCTCACTCTCTGCAGACCTGGACAAAATCACAGACTGGTCAAACAAGTGGAACATGTCTTTCAATCCTGACAAATCTCACACTCTTACAATGTCTCTCCGAAAGGACCGACTGGACAACCCTCCCATCTACTTTCTCAACAATCCTCTCCAAGAAGTTCTGTCGCTCAAGCTTTTGGGTCTCACTATCTGCCATGATCTTTCTTGGGAAAACCACATTTCCAAGCTGGCCTCCAAAGCCAGTCGCCGACTGGGCATCCTCCGTCGTGCGAAGTCCTTCCTTGGCACACCTGAGCTCCTCACCACATACAAGGCTTTCATCCGCAGCTCAATGGAATACTGTTCCCCCCTCTGGGCTGGTGCTCCTGCCTCACACCTTGCTCGGCTTCACGCTGTTGAGGCCAAAGCTTTCAGAATCATTGGAATCTCCTGCGATGTAGTCAACACCGAGGGCCTTTCACTCACTCACCGCAGGCAGGTTGGTGGTCTTTCTGTCTTCTACCGACTCCTCTCCGGCCTTGCTCCCCCAGCTGTCTCTGTGCTCTGTCCCCCCAATATTCCTTCAGGTCGCACAAGATCTGCCTGCAACCCTCTTATGGTTAAACTGCCAAAGTCTAGGCTCTCTGCTCACCTTCACTCTTTCATTCCCCTTTTCTCCCACCTCTGGAACAAACTCCCCCACTCCCTTCAATCCCACTCCTCCCTCCAGGTCTTTAAAACAGCTGTTCACCACCATCTCTTATCTTCCCCCATCGAAAACCTTGATCTTTTCTACCCCCGGTAATTCACCCCAGAGTCCTTGCAGTGTTCATATGTTTTATTCCTCTCCCACCTCCCCCCAAGTCCTCCCGATGTCCCTGCTCTCAAATGTTGTGTTTGTGTCCTTCCCCCTCTCTTTTGTGTCCTTCCCCCTCTCTCCCCATCTTGTCTGCCGCTCCCCTTGTTTTTTGTGTTTTGTGTGTCGGTTTGTCTTTTTGTGTGATTAATGTTCGCTCTTTCACGAGCCTCGATGTTGTATCCCCCCAAAAAAAAAAAAAAAAAATCTCTTGCTTGAGAGCTTGATTTAGCTCTTGATTGAGAGCTTGATTGCTCTTGATTGAGAGCTTGATTTTAGCTTGATTGAGAGCTTGATCTCTTGCTTGAGAGCTTGATTTAGCTCTTGATTGAGAGCTTGATTTTAGCTTGATTTAGCTCTTGCTTGAGAGCTTGATTTTAGCTTGATTTAGATGATCTCTTGCTTTAGAGCTTGATTTAGCTCTTGATTGAGTGTTGATAGCTTCTGATTGAGAGTTTGATCTCTTGCTTGAGAGCTTGATTTAGCTCTTGATTGAGTGTTGATTGAAGGGTGATTGGGGTAATAAAGATCATTGGTCAGGATGGGGGATGATATAAGCTGGTGGTGCTTGCACTGCCGGCTTTTGAAGCCTTGCGCTGCGGAAGGAGCTCTTGATTGAGAGCTTGATTTAGATGATCTCTTGCTTGAGAGCTTGATTTAGCTCTTGATTGAGAGCTTGATTGCTCTTGATTGAGAGCTTGATTTTAGCTTGATTGAGAGCTTGATCTCTTGCTTGAGAGCTTGATTTAGCTCTTGATTGAGAGCTTGATTGCTCTTGATTTTAGCTTGATTTAGATGATCTCTTGCTTGAGAGCTTGATTTAGCTCTTGATTGAGAGCTTGATTGCTCTTGATTGAGAGCTTGATTGAAGCTATTATTGAAGCTCTTATTAATAATATCATTATATTAATAATCTATTAATTATCTATTAATTAATTAATTATCTATTAATAATAATATAATAATAATAAGCTATTATTATTATTATTGAAGCTGTACTATATGGAAGCTATTGAGAGCTTGATAGGTCTTGATTGAGAGTTTGATCTCTTGCTTGAGAGCTTGATTTAGCTCTTGATTGAGTGTTGATTGAAGGGTTATTGGTGTAATAAAGATCATTGGTCAGGATGGGGGATGATATAAGCTGGTGGTGCTTGCACTGCCTGCTTTTGAAGCCTTGTGCTGCGGAAGGAGCTCTTGATTGAGAGCTTGATTTTAGAATTTGGCCAGAGTCCTGGCACGCAATAACTTGCACATTATTATTATTTAACTTTGGGATCTTTGACATCCTTTTGTGAATGCGAGCAGTTGGAATAGCTGGCTTAATACTGCTGACGATGTATGACTAAGTCAATGATGCATTGCCCAGCCTGCAGAGCACCAGGGTGACAGTTTTTAGTTAGGCTGGGAATTGAACCCAGACATGACAATTCAAAGTCGAGGATGCTGTTCGACTCCATACGTTGAATAACAAGGTTCAGCTACATTGCGAATATACATTTAGGCCTTTGGTAATCACGTATCAATTCGTTGATACTTCTCACTGAGCTATTATTTAATGATCATCTTTAGCATTTGTCTGTTATGTTCAAAGAGTAATCTTGATTGTCTGCAATCCCGGCACCAGGCAGCTTGCCTTTCCAGGAAGCCTCGATGAGCTGCAATATCTGGCTGCGCGGCTGGGTACCTTCCAGGCTGAGTACCCAGGCTCTGTGATGATCATATTTTGTTGTGGCTACTTGTACAAGCAGACCTTTGCTATTCCTGGCTCTGTGTTTCTGGTGAGTGTACTGTCTATTTATTAAATTTATTTGGTGGCTACTACTTTGTGTTACCCGACTTAAAGATATATGTTTTATACTTTGAAATTTATTTTACTTTCAAATGTTATTTCATTTAGGATTGTACTATACATGTCGAGAATTTCAACTTTTAATAGTTTTTTTTCTGATGAGAAATGTTCAAAAGAAACTCCAGTTTATACATTAATTACCGTCGCCAGAGGAAGGGGGTATTGCATTTAGGTGTGTTTGTTTGCTTGTTGCTTGCAAAATCGAAGATTTTTCAAGTATATTGGTCGGTTGCGTTTGCGGTTCTGTCTGTTTGTCTGTTTGTTTGTCACCGGCCTACAGGTCACAATTTTCAACCGTTCGTCACGAAACTTCACTAAGTTGTATTGGTCGTCCCAGTTGAGAAGCCTATTGTTTTTGGGGTCAAAAGGTCAACATAGACATAGTCAACATAGGGGGGAGGCAGATTTTGCAAGTATCGTGCTCCGCATGACGTCTTCTTGCTTGTCTGTCTGTTTGTCCACACATAATGAGTATGCTTTTCCCTCCAATCGTTGGTCCGATTGACAAGAAATTTTCACAATAGGAGCGCCACCTCCTGCATAATTTTTGTTAATGACAATTATGACATCATAGATCATGTGGTGCAGGCGCCATCTTGAGAAAAAAAAACGAAAAACGTTGCACCTCTTTATCTCCGAAACCGCTTTATGGTGAAAATTGAAACATGGCTCATTGTCAAGTACTCCTGCTGAGGAACAACATATATTGATGATGATGTCATTGGTGCCTTCATTATGACCTCATAATTAGACAAGTAGAACGCTTGATCCGATCAGTTTGAAATTTCTTGAGCATGATCTGCACAAAAATTGTACAGGAGGATTAAATTGACGACATCATCGGTCACGTGGTTCAGCAGCCATATTGGATGGAACATAAATCTATGTTAATACACCACACAAACACAGCAACTAATAAACACCACACAGACACAGTTGCCAATAAACACCACACAAAATACACAACACAAACACGTCTTGGCGAGGGTCTGCAATCTCTGATTGCTCTTTCTTGTTCTTGTATGGGAAAATGTGATTCACTTGACGTTGTTTAGCTCCATTGCATTTTTCGAGAACGCAACTACAAGGTTAAGTGAGGACCGAGTGTATTAGCTTGCAGGTGGGTTGAGTTGGTCAAACATTATTTTGACCGGTGAGACCTGTAAGTTTAAATTCCATCTTTCATCTCACTCAAGGTGTAACGATTAGAGCGTCCCCTTTGGGTCTGAGGTCGGCAGTTCCGTCCCCGCATCCGAGTCGTGCCAAAGTCTTAGAAAATGGTGTGTGCTGCTTCCTTCAGGCCTCTGTATAACCTGATGGCCTGCCAGTTTCCCAATGTAGTCGGTGTAATAAGCCGTATGGAGTATAGAAGAGGCTTGACTCGATTGAAATCATTCAAGTAGGGTTTACTCAGCAAGAACTGAACAACCTGTAACAACAGATGTAAAGATAGGCCCGTCACATTTGACAAGCATAATAATGCAACAAGCATAACAATACAACATGCATAATAATTAACAGGCCTACCGTACTTATCACACACGTCTCCAGTAGCCATCTTGAAAATCGTAATGATTATGGGTCATGGGAGGACCCAGAAATATATAGCCCGTGACACTGTTGTTGTTAAAAGGGGAAGGTCGAGGGCTTACAGTACACGAGATTTGAACGACAATCTATGACATTCTCCCCCTCTTGAAAGAAGAAACTAATAAGTCCTACAAATCCAGGCGATCAGGTGGTCTTTTATCACGCCCCGATCTGCGCAGTGCAGGTGCATGAGGGACATTCTTCGGAGTGCTTTCAACCTCTGAGAAACAGGCTGCATCTTAATTTCCAGTCATGAGCTGATTGGGTGACGGAACCCCCTAGATTGCGTCCGTGACTAGTTCAGGCGATTTATGTACAGGAGGATCTATGCCACCAGAGTTTTGGACCTCACCACATGGTGCCAGGTCACGCAGAGCCACAGTTGTCTCTTTACCACCAGGGTAACGCACATGAGCATACTGAGGGTTTGCCTCAAGCAGTTCCACCTCCTCAATGAGTGGGTCATACTTTTATTTTCGCACATAACGTTTCAAGAGAACAGGTCCTGGTGAGGAAAGCCATGTCGGAATTGAACAGCCACTTGTAGACCGACGTTGATAATTGAATAAACACTCGTGTGGAGTAACATTGGTAGCAGTCGAGAGTAGTGAACCTATGGAATGTAACGTGTCTAGCAGAATGTCCTCCCATTGAGAGCTTGATAGGCCTCGTCATTTGAGAACCAGAGTAATATTCTTCCAAATCACACCGTTGTAACGTTCGCACTGGCGATTCCCTTCAGGATTGTACGGGGTAGTACGACTGGTCGAGACACCACGAGAGTGTAGGGAGTGCTTCAATTCTGTTGACGTAAACGAATTCCCCCGTCAGAATGTACGTAAGCCGGCATACCAAATATAGCAAATAGTTGACCAAGACATGTGATCACGGTGCAAGTTGTCATGTAATGTCAGGACAAGGAAAGGCGAATGGGAAACGAGAGAACTCATCTATCAAAGTAAGCAAGTAGTGGTTAGCAGTAGATGATGGTCAGGGCCCCTTGAAATCTACACTGAGTCTTCCGGCTTGATTAAGAGTGGCGACGATCGCATTGTCTGAAGCATCCGTCTCGACAACAAATGGGACAGATTAATCGATAGAATGAACCACTGATTTCTCCACCTCTGCTTTTAGATCTTTGAAAGCTTGTTGGGCTGCATTCGACATAGGAAAATAACGAACCTGAACAAGGGGGCTGACCTTCTCCAAGTAGTTAACAATCCACTGAGAGTAGTACGAAAACATGCGCAGTGCTCGACACAGAGACCCTATAGTCCACTGGAAGGGGAAGATCCCGGAGTGGTCGAAGTCTCTCTGGGTCAGGCCTAATTAACCCATTTGAGATTGTATATCCCAGGAGATAAACTGTGGCTGCAGAGAATGAGCATTTATCAGGGTTGAAGGTTAAGTTGAATTTCTTGGCAGCGTCGAGAAATTTGTGAAGATTAGCATCATGCTGTTCCTTACTTTTGCCACAGATGGTTATGTTATCCAGGTAAGCTTAGGTATCAGAAAGTCCATTGTCGGAAATAAACTGATCTATCACCGATTCACCGTTGGAAACATGCGACTCCGTTTGTCACCCCGATTGGAATTCTGCGAAATTGTTAAAACTGCCCGCATGCCTCAAAGGCAGTATACGGTTTGTCTTTATCTCCGATAGGGACCTGGTGATAAGCGGACTTCAGATCGATAGTACTGTATAGTTGTTACTGCGCTACCTTGTTGACCAATTCGTCTATCTTCGGTAGTGGGTAGGCATCTAGTTGATTGAAGCAGTTGACGGTCTGTGAATAATCAATTACCATACGCCTTTTGTGTCGCTCATTTGTTGTAACTACCACTTAAGCTTGCCAGGGCGAGGTGCTGGGCTCAATGATGCCCTCTTTGAGCAACCTTCTTGTTTCTGACTCAATGAAACAGCTGTCTGGTGCACTGTACTTTCTTGACCTAACAGCAATAGGCTTACAGTCGGGAGTGAGATTGGCAAAAAGCGGTGGAGGAGGTACAGTGAGAGTTGCTAGCACAGACAGAGAGCGGTAGGTGGTCTCCCCCAAACAGCACAATAACACTCATGATGTTTCATGAAATCCTGGCCTCGGATCACATCACTGCAAAGGCCAGGTAAGATGGAAAGTCAAACATTGCTGTATGTACTACCCTTAAGCTCAAGGTTCACTAAACAATGACCAGCTATTTTGGTCGACAATGAGGGAGATGCAATTGATACTGTACCTGTCCCAGGGTGCACACAAAGTTTGTATGCATTAACCAGCCTCTGGCACACAAAACTTTCAGAGTTCCCAGTATCCAAAAGTGCTCTACACTTGTTACCATTCACAAGTATGTTAACTGTTGCCTTGGATAGGTTATCTACTAATGCGGCGGACATTGTAGCGAGAGTGGGGGTGTGGAGCATAGCAGCAGCCCCCGACCCAGATTATCTACATACCTTAGCAAAATGTCCTGTTTTCTCGCATTTATTACATACAGAATCCCGAGCGGGATAAACTCGTCGAGAGTGTCGAAAAGTCCCACAGAAAAAAACACTTCTGTTGTTTTCCAGCAGCAGCGACAACTTGAGAGTCATCTGGACGAGTAGGTTGGCAAGTCCTCGTTTCGGCTTCGGTGGTAGGTTTATCGACTGAAGAAGTTGTAACCGCGTTCAGGGATGTTACAGGTTGTTACAGATTATAAGTTGTAACCTTGCCGTATATGACTCAGAACACCTCCGAGCTTGATCGAGAGCCCGAGCCTGGTCAAAAGCTGTCACGAGATCCAACGTTTTATTCTCGAGGAGCCGTTGGCGAATGACATGGGACTGCAATCCACTTATGAAGGCATCCCAGATGGACTCCTCCTTGACAGCAGTGACAGCCTTGTAATTACAGTCTCCACTCAAATGCTGCAATGCCTGCAGGTATTCATCAAGAGTTTCTCCCGGTTGCTGTCGATGACTTGCCAAAAGGTGCCGTGCATAGACTTCATACTTTCGTCAAGTACATACATGTTTCGTAAGGTCTGTATGGCAATGTCATAGTCTTCACAGTCAGCAATAAACTCGTACACACTTGGAGCAACATAGTTTATGAGCATAGTTAGCTTCTCTGGTTCATGATGCTCAATTGCTCTCAAGATGTTGTCGAACATCTTGTACCAGTGGTTCCATTCCTTTTCAGCACTGCGCGAGTTTGGGTTTGCTTCAAACCGTTCAGAACGTAAGAATTTGTCCATCATGAAATTCTTGCTGAGTAAATTGTAATAAGCCGTAGAGAGTATAGAAGAGGCTTGACTCGATTGAAACCATTCAAGTAGACTTTACTCAGCAAGAACTGAACAACCTGTAACAACAGATGTAAAGATAGGCACGTCGCATTTGACAAGCATAACAATGCAACAAGCATAACAATACAACACGCATAATAATTAACAGGCCTATTGTACTTATCACACATGTCTCCAGTAGCCATCTTGAAAATCGTAACGATTATGGGTAATGGGGGACCCGGAAATACATAGCCTGTGACGCTGTTGTTGTTGTTGTTGTTGGTGTTGTTAAAAGGGGAAGGTCGAGGGCTTACAGTACACGAGATTTGAACAACAATCTATTAATAGGCCAACTTTGTCTCAAAAACCCCCCCAAAAACCGAACAGGCTTGAAAAGAAAAATGATGCTCATGGAGGAATACTATTTAAAATTAAACAGACATACAAGTAGATAATAAAGCACAATGGCAGTTTTTAACTTGTCATGTTAGTAGCAAGAAGATTAGGTATTCTGTACCCTGAAATATAAACCAAAATCATGTGTTAGCAAAAATCAAGCAACCCTGCCATTCTCAGACCAAAAGGGGATGCTCTAACCATCCCTGCTATAAAGTGTAGATATTTTATGACATGAATAAGGAGAAGCAAGTAAAGAAGAATTTGTAAAAAGGAAATTGCAGTTGTTACAAAACAGCACAAATGGCATTGCCACAATGGCAGTTCCAAGTTCTAGAATGTCGACACCTAGAAATACTTTAATTGCCGTGAAAGACAGGATGAAGAGAATATAAAGTTGAACTGTATGCCGCGTCAACCAGAAGTCAGAACATCCCGGCCTGCCAATCCCAGCACAATTTCCAACACTGTTGAATGGAGGGTGGGAATGGGAACTTGTGCGTCTCTCCACACTTTAGCAGAGAAAACATCCACAGACAATGCAGCATCCCATTTGAATTGAGACAGATAACACACAGCCCAATAGAAAGGAGAAGCATCCTCTCCAATTATTTTGTTAATATGGAGTGAATGAAAGCACTCATCCCACAATACCATTTTGCATACCATAAACTCACTTGATTGCATATATAAATGTTAAGCAAATGGCAGTTGCTCTCATGTAGCCATCAAGCTTCAAGCAGCCATCAATCATCTGGACTGGTCTCCCATCTCTACTGCCTCTGACATCAACTCATCCTGGGAATTCTTCCAAAGTAAATTGCTCTCTCTCATGCACAGATTTATCCCATCTTGCCTTCAGTTGTCATACCCTTCCTCCCATCCATGGTACACGGAATCTTGTGGTGAGGCTATTGCCCAGAAACAACTTGGCTTCGCCTCCTGGAAAGCAAATCCAACGGAAGGAAATCTCATTTCCTTTCACAAAGCCCAAAACAAGTGTGTCCACCCTCAGGAGAGCCAGGAAACAATATCTCTCCACTCTCAAGACCGAACTCTCAAACCTGTCTCCCTCTTCCAAATCCTGGTGGCATCTGGTCAAATCCGTTTCTGGTGTTTGTTCCCCCTCCATCCCCTCCCTTACCTCGAACGGCTACACAGCTGACTCTGCACGTGAAAAAGCTGAATGCCTCAACTCTGTGTTTGCCTCTAAATCTTGTGTCCCAAACCCATCCCTCTCTGTACCCACCGTACCCAGTCGTACCCAGCTACTCCTGGACTCTGTGTCCTTTCCTCCTGACAAGGTGGAAAAGTTCCTGTCAACCCTCGACTCTGATTCTGCAACTGGACCTGACGGCATCAGCCCACGGGTCCTAAAATCCTGCTCTGCCGCTCTTTCACTCCCTCTCTCTGTTCTCTTCACCCTCTTTTTTGCTCAAGGTCATCTGCCATCAGCTTGGAAATCAGCCAACATCACCGCTTTACACAAAAAAGGTGCAAAAACAGATCCTTGCAACGACAGACCAATCAGCCTTCTCCCAATTATCAGCATACTCATGGAATCCATCATTGCTTTGGATATCAAATCTTTCCTCTTCTCAAATGACTTGATCTCTGATCATCAATTTGGTTTCAGACCAGGTCACTCTACTCTGGACATGCTGCTTCTGCTGTCTCAACAATGGATGGAGGTCCTCAATGCCAAACGGTCAGGAGGTTCGGTCAGGCCTCTGTGGAGTATTGTTCCTCTGCCTCTCTGCAACTGTTAGTCCGATTGGCACAAATTTTTCAGAATATGGCGGCTCCTGTGGAATTTTTTGAATGATAATTATGACGTCATATGTCATGTGGTACAGGCACCATCTTCCAACGACAGGATCTTCCAACGACACAGTACGTATAGGCCTTAGGCGTTGTGCTTTCATGCCTCACCTTCAGGCCGCTTAAGACAAATTAAGCCCAGGTTTCTTAATAAAGTAGTATAGTTTTCCTAATAAAAATAATAATAATATTAACAATAATAATATATTAAATATAACCGTAACACTTTAATCCCAATGTCGTGAATGCCAGGTTGATGGATTGAAGCGGTGTATGGTTCATGGTTTGATGATAAGCGGTATATGGTACTGATAACCGTGGAAGTAAGGAATTGGCCTCGGTTTCTTAATAGTAATATCATTTTCATAATAATAATATCGTAACGTTAATAATTATGATGTAAATATAATCGTAACATTTTCGTGACTGAAAAGTTAATGGATTGAAGCGGAGTATGGTACTAATAACCGCGGAAGTAAGGAATTTAGCGTCTTGATTAGGGTGGTCCCCAAATGAATGGGAAAAAATTAAATTCATAAAAACATGACCACCCTGCCATTTTTTTACATCGACTTAAAGAAGTTAACATACAAAATTTCAGCAAAATTGTTTAATATTTAGAGGTGCCACAAGTGGCCACTAGTAAGGTGAGGATTGATCCCGGGTAGACCAATGTGAAGAACTTCTCGAAACCCCAAAACAGCTCCAGTTCCTGAGGGAACAAGCAAGTGACGTGAAAAACGACAGACAGGAGTGGAATAAAGGACAATGGAAGGTTCCCCAGATGGGTGAATCACAGCACACTATGGATTAAGGACAATAAGGTGACATACGCACTATGCAGTGAGTACACACATAAAGCTTTTTTAGTTGAACAAAAGTGGTTAATTTGATGCATCGTTTGCATTAACATTAAATAACAAATACACTATAGTGTACTGTATACTGTTGTGAGCTCAATCTGTAATGGCTTCGTGGCACCTCTAAACGTTGTCCAATCTATACCAAATTTTGTATTCGAACTTCTGTCAGACTATGTAAAGAAATGGCAAGGTGGTTGCAATAAAATCTTCAACTTCATTTTTCGGGACCACCCTAGTCTTGATAGTAATATCATTTTTGTAATAATAACAAGTGAATCCTCTTGGATTGCGCTGAGGTTCGGGCATGGAATTTCTAGGAGGAAGTATAATTTGTATGCAATGAAAGTACATGTAATATGGGATCGAGTAAGATCGAGTAAGCTTCACCAGTGCGCGTGCGCGAATTTACGTCACGTCGGCAGCGAGAAGGCGTTCCCCAACACGAACCAATCAGGAACTGCCACGCCCACTTATATGATCTCAGAATTCCTGTGACAGGAATTAGCGTTACACTGGCTGGAAGTCATTCGCTAGAGGCGCTTCCTCAGCGCCAATCACCAGTGCGCGTGCGCGAATTTACGTCACGTCGGCAGCGAGAAGGCGTTCCCCAACACGAACCAATCAGGAACTGCCACGCCCACTTATATGATCTCAGAATTCCTGTGACAGGAATTAGCGTTACACTGGCTGGAAGTCAATCGCTAAAGGCGCTTCCTCAGCGCCAATAATAACGTAACGTTAATATTATAGTAAATCTCATCGTAACACTAATCCCTTCGTAGTGACTGCAAAGTTACTGGAGGTTAAAATATATCGTATGTCACAATCGCCATGCTCTACCTTTGCATTTATCATTCAGTGTGAAACACAAACAAAGCGATTGTTGAAATCGTATCAAAAGCATATGCGTCATGGGCCTTGCAACGACACAGTACATATCGGCCAATAATACTGTACTAACTAACGTTCATTATTGAAACGTGTATTATTTCACAACCCACGATGTTATCTCCCATGGCCAAGAAGGACTTTTATTGTTGAATTTTTTTTTTTTTTTACCGCAATGACGTATTAATACTATACTAATTGTCTATACACTGCCCAAACAAGGTAACAAACAAGGGTTTTCTGTGGAATTGTGTTCCACGGGTCCCTGCTCGTGTTTGGTATGACTCAGCTGGGACTTGAACTGCTGACCTCCCAGACTCAGATCGGACTCCCGAACAACTACTCCACTGAATGTGGTGAACCCAAATCTGAGTTTGTTTGTTTTTTTGTTTTGTTTTGTTCCACACTTAGAACCTGCTTGCTGGGGCCCTTTTTGGGCCCTGGATTGGCCTACCACTTTGCTGCCTACTCACTGGTGCTGGTTCCAGCTGCTGCTATCTTTTATCACAGTCCTTCGGTAAAGAACTGGTCCTCAGCAGATTTTCCAGACAACTGTCGGCTCTGCAAGCCAAGGTTAGCAGGTAGCATTCAACAATTCAACAAAAATAACTTGTTGAGTGTTTTATATAAAGTTCTTCACGGGGCTTTGCACTTGGGCTTTCATTCAAATGTTGCAGTATGCAATGGTCATGTGGATTTTTTTCAAGTTTGCATTCATACAGTGACAGCATTCATATGTGTCTGCCTTAATCACTTCATCATGAGGACAAAACATTCAGTATTACCTTAACTTATTTATTGAAATACCCTGACAGAAAGCCGAAGGGTGATGAAAACACACAAAACATGTTTTGTGATAATGATAGAAGCAAAAGTGGAAAGAGATTAAGTTGAAAACTTGAAAAGTGAGAAGAGAACAGAATAAAAACCAGTATGGATTTTAATTTTTTTTTTTAAGATTCTGCATTTTTGTAAAACAAATGGATGTAAGACAGTTTAGATGCAGGTCATTGTTAACCAAAGTACTGTGGTCTTTGTGATAATCATCTGCTGAGATTCCTCAACGATGACTGTTTGGCAGAGGTTGCACTTGAGTAAAGAGTTTTACCATAAATATCTAATTGTGTGTGCTACTGCAGAAGTGGTGACTTTTCAATCGCAATCATTTGTAGCTTTAAGTTGGTATGTAAATGCACTTGGCAGGTTGAGGAGAGCCAGCTGGAAGGTCGTCTGTTCTTCTTCCTCCTCTTTCTTCGTCTCTTCCCAGCATCACCAAATTGGCTGCTCAATGTGGCATCTCCACTGCTTGGAGTACCACTTCACCTGCACTTCCTTTCAGTGTTGATTGGTATTAATCTTGCACAACTACAATTACCAACTTTGCATGCCGAGGTGTGTGTGTGTGTGTGTGTGTGTGTGTGTGTGTGTGTGTGTGTGTGTGTGTGTGTGTGTGTGTGTGTGTGTGTGTGTGTGTGTGTGTGTGTGTGTGTGTGCGTGCGTGCGTGCGTGCGTGCAGGAGGGAGGTGTATTGACAGATAGTGGACAAAAAAAGGGAACACAAATGTAAAGTCACTGATAGGGTGTTGGGTCACCACTTGCGGCTAGTACAGCCTGTATGCATCGTGGCATAGAGTTCACAAGCGTCTTGAATTCTGCAGGAGGGATGCAGCACCATTCTACAATGAAAAGGTCAATCGACTCACCGGTTTGATGGAGGTGAAAACGCTATCTTAGGCCTCGTTCCAGAATATCCCATAAATGTTCGAGTGGGTTCAGATCGGGTGACTGAGAAGGCCATGACATATGGATAACATCAGTGTCATGCTCATCAAACCATTGGGTGACAACATGTGTGTGCTCTGTGGCTGGGGGCATTCAGAGTGGGGGGTTCTCCTCTTGCAGCCATAATGACCATAATTATTGGAACCAGGTCTGTGCAGCATTTTTATCCCCCGTCGCACCGCGGAGCAAAAGGGGGACTATGGTTTTCCCCTCCGTCCATGTGTCCGTCCGTGCGTGTGTGCGTGCGTAAGCGAAGGACTGCATTCGAATTTGGTGTGTGGGTGCAACCCATGTCAAAATCCAAGATGGCCGCCGCCATGTATGTCTGATGCCATGTATGTCTGAACCTTGAGCTTAATATCTTGAAAAATAAGCGAAGTACCAACTTCTAATTTGGTGTGTGGGTGTATCTCGGCATAAGGAAGAACGCTATTGAAAATTCGGTCGCCACGTCAAAATCCAAGATGGCCGCCACCATATATATGTCTGAACCTTGTGAGCGAAATATCTTGAAAAATAAGCGAAGTACCAACTTCTAATCTGGTGTGTGGGTGTATCTAGGCACAAGGAAGAACACTATTGAAAATTGAGTCGCCACGTCAAAATCCAAGATGGCCGCCGCTATGTATGTCTGAACCTTGTGAGATGAATATCTTGAAAAATAAGCGAAGTACCAACTTCTAATCTGGTGTGTGGGTGTATCTCGGCACAAGGAAGAACGCTATTGAAAATTGGGTCGCCACGTCCAAATCCAAGATGGCCACCTTGCGTCTTCCACTTTGTCAACTCGCATCACTTCACCGACGGGGGACCTAGGCGTAACGCTTGTTATACATGTCCCAAAGCATGCTGGGATGTTATTTGCTTAATGAACACATGGGACACACGTGTGGAAGCCGTTGCTTGGTGTCCCTCATTTACCCAGGTGTTTCCATTTTTTTTTTTGTCTAGCACCTGTATGTCTGTCAGTTGTTCAACAAGTATAACAAAAGGGGAAGACGTGGACTTGAAATTTGATACATTATTCCTTGCAACATTTATACACTTCTTTAATTGGTGTTAGTTTCGATAGACCCTTGAATAAATGTTTTTTTTCTTGTTCTGTAAACAGTCTCCTATTACCAGTAACATCTAAACCTCAGTTTTATATCTACTCGTAGTAACAGTGAAAATAACCTCGTTTTGCAATTAGAAATCTAATATATAAAGAAGAAAGTTTGTTTGTTACCCTGCCACCGAAAGTGGATGGAGGTTATGTTTTCACCCCTGTCTGTTTGTTTGTCTGTCACTTCCAAAATAGAAGATTTTTCAAATACAGTATATTGGTCGATCGACGTTGTTATTCTGTCTGTTTGTCTTTGTCAATCACCGACAGGTCACAATTCTAAACCGATTGTCATGAAACTTTATGAAGTTGTGAAGGTAGTCACAACTGAGAAGCCTATTGATTTTGAGGTCAAAGGTAATCTTGAGGTCAAATTTCTAAAATCGTCATTTTACATTTGATTGACTTGAAACTTAAACAAGATTTGAAAATTGGGTCACCGAATTGGGAAACCAACTATTTTGAGGTCAAAAGGGCAAAGATCAATTAAAGGTCAAAAACTTCCAAAATCCTAAATTTTTGTCTGAAAAAATCATCATTTTTATCCAATAAACCTGTATATAAAACAGCAATTGCATAGTGCATCACTGACTTGGTAAACCAACTATTTTGAGGTCTCGACCACTCAAGGTTAAACTCTCAAGGTTAAACTTGTCAATCCCCGACTGATTCTGCAACTGGACCAGACGGCATCAGCCCACAGGGCCTACAATCCTGCTCTGTCACTCTTTCACACCCTCTCTCTGTTCTTTTCGCCCTCTCTTTTGCTCAAGGTCATCTGCCATCATCTTGGAAATCAGCAAACATTACCACTTTACACAAGAAAGGTACAAAATCAGATCCTTGCAACTACAGACCAATCAGCCTGCTCCCAATCATCAGCAAAGTCATGGAATCCATCATTGCTTCGGATATCAAATCCTTCTTCGGATATCAAATCCTTCTGAAATCCTGATCTCTGATCATCAATTTGGGATCAGACCAGGTCACTCTACTCTGGACATGCTGCTTCTGCTGTCTCAACAATGGATGGCGGTCCTCAATGTCAAACAGGAAATTAGAGCTGTCTCCCTCGACATATCACGTGCCTTTGATACGATCTGGCACCCAGCTCTGCTCACCAAACTCTCCTCCTATGGTATCCATGGAAATCTCCACACTTGGCTTTCGGACTTCCTCTCTGGTCGTAGTCAACGTGTGGCCCTGAAAGGATTTCTCTCATCTCCCCTTCCTGTTCAGGCTGGAGTTGTTCAAGGCAGTGTTCAAGGCAGTGTTCAAGGCAGGGTTCTGGGCCCTGTGCTTTTTCTGATCTTAATCAATGATCTCTCCGACTCTCTGGGAAATCCTCTATCTCTTTGCTGATGACTCCACTCTCTGCCGCTCCATACCTCATCCCTCAGATCGGCAGTCTGCAGCCTTCTCACTCTCTGCAGACCTGGACAAAATCACAGACTGGTCAAACAAGTGAACATGTCTTTCAATCCTGACAAATCTCACACTCTCACTATGTCTCTTCGAAAATACCGTCTGCACAACCTTCCCATGTACTTTCTGAACAATCCTCTCCAAGAAGTTCTGTCACTCAAGCTCTTGGGTCTCACAATCTGCCATGATCTTTCCTGGGAAAAACACATTTCCAAGCTTGCCTCCAAAGCCAGTCGCCGACTGGGCATCCTCCGTCATGTGAAGTCCTTCCTTGGCACACCTGAGCTCCTCACCACATACAAGGCTTTCATCTGCAGCTCAATGCAATACTGTTCTCCCCTCTGGGCTGGTGCTCCTGCCTCACACCTAGCTCGGCTTCATGCTGTTGAAACCAAAGCTTTCAGAATCATTGGAATCTCCCGCGATGAAGCTTAACTCTGAGGGCCTTTCACTCACTCACTGCAGGCAGGTTGGTGGTATTTCTGTCTTCTACCAACTCCTCTCTGGCCTAGCCCCCCCCCCCCCCCACCCCCCAGCCCTGTCTGTGCTCTGTCCCCGAAGTACTCCTACAGGTCGCACAAGATCTGCCTGCAACCCTCTTCTGGTGAAACTGCCAAAATCAAGACACTGTTCACCTTCACTCTTTCATTCCTCTTTTCTCCTGCCTCTGGAACAAACTCCCTCACTCTCTTCAATCCCACTCATCCCTCCAGGTCTTTAAAACAGCTGTTCACCACCATCTCTTATCTTCCCCCATCCAAAACCTTGATCTTTACTAACCTTGTTAATTCACCCCAGATCCACTTTTATGGAATACCGACTTCTTTCCTGGAAGTCCTAGCTATGTCCATGTGTTTTTTACATCTCCCACCCCCACCCCCCTTCCCACGCCTCCTCCCCCCAAGCCCTCTCCCTCCCACAGATCTCCCGATGTCCCTGCTCTCAAATGTACTTGTGTGCTTCCCCCTCTCTCACCCATCTTGTCTCCCGCTCCCTTTATCCTTTGTGTCAGTTGGTTTTTTTGTCATTGATGTTAGCTCTTACATGAGCCTCGATCTTGTAGACAAAAAAAAAACTCCTAAAATCATCAATTTTCATCTGATTGACCTGAGCTATGATTAAGATCGTCAATTGTATAATCTTTATTAAATGGACAAGTTGATGTCTCCAAGGCAAGGTTTTTTTTTTTGGTTTTTTAATACTTTTTTTATGTGAGACCTGTTGATGATATTGTTTAAAAAGGGGAGTATATATAGATTCACTACAGAGTAGGAGAAAGCTAGAACGCCACTCTTCGACGTCACGATGTCAATCGATATGCCTCCGCCCACATTATTACGTCTTTATGCATACTTGTATCAAGTTTTATTTAAATCCCTTCTGCTCTTCTCAAGTATCACATTTTTACCTGACATAACCTCTGACCTTTACTGAAATATAATCAGTTCATACTTTCATCATAATATATACTTGTACCAAGTTTGGTCAAAATCCTATCACTGGTTCACAAGTTAGCCAGTAACAAAATTTTTACCTAATGGGACCTCGCGGTAACAAAAACGTATTGCAGAAATTGACCTGTGACCTCTTGATGCAGAAATCAGAAAAATGCCAAAATCCAATCAGGTCATCTTTACATCATAATACATATTTGTACCAACTTTGGTCAAAATCCCATCACTGGTTCAGAAGTTATCACGTAAAAGGTAAAAGGGTTTCTACTTAACATGACCTCTGACCTTTGACCTTGTGACCCCAAAATCTAATCAGGTTGTCTGCCTCATTATACATACCTGCACCAAGTCTGACTTGGATACCTTCAGCTATTCTCAAGTTATCACAGTAACGAAAACCTATCACGGACAGGCTGTTGGACGGGCTGATGGATGGACGGACTGATGGACGGACGGGCTGATGGACGGACGGACTGATGGATGGACGGACGGACTGATGGACGGACGGACTGATGGACGGACGGACTGATGGACGGATGGACTGATGGACTGACTGACTGACTGATGGACGGACTGACTGACGGACTGACGGACGGCCAGACGCACAACCTGAATACGTAATGCCTCAAGCGACCTTGTCGGCAGAGACTTCAAAACCTCAGGTTGGATTTGAGAAGTGGATTCTTGCTATCTCTTTCCATAAACTTACTTGTGTCAGCCGTTGTTGATGCATTCTGAATATTACTTTTGAAATGGACGGAGCCTGTAGCACACGGACCTGCCACTTGATTATCCTTTACATGCACACAATAAGCCTGAAACAGTGCAGTGTACTGGGTGGGGATGGATGAACATAGTATGGTCTTGATGATTCACTTAAGTTCTATGTAGAAGGTGCTGCATGTTTTTTTTATCTGATTGAGTGAGGGGAAAGATGCTTGATACTGCAATAATTTTTCAGCACACATGCATGCTCATTGACTTGTCTGACCAGTAGCAAGTGCTGGCATGATTGGTAGAGAACACATAAAGTGATTCTTTTTCCGGTTGTGTTTGATCATGCTGTATTCATTGATAAAAGTATATCGAGATGATCAAGAATACAAGTCTCTTTTATGCTGTTTAATTCCAAAATATGAGGCTTATTTTTAATTTTTCTCACCTTTTCACTCTCTCCGGACCCCTCTTTCTTGTTCAGGCCTTCTCCCATACAACATGGTATGCGTGCAGACGGGCTGTGTGCTTTCACGGCTTGTTTCTCTCGATGAACTGTTGACCCCAAGCACCGCCGCCAGCCTCCTGGTTGCTGCTGTGGCTGCCTTGCTGCCGGGCATACTCCTAAAGCAAAGACATCAAGTTCAAGCTGGTCCTGGGAATGGTTCACCAAGTGAAGGAGGGCAAAAAAGACTAAAAGCTGGATGACTTATTTCATACCATGACATGACCTCTAGGACAGTATGCTGTTGCTATGACAATTTTTTCCAAGTGATTATAAATCTTTTGCAAACATTATCATTGGCAGATACCATTGTACTTGCCTTTCAAATCGATCTTCCAAAACGGTTGTGTTGTGCACTGTTTAATGAAGTTACGTGGAGCAGTAATTGCAATGAACTCATACCTGTAGCTATGCTATTAGCCCCCATTGGACTTTGTGAGTCCGTCCGGCGTCTGTCCACAACCATGTATCAGACGTGTATTGACCAATTTTGTTCATACTTGGCACAAAGCCAATACATGATGGTATGCATATGCATATCATTTTGCTTTGTGATGCGATCAAATATGGCAGACTGGTGGCCATTTTAGTTGTAAAAAAAAAACCCCGATGTTGAACATGTCCTCAACCATTTCTCGGAAATGCATGGTCCGATTTTGTTCAAACTTGGCACAAAAACAGTACATAATGGCGTACACGTGCACCTCACTTTATTTTGCGATCTGATCAAAGCTGGTAGACTGGTGGCCATTTTAGTTGTAAAAAGCCCAATATTGAACATGTCCTCGACCATATCTCGGACATGCATTCACAGACCTGTTCAAAAATGGCACACAGACAATGAATGGTGGCTTACATATGTCCGTCATTTTTTTTTTTGGAGATCAGATCCAAGATGGCTGACTGGCGGTAATTTTGTTACTTAAATGTGTCCCATTCCTTTCTCGGACGTGCATGGACCGATTTTGTTCAAACTTGGCACAAAGACAATACATGAGTATAAATATGTGGAAGATTTGTTTTGTAATCTGACCAAAGATGGCCGACTGGGGGCTACGACAATTTAGGTCTTTTTCTCCTTGTTTGTTCCTTGTTTATATTTATTTTGATGGGAAAAATTGTCTATCAGCTAATGGTGCCTACCTGATTATTTAAACTGGTTATTTTTATAACCATGCTGATTTATTGTTCTAATGAAAGTATATTTGATACTTTTGTCTTTTGGTTTATATCTGTTCTCTGTCCATGGGTGGTTTAGCATCGAGAAAGCAGGTCCTTCGCTGATTGGAGGGAAAATATTTTGTTCTATGGGGAAGTAAAGACATGGAAATATGTGGATAGATAGGAAGTGAAGAAACACGTTTGTAGTATCTTTTTATGAGTTTCGTAATTATTATTTATTACATACACTACCCCAGGAGTAATAATAATAATAATAATACATTTATTTTATATAGCGCTTTTCAAGAAGCCTAAAGACGCTTTGACAGAGTACAAAAAACAAGTGCAAAAAGACAAAAATCAATAGGTGAATAATCAAAGCAAAAGGAAGGAGAAGAGATAGTCACGGGTTAAATGCTGTGGGTTAAATGTTGAATGCAGTGTTGAACAAGTGAGTCTTGAGTGATGTTTTGAATGTGGTGAGTGAGGAGGAGTCTCTGATGGTGTGAGGTAGTGAGTTCCAGAGGGTGGGAGCAGCGATGGAGAAGGCCTTGTCACCCCAGGATCTGAATTTGGTCCGGATGGGGGGGGGGGGGGGGGGTCAGGAGGTTGGTACCAGCAGAGCGGAGGTTGCGGGTGGGAGTGTGTCTGGAGAGGAGGTCAGCCAGGTAGGATGGGGCCAGGTTATGGAGGGCTTTGTAGGTCAAGAGGAGGATTTTGTACTGGATTCTCTGGGGGATGGGGAGCCAGTGAAGCTTGTAAAGGACGGGGGTGATGTGGTCACGGGTCCGGGAATGGGTGAGTAGACGGGCAGCGGAGTTCTGAATGTATTGGAGTTTATTGGTAATTATTGAGGGTGAACCATAGAGGAGGCTGTTGCAGTAGTCCAGACGGGAGGTGATGAAGGCGTGGATGAGGGTTTCTGCAGCCGTGGAGGAGAGGGATGGACGGAGACGGGCGATGTTTTTCAGGTGAAAGAAGGCTGTCTTTGTGATCTGTTTAGTGTATTTGTCGAAGGAGGGGGTTTGGTCAAAGATGATGCCAAGATTCCGGATGTGAGGGGAGGTGGATACTGGGATACCGTCGATGTTGAGGGCAAAGTTATGGGTGGATTTGGTGAGCGTTTTTGGGCCAATGATGATTATTTCAGATTTATCATAGTTAAGTTTGAGGAAGTTGATTTGAAGCCAGGATTTTATTTCAGTGATGCAGTTTGTCAGGATAGAGTGGGTGGCGGTGGAGATGGACTTGGTGGAGATGAAAAGCTGGATGTCATCGGCGAAGCAGTGGAATTGGAGACCATGACGGCGGATTAAGTGACCAAGGGGGGACAGGTACAGGATGAAGAGGAGGGGGCCAAGAACTGAACCTTGGGGGAGGGGAGCAGTGGGGGATTTGCAGTTATTGATGGAGATGAACTGGCGTCTGTCAGAGAGGTATGATTTGATCCAAGAGAGGGCAGTGCCGGTAATGTTAAAGGTGGTTTCAAGTCGGGTGAGGAGGATGGTGTGATTGATGGTGTCAAAGGCGGCGCTGAGGTCGAGGAGGATGAGAATGTTGAGGTTGCCAGCGTCAGAGGAGAGGAGAAGGTCGTTGGTGATTTTGAGGAGAGCAATTTCAGTACTGTGGTTCGAGCGGAATCCGGATTGGAATGTTTCATACAGGTTATTGGCAGAGAGGTGATGTTTGAGTTGAGTGGCTACAGCGCGTTCCAAAACTTTTGACAGAAAGGGTAGGTTGGAGATGGGTCTGAAGTTATTTAGGGTGTCAGGGTTGAGTCCAGGTTTTTTCAGAATGGGGGTAACAGCAGCAATTTTGAGGGATGGTGGGATGATGCCTGTAGACAGGGAGGAGTTTATTGGCGCTGAGGAAGCGCCTTTAGCGATTGTCTTCCAGCCAGTGTAACGCTAATTCCTGTCACAGGAATTCGGAGATCATATAAGTGGGCGTGGCAGTTCCTGATTGGTTCGTGTTGGGGAACGCCTTCTCGCTGCCGACGTGACGTAAATTCGCGCACGCGCACTGGTGATTGGCGCTGAGGAAGCGCCTTTAGCGATTGTCTTCCAGCCAGTGTAACGCTAATTCCTGTCACAGGAATTCGGAGATCATATAAGTGGGCGTGGCAGTTCCTGATTGGTTCGTGTTGGGGAACGCCTTCTCGCTGCCGACGTGACGTAAATTCGCGCACGCGCACTGGTGATTGGCGCTGAGGAAGCGCCTTTAGCGATTGTCTTCCAGCCAGTGTAACGCTAATTCCTGTCACAGGAATTCGGAGATCATATAAGTGGGCGTGGCAGTTCCTGATTGGTTCGTGTTGGGGAATGCCTTCTCGCTGCCGACGTGACGTAAATTCGCGCACGCGCACTGGTGAAGCTTACTCGATCTTACTCGATCCCATATTACATGTACTTTCATTGCATACAAATTATACTTCCTCCTAGAAATTCCATGCCCGAACCTCAGCGCAATCCAAGAGGATTAACTTGTTGTTGCAGTGATAAGTGGAGAGAGAGCAGGAAGGGAGGCCTTGACAAAGCTGGAGGGGATGGGGTCAAGAGTGCAGGTGGCAGTTTTCATTCCTATGAGGAGTTCAGAGAGGTCAGTAGGGGAGACTGGGGAGAATTGAGACAGGGGTTGGCAGGATAAGGGGGGGGCAGGTGGTTAAGCTGTTGTAGATGTCAATTTTGCATTGGAAGAATGAAAGGAAGGAGATGCAGTTGTCTACTGTGAATGACTGGGTGGTGGTGTTCAGGGGGCTGAGGAGTTTGTTTATTGTAGAGAAGAGTGCTTTTGGGTTTCCGGAGCCAGAGTGGATAATTTGAGAGTAGTAGGCGGCGCGGGAGAGGGCATCTTTGTAGTGTTGTAGGTGGTCCTTGTAGGCTTGGGAGTGAATTGTGAGACCTGTTTTATTGTGGAGTCTTTCAAGTTGGCGAGCACGAGTTTTCATCAGGCAGAGTTCAGGGGTAAACCAGGGAGCAGAATGGGTGAAAAACTTTTGGTTTTCATAGGTGCAAGCTGGTCGAGGCAGAAGGAGAGAGTGTGGTTGTAGTCGTCAATGAGGTCAGAAGGGGTGTGGAGGTCAACGAAGGGAGAAGTGGACATTTCTTCAGAGAGGGTGGATGAGAATGAGGTAGGTGAAAGAGCGTTTAGCTTACGGAAGTTGATAGTGCGATAATGCCTTGGTGCTGGGGTGGGGATGTTGATGGTCATAGTGATGGCTAAGTGGTCAGAGAGGGTGAGGTCGGAGCCAGAGAGATGGTGCAAAATTAGTCCAGTAGAGCAGACAAGGTCGAGAATGTGACCACGGTTATGGGTAGGAAAGTTGACATGTTGAGTGAGGTTAAAGCAGGTGAGTAAATCAGTGAAGTCAGTGGTTATTGTGGAGTCGGTGGAGTCCATGTGGATATTTAAATCACCGAGGAGGAGGATTGAGGGGGAGAGGGAACAGAGCTGGGTCAGAAAGTAGGAGAAGTCAGACAGGAATGATGGGTGTGGTTTGGGAGGGCGGTAGACGACAGCCATGACTGACTGTGTGTGACCAGAGAGTTAAAAAGCCAGGTGTTCAAATGATGGAGCAGATGAGGTGGAGATAATACACACTCGCATTCCATTACGGTACTTGCTTATCAAGTTGAAAGCAGACATTAAGTGCTAGAAGTTGCATTTTTGTATAGCGGTTTTTTTTTCACATGGTCAAAGCTCATGGAAGAGGTATAGCAGAATGCAATGGAACAAAATGGAAAGGGGGGAAACACCTTGAGGAGAGAGTGAGTGTGAGATCAATATAAGGGGAGAAGAACACATGGGGTGAATAAGCTGAAGCAGATCAAGAAGAGGAAGGGAAAAGTGGGATCAAACAAAAAGGCATAGAGAGCATACCTCCACCAGGCTGAACAGTTTACGTTTTGTTTACGTTTAGTTTACGTTTTGAGCCCTGGTGTTGGGCTAGCGGCTCGGGTGCCGGCTTTAGGATCCTAGGATCCTGGGTTCGAATCCCGGTCGATTGCTGAATTAACACCAGGGGGGTTGACAGCCTGTCATCCTTCTGAGGTCGGCTAATTGAGTACCAGTTCACTGGTAATTCCCTGTTTGTCGTTAAAGGCGGCAAAAAGGGTTGGCGTCAGGAAGGGCATCCGGCCGTAAAATCATTGCTTCAAAAAGGGGACCAAAAAACAACAACCACGGTTCCCGAAAAAGGCCAACCCCCGCTTTGCAGGGGAAAATGGCCTCTGAAGGTGGTTATTTTATATATTTTTTATCCCACTGACGGGCCGGATCTGGATTCGGACCTGAACACAAATCGAATAGGTTTGTTCTTGTCACTTACCCAACTCATCCACCAAGTTTTGTCATTAGTCATCCATAACTTTTTGGAAATATCGTGGTGTATATATCGATTTTGGCCCCATATCTCGATGAAGAATCACAAAAAATATATATATATATATATCGAATCGAATCGATTTGGCCTTGTCACGCCCTTAACCTGTCCACCAAGTTTTGTGCGAATCTGTTCGCAACCTTTTTGAGATATTGTGCTGAATGTCGTTTTTACCCGATCTCTCAATGGTGAAGAATAACTTTAAAAATTCTGAGATCCAGATCCGGACCCGAATCTTCACCAAAATCTAATCATTTCGTTTGCACCACATATCTAACCTCTCTGCCAAATTTCGTCCAAATTGGTCCATAACCACATACAAGTGTCACTGACCAACAAAACGTGTTTAACTGTAACTCTGAAAGTATTTGTGCTAGCTTTAAAATATAAAGACGTAAATATTCAGAAAGTACATTTATTTTCTACTTGACAAATATACAATTTATGTTTACTAGGGCATGCCCGTACTATATATAAGCTAGGACGTGCCCGTACGTGGGTGCCCGTTCCTTGCAAAAAAAAAAAAACTGCAAAAAAAAAACAATGGTTTGGTCCATTCGCAACGACCACAGAACCCCCCCCCCTCTATTTACATGAATGGTTTGGTCCATTCGCAAAGCCAAAGCGAACGACCACAGAACCCCCCCCCCCTCTATTTACATGAATGGTTTGGTCCATTCGCAAAGCCAAAGCGAACGACCACAGAACCCCCCCCCCCCCCCTCTATTTACATGAATGGTTTGGTCCATTCGCAACGGCAAAGCGAACGGCGAACGGCTAAATCGCCATAGCTCGGTAAGTACTTGTCCGATTAATTTCAAACCTTGAAAAGGCACATCCTCGGGTCCCCAGCAATATACCTGGCAAGTTTCAAGTATATCGGACCGGTAGTTGTCGAGAAACAGCGGTCACAGACAAACGTACAGACGTACAAACGTACAAACGTACAGAGATTACTGGAATTATAGATAGATATTGTGATTTATGAGCTAAAACGTCATTTCCAGGCCAATAATGTAAAACTTTGAATATTTCAATCAACAGAGGAGCGGGTTTTTAAATTAAACTTTGTACTTTTCCGTGTAAGTATAATGAATGTTAAAAACCACGTACAGTAAAGTCGTGTTACCAAATTATTGAGAATGACATTAAAATAAAATGTTTAAAAATAAAAAAATGAGTTTGTAATATTTTAATATACTGTATTGTCAATATGTATTACACTTTTAGACGTGTTGCTGTAGCCGAAGAAAACTCGTGGATGAAATATGTAATATTCCATTTTGTTGATTTTTTACTTTAAAGATTTTAATAATGTATTGACCAGTCCCTTTTCTTACTGATGGCATCCTGGCTGAGTCGGTTCCAACTGTGTATACAGTATCAGCAAGTATTCTGCTTTCTTGAATAATAAATTAATCATTTTTTTTTCTTTTTCTTGGTATACAAGATTGAGGCTCGTGAAAGAGCTAAGAGCTACCCTTCACAACCCTTTCGAATCACCCTTTAAAAATACCCTATAGAATTACCCTTTAGAATTGCCCTTTAAAATTACCCTTTAGAATTACTCTTTCGAATTGCCCTTTAGAATTACCCTATAGAATTACCCTTTAGAATTACCCTTTCGAATTGCCCTTTCGAATTACTCTTTCGAATTACCCTTCAGAATTACTCTTTCGAATTACTCTTTAGAATTACCCTTTAGAATTACCCTTTAGAATTACTCTTTCGAATTACCCTTTAGAATTACCCTTTAGAATTACCCTTTCGAATTACCCTTTAGAATTACCCTTTCGAATTGCCCTTTAAAATTACCCTTTCGAATTACTCTTTCGAATTACTCTTTAGAATTGCCCTTTAGAAATACCCTTTAGAAATACTCTTCAGAATTGCCCTTTAGAATTACTCTTTAGAATTACTCTTTAGAATTGCCCTTTAGAACCGTCCTTTAGAATTACTCTTTCGAATTACTCTTTGGAATTACCCTTTAGAATTGCCCTTTATAATTACCCTTTAGAATTACTCAAAAGAATTACCCTTTAGAATTACAATTACCCTTTCAAATTACCCTTTGCAACCCTTTAGAATTACCCTTTACAACACTTTCGAATTACCCTTTACAACCCTTTCGAATCACCCTTTAGAATTACCCTTTAGAATTACCCTTTAGAATTACCCTTTCGAATTACTCTTTAGAATTACCCTTTAGAATTACTCTTTAGAAATACTCTTCAGAATTGCCCTTTAGAATTACTCTTTCGAATTACCCTTTAGAATTGCCCTTTCGAATTACCCTTTTGAATTGCCCTTTAGAATTACCCTTTAAAATTACCCTTTAGAATTGCCCTTTAGAATTGCCCTTTAGAATTACCCTTTAGAATTACTCTTTAGAATTGCCCTTTAGAAATACCCTTTAGAAATACTCTTCAGAATTGCCCTTTAGAATTACTCTTTAGAATTACTCTTTAGAATTGCCCTTTAGAACCGTCCTTTAGAATTGCCCTTTAGAATTACTCTTTAGAATTACCCTTTAGAATTACTCTTTCGAATTACTCTTTGGAATTACCCTTTAGAATTGCCCTTTATAATTACCCTTTAGAATTACTCAAAAGAATTACCCTTTAGAATTACAATTACCCTTTCAAATTACCCTTTGCAACCCTTTAGAATTACCCTTTACAACACTTTCGAATTACCCTTTACAACCCTTTCGAATCACCCTTTAGAATTACACTTTAGAATTACCCTTTAGAATTGCCCTTTAGAAATGCCCTTTAGAATTGCCCGTTAGAATTGCCCTTTCGAATTACCCTTTCGAATCACCCTTTAGAATTACCCTTTTGAAACACCCTTCAGAAATACCCTTTAGAATAACCCTTTCGAATTACCCTATATAATTACCCTTTAGAAATGCCCTTTAGAAATACCCTTTAGAATTGCCCTTTAGAATTACCCTTTAGAATTACCCTTTAGAATAACCCTTTAGAATTACCCTTTAGAATAACCCTTTAGAAATACCCTTTAGAAATACCCTTTAGAAATACCCTTTAGAATTATCCTATAGAATTATCCTTCAGAATTACCCTTCAGAATTACCCTTTAGAAACACTCTTTAGAGTTACCCTTTAGAATTGCGGAATATATAACATTTAACGAATATAGAATATAACATTTATTGTTAGTTCTCAACACATCAGGCAATAACTTGTACAGTTAAACGCATAATTCTTATGTTGAATGGGACATAAAGGCTCTGCCACAAAAGGCATCTGCTATTCAGGGTGGATAATTCTCAGTGGACAGATCTTAACGGAGCAGTCATTTTTCTTTTATGCACCCCATAGTTTTTATTGGTGAAATTTTATTCGCAATGTAAAGGTTCATGCATTATGCATTTTAAATGAATGACTTATACCAAAAATCTGCAGCTGAATACCTGGGAATTATTAACTTGATAGTTATTAATAGAACATTACTTGGTTCCTTTAAGAACGAAAGAGTAATGCAGCATGCACACTAGATTTTTTAAATGTCCCTTCTTTTCTATTGTTTGGCATTTTCTGTAAACTATAGAATGTCACTTCTTTTCTATAGTTTGCCACATGGCACATATCATAAAAAGAGGCCTTTTCTATGCCCGTGGCATTTTACCCAATAATTACTACCGGAGTCAAAAATTGTATACAACATTTTAGGGATCACCCCAATGAGCAAAGCAAAAATAGGACCGCGGGTCCTTAAGCTCACCTGCATCAGGAGCAGCAGTCACTCAAACAGCCCACAGACTCCCTCAGACCCTCATATTTTTTAATACCGTGAACAAACTTTGGTACATCATGGGCGATGAAGGTTGCGATGAAGTTTCATTAAAATTGTGAGTGTAATTTCGGAGAAGAGAGCAAATACCTATATTTTGGGGGGTCAACCTGCTCCTCCCCTGTATACCTCCTCAATGTGCTCAGATTTAAATGTGGTCAATACACCTTTGTTAGGCATCACATATGAAACTGGTAGCAAAGTTTCATCAAAACAGTATTTTCGGAGAAGAGAGCAAATACCTATTTTTGAGGGTCCAAAACCCCCCTGTGGACTACCTTTGTTCTGAACCTCCGAAGATACTCAAGGATGCGCATGTTCTCCCAGTTCCTGATTTTGTTGAAGCGCATTGCATACTATTCTGTAGCATTTTGCTGATTTTTGAGGGCTGGGTGTAATGACGAACCTTCCTTTTCATAACATTGAAAAAAAAACCTTTTCCGAGAATACCTTTTTCTAATTCTTCACCTGGGGTGGAGGTGTGCAAAGAAAAGGTTTGGGTGGTGGTGATGGTGGGTATATAAAGGGGCTTCTGTGCTTGATTCTGTTCTTGATTTCTCATTCAACTAGTAATACCTGCAGTCTCTCCAGGAGCGAAATATGGTGTCAAAACGACTTCCTCCTGGCAGGGGTCGGTGGACCACCTGCGCACTATTACACCTGGGCATTTGACAATTTCAAATCGTCTTTGCACCCTCACGTGGAGTAGGTCAATTTCATGCCGATGACCCGGCACTGTGTACCCAGAGCACGTATGCAAAGTTTAAGTGGAATTGGCCAAGCAGTTTTCAATTCTACTGGGTTCTTTCATACATAACCCATCTACAGAGTTGGCCATTTTTAATATGATGGCGCTGAAGAAGAAAGCAAAACGCTGTAAATTATTGCCTCATCGCAATGTGGATGGCCTGGCACACGCACAACAACCTGGCAGCACATGTTGTTCCTGTACAAATGAAACATTGGTGCCCTGGAAATAACGAATGACTAGGAGGATGCCAAGCAGTCACCTACTTGTATGGTCTCTACACACTTAGGGCATCTGGTTCCATGTCTTCAATATAAGCATAGTAAAGGTAAAAACGTACTGTCGATAAAGTACGGCCTCAGCAGTCATGATGGGAAGGCAGAGGGGGAAATATTGTTGGCCTTGGTGAGCTCACATCTCATCATTGTCTTTCTTTAATGTAGATTCTTCTTCTTGCTGTCTTTCATATATATATATATATATATATATATCTATATTTCTGTGTTTTTATTATCACTAGCATCGACACTCCTGCTCGACGGGTGATAACCTTCCGGAGTGCCCATCTCCACCCACCTTTGGTGGGAAATTTAAGGTGGTGATTTTTTTCACAAAGTTATGTTTTTCAGGGACATACTGTACACCTGAAAGTTATTTTTGGGACATACTATAACCATATTTTGCCTTGCTGGACCACAAGTGTTTTTATGATGTAAAATGACAAGTGATCAATTTTTAAATTTTAGTCAATATACATATATATATACATTTACATATATATATATATATATATATTTACATATATATATATATACATATATATTAGGGTGGTCCAAAAATTTGAAGATTGGATTTCCATTTCTCCACAAGCCTGCCCCTATTCCTATTGAAGAAAGTAGTTTGTGGTGAAAATTTGACCTTGATTGGACAATATTTAGAGGTTGCTCAAAATGTTGACAAATTTTTAATGAATAATAACATACAGAATTTTTAGCATCTGTTACATATTTATGTGAATGTATGTGAATTACTATTCAGGTCTTTGCTTATCAATGTGTAGTCGATTAAAGGTTGTTGTGATTAAAGGGTCAGGAGCCCTTCTGGGAAAAAGGAGACCGGAAACGGAAGAAGAAAAGACACGAGGTCCTGGAGAAGCGACGATTCTTCTTCTTCCTCGCCGAGCTCGGACGCGAGCGGTATCGATTGAGCAACGTAACAGAATCGGCGTTTAAAAGCCCGTCTGGCGAGAGGAGTTACCGGGACGTGTAACTACCCTTTGACACGTCAAGTCACCGTGGGTTCGTGCACGGAACCAAGCAGCCGGCACAGTTCGCCTCACCGTCTACAAGGCCGCGTACGGGTCGCACCTTGGGCCGCGCGCGCTGGGCAAGCCGCGTGTTGCTTTGCCTGCTTTGCTGTACCCGCTTTGCTTGGCCAGGAGGTGCGCGCTGCAGCCGTTGTTCCCGGTACGGGACGTGCCCGGTGAAAGCACGTCAGGAAGGGTCCGTTCAACCGCCCACGTGCGGAGATCGAACTACAGGAGTACGGAGACATTGAGAGAGACATTGACCATGGAGGGAGTCGGGAGTGGGGCTCACGTGAGGAATGTATAAGATGGCCATCTTAGAGTTATTATAGATGAGTTTACATCTTTGTACTATTGATTGCTGATTGTGGATGGTTGTTGATTGCTCGGTGAATATATCATTGATTATTCCGGATCCTTGGTGTGGGGTTTCTTATTGATTGGAATTCATATTGATTGCGTTACGAAAGCGCATAAATAATAGATCTTTCTGGCGGAGTTCCTCTCACGGTCCGGGGGTCACCGAGACCAGGTAGTCACCGGGAGGACCACGTAACACATCATACATCAATTCATAGATAATTATCTATTTTCAATTACTCAAATTACTTATTATTTTTATTGTTGTTGTTCGTTTGTAAACTAATAAATAATTATGTACAATGTACCATTGTACAATGTACAATGTACATGTATGTTCAGTTGTTCATTGTTCAATAAAATAAATAAAAAAAACCACCTTTAGAGGCCATTTTTCCCCGCAAGCGGGGGTTGGCCTTTTTCGGGAACCGTGGTAGTTGTTTTTCGGTCCCCTTTTTGAAGCAATGTTTTACGGCCGGATGCCCTTCCTGACGCCAACCCTTTTTGCCGCCTTTAACGACAAGCAGGGAATTACCAGTGAACTGGTACTCAATTTGCCGACCTCGGAAGGATGACAGGCTGAGTCAACCCCCCTGGCGTTAATTCAGCGATCGACCGGGTTTCGAACCCAGGATCCTAGGATCCTAAGCTGACACCCTAGCCGCTAGCCCAACACCAGGGTTCAACACCAGGATCCACCAGGGTTGTTCAATGTTCATTCATATAGTCAAATTAAGATTAAAAACAAAACATGAGATTAAACATTCATGTATTAATTTGACAATAAATCATTTATCGGAAAAAATAAATCGTCCATCAGAAAATATAAAATATCTATCAGAGACGATAAAACAAATCTATCAGAACAATTAAAACAAAGTAAACATCAGAATACACATAATTTGAATGATTTTAACTAACATTGTTTTCAGAAACTTGTGTTTCAAAACATTGCCTACTTCTTTGACAAGATGGCTTTGGTTGACACTGGAAAGTTTTCACGATGAAGTTTCACAACTCTCAACACAAATTGCTTCTGCTCTTCATTCTTGGTCAGAGTGTCATGGAAAGTTTGGATGAGAGCAACACCTCGCTCAGCACAGTCATTGATAACCTTCATGCTGCGTATCTTCTTCTCAAGCTCTTGGTATGAGTTGTCTGTGGCCCAGAGGTGTGGCTCCTTTTCCAGAAAACTCAGTGATACTTCTTTGTCAGACTCTGAGATGACAACACCAAATAATTCAAGAGATCGACTTGTGATGTAGGTGTCCACTGAGTCAGAGAGCCTGAAGGCTTTAGCATCTATCCTGTGAAGATTGTTTGGCTTTGGAGCCCGCTTGAAGTTCTTCACCATCTTTGCCTTTGTCTCATCATCCACCCGGCTATCAAAAAGAGCTAATGCAGCAAGGTGTTCTGACAAATACCAGAGGTGTCTAGTGAATGCTTTGACAGCGGTTTCACAGACAACCATATCTGGGTAAGAATCAAGGGTTGAAAGAAAAAACAAATCATTGAGAGGTGCCTTTGTGGGTAGCGGCGCCTCATGCCAGAATCTCGCATACACAAGTGCAACAAAAGAGCAATCTGTGTGATTCCCTTCAATTCACGTGATGTTAGCTTTATTTGGCCTTTGAAGAGAACCATCTTGAGAGCATATATGGCTTTCATCATCCAGTGGGCATTGTACATAGCTCCTGGGGCACGGAATTTCACCTCTCTGGCCTCCCATCCACCCAGAAATGTATGGCATAATCTCAGAAGTTCTTCATAGTAATCACATGGGTGTTGTTCTTCGAGTGCAGCTGCATAAAAATGTATCATATTCTGACGTTCAACAAGGTTATCGGAAAATATTTTATCTTCTCCTACTTGGAACCTCTTCTTGTCAATTAAAGGCCACTGTTTCTGAAACCTCTTGAACAGTCTGATCTCAGGTCCGCGAGTGGGTCCGATGACTTTTGTTGTAACAGAGAGCATTACTTCAAACACATGATGACGACATACAATCCAGACAAGCTCAGCATCCAAAGCTGCTTCAATGAGGGTACATGCTCCGTTTCTCAGCCCTGTGTTGGATGCAGTGGTGTCAAACACTATGCCTTTCACCAACTGTTTGACATTCCACTCCTCAAGAAGTTGTATGCATGCATTTGCTTGTGCTACACCAGTGCCGTGGGGAATTTTTGGGACTCCAAGCAACTTCTCGGTATTCATATCAGTTACAAGTATCGCTACCCGATCAACAGATTCTTTGTGATTGCCAGTATAATCAGGGAGCAGTTTCCCATCCCAGTGTAGTAGGAGTGGGCTATTACATGAGAAATTTGCCTTTTCTTCAGTGGCCATTATTTCCCTTCCACGAATTCAAGCATGACCAATTCCACTGCGTGACAGAGAAATGTCTTCAATGGTATGACCAAGAGATTGTGCAAAAGCACTGGCCACAAACATAGCATGCCGATCTGAGAGATTTACTCTGTCCAGAGTTGCCACTATTGCTGGAGTGATCACCTTGATGGGAGCCTTTTTTGCCTGTTTGGCAGAAGATGGACTTTGGAGTTTGAATTCATTGTCCCCTGAATCGGAGCTTTCAATCTCAGACTCATCAACCACAGCCAATGTTGATGGAACAGGTTGCATTGCTGTTAGAGTCTCAGCAGCATGTTTCTTTTTTCTTTTATCTTCATTCTCAAGCCTGATATGCTTTCTGTTCTCCTTCACTGCCAGAGTGTTGTCCACAGATCCCATACGAGAACTTGAGGGATCCTCACGCTGCATGATAAGGAATGCTTTGTCTTCTTCATTCGTCATTTTCTCAAGCACATCATTTGATGAGATATCGAAGAGGGATTGAAGATCATCTTTGAACATCTGCTCCTTAACTCTGTAGTTTTTGAATGTGTTGGTTCTATTTTTCTTTACCAGTTTGTTGGCATCATACAACTTCAAAAGTTGGCGCTCACAGGAATCTACCCTCTGCACTGGAATTCGTGCTTTCTCCCAGTATGCACATACAGCTTGTACACTAAGTTTGGCACTTTCACGAACTGTATGATGTTCTTGTATGTGATGGTACACCATTTTCTGCAATGTGTGTCCTTTGGTTGGTAGTCCCCCACATATTATTTCCTTTTCAGACTTTCCCAGCAACCAAACTGTGGAAGAGCTGTGAATTTCTGCCATCTGAAAAAAACAGGATAAATTTAAAATGTTATTTTTTGAGCAACCTCGAAATAAGTTCCAATTGACCTCATATTTGGTTCATACGATCTTTATAAACATAGGAACAAGGGCAGCCTTGTGGAGCATGGATTTTAAATAGAATTAAATATTACATATATCTGTGGACCACCCTAATACATATATATATATATATATATATATATATATATATATATATATATATATATATATATATATATATAACTGTAAGAAATAGTAGAAACTCCAAAGTACGAGCAGGGTGTCTCATTTGTATTGAATATATAATCGTTAGATTAAATAAGACGCGGACGTAGCTTCAGGACGTCGATCTTTAATTGTCGACCAAGCTTTCGACCAACAAAGGTCTTCTTCTGAGTCTACAAAAACAGCAGGCATGTATATCAGTCAAGCGTGTATGGTGATATGTGTGTGAGATGTGTGACGTGTGTAGAAAATGCATACAGAAGGAAGAGCCACGCCAAAGCTCACTCACCAGCCCCAAGTTCAACGGAAGTGACCGTTTGCGTTACGGTCACTTCCGTTAGGGTGCACGTGTATATACAAATATAGAGATATACATACATAAACACACAAGCATATATTCATATCCCATTTATATTCATATAATATATTTATATATTTATATAAATGACATATAAAGGTAGAATGAATGAATGATGAATGAATGAATGAATGAATGGGTTACGGTTAACAATTTGATTGGGTTGATGTGGGAACATGCTTTAGTCATCAAAATTTATGCCATGAGGGACTTTTGTCCGAAGTTTGTGTATCCAAAAGGACTCACGTTTCAGAATCGTGGTGTGTGATCGATTTGTGATTGATTCAATGGCAGAGATCTGAATGTCATTTATAGAGTGATCCGGTTGATTAAAGTGTATCGTGTAAGGTAGAGATTTGCCCTGACTGGTGTGGAAGTTATTGATTTCTGACCGGGTGTTATTAAATCGTGTTAATAATATTTAATAACATTTAATAACGATTTAATAATTTAATAAACACGATTTAATAACACCCGGTCAGAAATCAATAACTTCCACACCAGTCAGGGCAAATCTCTACCTTACACGATACACTTTAATCAACCGGATCACTATAAATGACATTCAGATCTCTGCCATTGAATCAATCACAAATCGATCACACACCACGATTCTGAAACGTGAGTCCTTTTGGATACACAAACTTCGGACAAAAGTCCCTCATGGCATAAATTTTGATGACTAAAGCATGTTCCCACATCAACCCAATCAAATTGTTAACCGTAACCCATTCATTCATTCATCACATTCATTCATTCATTCTACCTTTATATGTCATTTATATAAATATATAAATATATTATATGAATATAAATGGGATATGAATATATGCTTGTGTGTTTATGTATGTATATCTCTATATTTGTATATACACGTGCACCCTAACGGAAGTGACCGTAACGCAAACGGTCACTTCCGTTGAACTTGGGGCTGGTGAGTGAGCTTTGGCGTGGCTCTTCCTTCTGTATGCATTTTCTACACACGTCACACATCTCACACACATATCACCATACATGCTTGACTGATATACATGCCTGCTGTTTTTGTAGACTCAGAAGAAGACCTTTGTTGGTCGAAAGCTTGGTCGACAATTAAAGATCGACGTCCTGAAGCTACGTCCGCGTCTTATTTAATCTAACGATTATATATATATATATATATGTATGTATATATATATATATATATATATATATATATATATATATATATATATATATATATATATATATATATATATATATATTGTTGTGGATATGAGAATGGTGTTTTTTTTTTGTTGTGTAAATTGTAAAAATATCGCCCTCCTTGCTCCAGTTATGTATAAAGGTCAAAGTGCGTCCCGTAGTTATTTCAGAAGCACTCACGTTAGCCAATCATAGATTTCCCCCTTGTTGACAGTTATTTCCTTATTCTGTGTATAAGGCTAAGGATTTGTCTTCCATTAATTGACACTCCATTGCACCGAATTCAAATAAATAGATCCCCTTTTATTCCCATTCCCAAAGCCTTTCCTGCAAGCCGCAATTGCCAACTGTTTGCTCCAAGACCCCATAAGCCACGAGGTAGGCTCGGAGAAGAAGGGGGAGGAGCTGCCGAATCCTGGGCGTGCCCGCCCATCGTCATCAAGGGTGGAGCCAGAGGGCCGTGCCAACCAATCAGGGCCGAGGCGAGCTCACCGATGGGCGTGTTCGAGAGGCCAGCGGCTCGATTGGCCGGCGGCGTTAAAAAGAGCGCGCGCGGAAGCCGTCTGCCAGAAGTGCGCGAGGAGGGAAGAGAAGTGAGTATGAAGCCTCTGAGACAAGTGCGACAGAAGCGAGAAGGAAGCGTCTGAGACAAGTGCGCAAGGAGAGAAAGACGCGTCAGACGATTTGGAGAAAGAAGGGGAGGACCAAAAGAGCCCGAGGCGTGGAGCGACAACCAGCCCCGGCCACGTGCAGCGAGATACGTGTGCCGACGTCGCCCTGCTCGCTCCCAGCCTGATAAGGCCCGGCTTGCTGTGCACCCTGCCAAGCCTTCCAGCTTGTGGTCCGAGCTGAACCTTCCTCCCAGTCCAGCCAATCGTTCCTGCCTCCATTCCCCATTCGTGTGAATCCGTCTTCGTTTGTTCTGTCCTGGGTTAAGTAAGACTGCATCGGTAAGCTAAGTTTCACTGTGTCCTTCTGGTCCGTCTCTCTGTCTGTCTTTATTTTATTATCCTTCCTTCTCCTTGGTTACTTTTGGTTGTAAATACAAATAAATTATATTCGTATTCCCTACTTTTGTCTCCTTCCTCTTCTTCACATCCGCGTCGCCTTTGTCTTTTCCCCATTGAATATCTGTGGCGTGATTTTGGCCAACGTTCAGGAATCGGGTTAACTGTTCGGGTGCGGCAGCCATCCGCTCGGCCAATTAACATCCTAGCCGCGTCCGTAACAATATATATATATATATATATATATATATATATATATTGTTGCGGATATGGGATTTGGCCTCCATATCCGCTTGTAAATATTCCCCTATTTCCCCAATACTCCCCAACTATCCCCAATCCCCCATTCCCTAGTCCCATTGTCTGTAAACAACACTCTGTAGAACCGACCTTCCCCTTTTTCCCCCATTAAATGTCGTACCCAGGTCCACCGCATCTCACGTAGACAACTTTCGGACATCTTGCTAGTTATTCTTAGTCTATGTCAGTTAAGGACTCGTTTCCATTAATTCTGACTCTTCGTTGCACCAGAATGTGATTGTATGGCACCAGTAGTGAGTTTAGGACCTCCCCATACCTCCTCCCATCTTCCCCATGAAACAACAACAACAACAACAACAACAACTACAACAACAACTACAACAACAGAGGGGGGCGGCGCGGCGCGGCGCGGGGAGTGTGCGTCCTCACTCCGGCTTGGTTAGCCGCCATTGCCCATGCGCTCCACGGGGTTACCACGAAGGGGCTGGCTGTCAGCTCCTCGTCAGGGGCGGAGCCCGGTAACCCCCCGCAGCCAGTGAGAAGCGGCGGGCCGATTCCATCTGGGGCGGAGCTAACGAGCCGAGGGCGTGTCACTCCCCGCCGGATATGCGCAGCCACTTACCGGACGTGACGAGAGATGCGCCTCAGCCACGAAGAAGAACCAGTCGCGACCTCCGAGCGCTGTGACCTCCCTGCATCTACTGGACCGTACTGTATCCTGTCCCTGAGCCAAGGTGCACCTTGAGCCATCGAATACCTGCCCCTCCTTGCCATCAATCCCCGTGTGAGTCAGTTTTGTCCCGTTTATCTGTGGTCTGTCGGGAATAAGATAAGTGTGTCTAAGTGCCTATCTTCCTATGCTGTCTCTCTCATCCCTGTAATCTAACCTTCCGCAATATTATAACCTCCTCCGGAGGTCTTGAGAACCGTACCCCTGGTGTCGTGTCATTTAACCTAGCCGTTGTGTCCTTTCCTTCATTGATCTAGCGTAGCGCGACTCGGCCAACGTTCTCGTATAATCGGGTAACTTGTGCGAACACGGCGGCCATTCCGCTCGGCCCATCATAACATCTAAGTCGTGTCCGTAACAATATATATATATATATATATATATATATATATATATATATATATATATATATATATATATATATATATATATATATATATATATATATTGTTGCGGATATGGGATTTGGCCTCCATATCCGCTTGTAAATATTCCCCTATTTCCCCAATACTCCCCAACTATCCCCAATCCCCCATTCCCTAGTCCCATTGTCTGTAAACAACACTCTGTAGAACCGACCTTCCCCTTCTTCCCCCATTAAATGTCGTGCCCAGGTCCACCGCATCTCACGTAGACAACTTTCGGACCTCTTGCTAGTTATTCTTAGTCTATGTCAGTTAAGGACTCGTTTCCATTAATTCTGACTCTTCGTTGCACCAGAATGTGATTGTATGGCACCAGTAGTGAGTTTAGGACCTCCCCATACCTCCTCCCATCTTCCCCATGAAACAACAACAACAACAACAACAACTACAACAACAGAGGGGGGCGGCGCGGCGCGGCGCGGGGAGTGTGCGTCCTCACTCCGGCTTGGTTAGCCGCCATTGCCCATGCGCTCCACGGGGTTACCACGAAGGGGCTGGCTGTCAGCTCCTCGTCAAGGGCGGAGCCCGGTAACCCCCCGCACCCAATAAGAAGGGCGGACCGATTCCATCTGGGGCGGAGCTAACGAGCCGAGGGCGTGTCACTCCCCGCCGGATATACGCAGCGACTTACCGGACGTGACGTCAGATGCGCCCCCAGCTTGGAAAGACAAGTCGCGACCTCCGAGCGCTGAGCGACCTCCCCGCATCTTTGGACCGGACCGGGTCGATTTTGCCCCTGAGCCAAGGTGCACCTTGAGCCATCGACTACCCGCCTTTCCTTGCCATCAATCCCCGTGTGAGTCAGTTTTGTCCTGTTTATCTGTCGTCTGTCGGGGCTAAGATAAGACCGTGTTTAAGTGCCCACCTTTCTATGCTGTCTCTCTCATCCCTGTAATCTAACCTTCCGCAATATTATAACCTCCTCCGGAGGTCTTGAGAACCGTACCCCTGGTGTCGTGTCATTTTAATCCAGCCGTTGTGTCCTTTCCTTCATTGATTTAGCATAGCGCGACTTAGTCAACGTTCGAGTGTAATCGGGTAACTTGTGCGAACACGGCGGCCATTCCGCTCGGCCCAGCATAACATCTTAATAAGTCGTGTCCGTAACAATTGGTGTCAGGAGTGTCGGATTCGGACCTGGGACTAAATTCATTTAGCCCAAATTTTGGAACACCAATTGTACCATTAGGGTAACAATTGGTGTCGAGGAGTGAGATTCGATCCGGAGCGCGTTTTACGCGCTCGAAATTATAACAGCGAAATTTGATTGTGTTTTACAAAATATAAAAACCCGAATTTTGAAAGTCGCGCTATGGCAGACCAAGTCGGCTGGGTTCCGGTAGAGGAGAGTGAGGCAGGGTCGGTCCAGGACCAAATTGAGGGACATGAGGAGAGCGAAGCAGTGAGGGTAGCAGACGCACAAAATAGCGTCGTTGCGCCCGACGTTGCGGGCGCGCAAAATGGCGCCTCGCTGGTCACGGCGACCGCGCCCGCGACCGTGGCAGCGCCCCTGGTGGATTCGAACCTTTTTATGTTGCAAATGAGGGCCCTTATGGAACGAATGGGAGACCAAATTGTGGGAATGAGGGCTGATAGTGAGCGGTTGGGGAACCGGATGGATGCTCAGGGTGAGCGATTGGAGGGCCAAATGGGGGTAATGGGGAACCGGATGGATGCTCAGGGTGAGCGATTAGAGGGCCAAATGGGGGTAATGAGGGACGAAGCAAGGGGCACCGGTGAGGAGTTAGACAAGAAATTTGGGAAGTTCGACAATAATTTTGAGGGGTTAGACAACGGGATAAAAGAAGTAAAGAATGGGTTAACGGGGGTGGAAAACAGAATGGCTGCCCAGGAGAATCAGTTAGAGGGGGTGAAAAATGGGTTAATGGGGTTAGAAAACAGGATGGAAGGCAAATTGAGGGACATGAGGGACCAAGCGGAAAGGGAAGTTAAACAAATGGGGCAGCAGATAGAGGGGGTCAGAATGGGGGTAGAAACCAAACTGGATGCTCACAGGGAGGAAATGGAGCAGATGAGGGTGGCATCTGGGCAGGAGATGCAAGTGATGGGAGAGGAGATCAGAAGAGGTGTGAGTGAGGAGGTCGGAGGAGTGCGCGAGGAGGTGAGGCACTGTAAGGAGCACATGGAGAAGGAGGTGAGAAAGGGGACTGTAAAGTTACAAGGGGGCATAGAGGACCTGACGCAGGAGGTGGAGCAGCTGACGGTGGGACAGACGGAGTTAGTGGAGCAGGTACAAAGGAACACTGCGGTAATAGGAGGGTTAAAAGCGACACAAAATGACCTAAAAAATGACTTGGTAGCGACGAAGAGGGAATGTCAGATGGTACGTGAGGGATTGACAACGAGGTTGGACGAGGTGATAGAGGTAATGGAGACGAAGGACCGGCAGGTGAGGACGCACATGGAAACGGTCAAGGTAGCCTTGGAGGATGAGCTTGAGGAGACGTACCGGGGAATAAAAGAGGTGAAGCAGAAATTAGAAGAAGTGGAAGGAGGGGTGAGCGAAATTAAGAAGCGACGGAGAGAGGATAAGAAAGAGATAAAAGAGGAGGTAAAAGAATTGGTCCAAAGTCTGTGTTCGGATCGTGATGATGTGCTCATTAACCGGATGAGGGATTCGCAGGTGATGGAGGAAAAGCGAAGAGGAAGAGGACCCGGTGTAAGTGGTGACCAATATGGTCGTGCGTATGATGCGCCAGGTGATTTAAGAAGCTTGGGGGTCGAGATGGACCCGGGTGTTCGTGAGAGGCCGTTGGTGAAGTGTGCGACAGGTCTGGTGTGCGAAAAAGGAGGTGTGCAAGAAAGTCCGACTCTGGGGTGTGTGAGGAAAAAGTGCGTGCCAAGGAGTGAGGGTGCTGGCGAGAGTGAGTCGGTCGTAGCGTGTGTGCGAGGGAGCACATGGAAGCGCGGTGTGGTAAGTGTTACAGAGGGTGTGACGGGAGAGTGTGCGCAAGAAAGGTGTGTGACGGACAGGTGCATGGGGAAAGAGTGCGCTGTCAAAGGCAGGGAAGAATGCACGCCTGTGGTGAGTGTTACAGAGGGTGTGACGGGAGAGTGTGCGCGAGAGAGGTGTGTAACGGACGGGTGCATGAGGAAAGAGTGCGCTGTCAAGAGTAAGGGCGAGTGCGCTGTCAAGAATGGAGGTGAGAGTAGTGAGAGTGACAAGGAGCATGAGTTGGTTGTGACAGGTGAGAAAGGATGCACACCTGGAATGGTAGAGCGTGAGTGGGAATGCACGCTGGAATTGGTAGTGAGGCACGTGGTTGGGTGTGCGAATGAGAGCACACCTGTGATTGTCACAGAGGAGGTGACCGAGGAGGGGGCGCGAAGAGGTGTGTTGGTGAGGTGTGCGACCAACGAATGTGTGCCAAAGTGTTCGGTGGTCAGGTGTGTGACCAAGGCTGTGAGTGGAATGAGGGTACCTGGGTGTGTAAGGAAAGGTACGAGGAGCATGGAAACGGCTGGATGTGTGAGCAAGGAACGGGCTGCGGGGTGTAAGCGTCCAGGTGAAGCATCGACGGTAACCGGTTTAGAGGTTAGAGCGACTTTTAGCCGAATCGGGCCCTCGGTGCGTGCTGGGCCTCGCTTTGAACGGCCGCGTCCGTGCTCCACTAGGCGGAGCGGGCAGCCCGATAGAAAGGGTCGTCATGGCGACCACTTTTTGTTGAGGCAGTCCGGCAGGTCGAGATCGGGACATTGGATGGCTCCACGCCGAGATGGTGCGTGGGATCTCGGCCCGGGTAAGCCCCCGTCCCTGCACCGAGTGCCGGACGCATCCAGCCGCTGGCACAGAACAACCCGCATTCATGGCTTGGCTTTACGAAGCCGGGCTTTGGACAGGAATTGGCGCACCGAGAGGCATTAGTGAGTAGACTGGGTGATGAGGTTAGTGTTTTGGACCCAAAATTAGAGAAAAACAAAATTTGATGATTGGCAAGGGATTGGCAGTAGTGATTGGCAGATGATGGGTAGTGATTGGCCAAATTTTTGATTTGTTGAAATTTGATGTGCAAAATTGGTAGTGAGCGATGGGCCCGGTGGGTAAGGGGGGCATCCCTGCCACCCTTCCCATGGTGGGGCAAAGGAGCAATAGCTTATGGGGTGTATGGCAGTGAAAACTAGCCCGGGTGGGTTAGGTTATATTGATAGGGCCCTAGAAGATGACATTAGGTGACGTTAAGGTTAGTTAGTGACTGATACCTGTAGTGGGGACGCAGGTAGATTAGTGTGGATTATAATGACGAGGGAGCGCAATAGTTTAAAGGGACGACTGGGAAGCGCAAGTTTCAGAGGGGAGTAGTTAGATGAGATGATGCTGTGTGAGAGCTGGACAGGTGTGTGGAGCAGTGTGTGAGTAGTGAGTGTTGTGGATCAGCGCGAATGCGCTTGGGGAGAGAAGGGTGCAGGCGGCACCAGGTGTGAGAGCACAGGTGTGCAAGTACAGGTGTGTGGAGAGAGTTGGAGTAAGTGGTACGGAGTGGTGTGCATGGTGCGAAGGTGTGAATGGGGGAAGAGTGGACCCCCATCACGGATACCCGGGGCGGGTAGTGTAAGTGTTAGGTAGAGGGTACAGGTAAATTGTGGTTGGATATTGGCATCTGTGGTGCGGGTGACAGAATGGTATTGTGGATGGGTGCATTAGTGTTGTGGAAATGGCTGGGCGTGTAGCCTGTTAGTGTGTGTAGTTGGTTGGGCACTCCACCACTGTGAGGATGTCGGCCAGGTTAGGCCGCAGGTGGGCTCTGGGAGCCGGTAGTAGTTGTTGTGGATGGGGCCCGAGGATCCGGAGGACGGACCCGGGTAGCCCAGTGTCAGAGGGCACCATGGGGTGACAGAGCCAGGAGAGGGGCTGTCCCCAGTTAGTTAGGTTAGGGTGAGGAGCTAGGTAAGCTCGGGTGGCAACTACAGTGGTGGAGGTGTGCAGGTGGGTAGACCTGTTGGGAGAGCTAGACGTCGCAGCCCAGAAATTGTGCGAGGGCACCGGGAGATGAATCGGGGGAGTGAGACCCCAAATTGAGAAGCACCACAAGTTGATCAATGGGAATTGGTTTTTAGAACCCATAGTGTAAGTTGGCCAATGGATTGGCAGGGAAAGACCCCCCCGGGTAATGTAAAGTTGTTAAAGTCATTTAGGAAATAGTTAGGATTGATGAACCTGTCGCACCATATGCAGCCACTTACCTGTGGTGATGATGATGACTCCACACCTGTGTTTTCTTTGTTTTGTGTTGCAGGAAATGAGAATTGCTGTGAGGATTTGTGAGACGCATCACGACGTGGATGAGACATTGGGGTGATTCCATCTCTCCCTCCTTAGGAGGGACTGATGATGAATTGGTAATGGCAAATTTTGATGTTCAGTTGGAGATGGCAAATTTTGATGGGAGTTGAAAATGGCAAATTTGATTGGTTAGGAGGGAGAGAAGACGAATTTGGTTTATGGGAGGAACGGGGAAGACAGTAGGGACGTTTGTTGATTTGTAAAGTAGATGTTTATGGGTAGTGTTGTGTTGTGTGGATACAGTAAGGGGTAAGGGAGGGGCCATGTAGGTTACCTGGAGGAGGGGGGGGGCGTACGGTAGGAACGTACCTGTCTCACCTGGTTCCCATGTGCCCCCAGTGTGCATTACCTTGCATTGCGTGCACTTTTGCGCACTTACCACCTTACTCACTTGTCTGCTTCTTTTGTCTCCCACCTCCGAGGATCTGGCTTTGGGGCAGAGAGAGAGGAGAGAGAGGTGCTGGCTCCGCAGTTGTGGGCCTGCACTTTCGCTGCTTGCTGCCTGGATCGATACACCATATGGACCGCAATTTTGGTGGCCACCCACAATGGACCGCAGTTCTTTTGCGGCCAAGCACCACCCGTGGATGGACCTATGGGTCAACGTGGCACCTACGCCATACAGGTGAACCACTTATAGTTGGCCCCTGACGGCCACAATAAAGAAATGGACGCGGTTGGCGCCTTTCTTTATTTCTAGGGAAGCAAGAAGGCCAAGTGCACCACACGAAGAGCAAGAGACACCTGCAGGGTTAGGGGTTGTTGTTTTTATTTTAATAAACAATGGTGACTGCACCGATTGGTGCTGGGGTGGTGCTTTTGGTGCTTGGAAGGGGTGCTCTGCACATTATTAAAGGCCGTAAGGCCACAGAGCACTCGTGGGTTGGTGTATCGATGCTGGCATGCGTGCTCTCTCTATGCATAACATCTGCATGTGTTCCTCCAAAAACAGGTCCTGGATCGTAGTGTAAATATCAGCGTAGTCTTGTGTAAATAATGCTCCCTACCGGCTGTGTGTTTAGTTTGCGAATTCTTTCCGCGATTCGGTTATCCTGTGGGTGTGTTTCTGTGAGGAGAAGGGTGCAACGTCGCAGGGGGACATATTTACTCATTTGTGAATATCTGTAAAACTGTCGCACTCAGGGTAGAGTTAATAGTAGAGGGAACTACATCTGAGTGCCACACTAAAATAGGTAAAAATTTATCGGGTCGGGACGCCCCGAGGGTAGAGAAGGTTGCAATGTTGCGGATATGGGATTTGGCCTCCATATCCGCTTGTAAATATTCCCCTATTTCCCCAATACTCCCCAACTATCCCCAATCCCCCATTCCCTAATCCCATTGTCTGTAAACAACACTCTGTAGAACCGACCTTCCCCTTCTTCCCCCATTAAATGTCGTGCCCAGGTCCACCGCATCTCACGTAGACAACTTTCGGACCTCTTGCTAGTTATTCTTAGTCTATGTCAGTTAAGGACTCGTTTCCATTAATTCTGACTCTTCGTTGCACCAGAATGTGATTGTATGGCACCAGTAGTGAGTTTAGGACCTCCCCATACCTCCTCCCATCTTCCCCATGAAACAACAACAACAACAACAACAACAACTACAACAACAGAGGGGGGCGGCACGGCGCGGCGCGGGGAGTGTGCGTCCTTACTCCGGCTTGGTTAGCCGCCATTGCCCATGCGCTCCACGGGGTTACCACGAAGGGGCTGGCTGTCAGCTCCTCGTCAAGGGCGGAGCCCGGTAACCCCCCGCACCCAATAAGAAGGGCGGACCGATTCCATCTGGGGCGGAGCTAACGAGCCGAGGGCGTGTCACTCCCCGCCGGATATACGCAGCGACTTACCGGACGTGACGTCAGATGCGCCCCCAGCTTGGAAAGACAAGTCGCGACCTCCGAGCGCTGAGCGACCTCCCCGCATCTTTGGACCGGACCGGGTCGATTTTGCCCCTGAGCCAAGGTGCACCTTGAGCCATAGACTACCCGCCTTTCCTTGCCATCAATCCCCGTGTGAGTCAGTTTTGTCCTGTTTATCTGTCGTCTGTCGGGGCTAAGATAAGACCGTGTTTAAGTGCCCACCTTTCTATGCTGTCTCTCTCATCCCTGTAATCTAACCTTCCGCAATATTATAACCTCCTCCGGAGGTCTTGAGAACCGTACCCCTGGTGTCGTGTCATTTTAATCCAGCCGTTGTGTCCTTTCCTTCATTGATTTAGCATAGCGCGACTTAGTCAACGTTCGAGTGTAATCGGGTAACTTGTGCGAACACGGCGGCCATTCCGCTCGGCCCAGCATAACATCTTAATAAGTCGTGTCCGTAACAATATATATATATATATATATATATATATATATATTGTTACGGGACCGCGGCGAGGATGTTGTTTGCCGAGCGGATGGCCACCGCGCCCGAACAGTTACCCCGACTAACCCGATTCCTGAACGTTGGCTGAATCGCGCCACAGATATTCAATGGGGAAAAGACTAAAGCGAAGGATGTGAAGAAGAAGAACACCAAAGCAAAAAGGTTGGAAATGCTACTAAATTTATTCCTACTATTTACACAATCAAAGAAACCAAGGAGAAGGAAGGATAATAAAATAAAATACAGAAGAGGAAAGGTGACACAGTGAAAATCACTAGCTTATCTAAACAGGCTTAACTAACCCAGGGACAAGACACACAGAACAAACTCACGTACACGAATGGGGAAATTGCAGGCAGGAATGACAGGAGGTGGGTGGCTGGAGGGGGAGGAAGGCACGGAGCTGGCTGAAGCTTGATCCCGCACGGGACGTCGGGCTGGACCTCGACGGCCGCCGATGCCACCGATCCTGTCGTGTGCGCGGGGTAACGGGTCGGAGCTGCTTGGTGGAGCCAAGCTGCTGGTGGGGGGTCTGGCGTGACGGGTTCTCTCTCCCTCTTTCACAAACTCCAAGACTCTTTGTCTCTTTGCTTCGCTTCGCTCCTTCTCTCCTCTCTCTTTCTTAGTCCAACCCAGTCCAACAACTTCCTCACTTGCTTAGTCCAACTCTTAGTCCAACTCAGTCCTCTCTTGCTTAGTCCAACAACAACTTCTCTCTTGCTTTGTCCAACAACAACTTATCTTGCTTAGTCCAACTCAGTCCAACTCTTAGTCCAACAACAACTTCCAGGCTTTCGCGCGCGCTCTATATAGCGCCTCAGGCGATCAAGCCGTTGGTGTCCAGGACACGCCCATCGGTCAGCTCGCCTCGGCCCCGATTGGTCGGCACGGCCCTCTGGCTCCGCCCTTGATGACGATGGGCGGGCACGCCCAGGAGTCGGCAGCTCCTCCCCCTTATTCTCCAAGCCGACCTCGTGGCGAATGGAGTCGCGGAGGGAACAGTTGGCAATTGTTGGAAGGGGAATGTGAATGAAAGGGGGTCTACTCTTATTTCACTTGGTGCAATGGAGTATTTAAATTAATGGAAGACAAATCCTTAGCCTAATACACATAATAAGGATATAACTACTGAACAGGGATATATGGTGTCCTTCGTGTATGCTTTATGGAATTAACTACGGGAACGCCCTTTGACCTTTATACAACAGACTGGAGGCAGGAGGGTCCAGAATAAAGCAATAATAATAAAAAAACCACAATAAAAAAACACAATCCTCATATCCACAACACTATATATATATATATATATATATATATATATATATATATATATATATATATATATATATATATATATATATATATAGTTATGGTTTTTAGAACCTTCACTTTGTAAATTTTAGTAAATGTTCCCTTATAAATGATCCCCTGTAAATATCCCCATTATTTGGCTTTATTAAAGATCGCACCCTAGTTATTCCATGTACAACACGTCGAGCACCAAAGGACCTCTCTGTAGTTATCTCATTATTATGTGTTTTAGTTAAGGATCTGTTCCCAATAGTTGAATCTGCGTTGCATTAATCAAATAAGATAGGCCCTTTCAATTTCCCCAATCATCATTTCCCGCTCTTCAAAGTGCAAAGAGAGCGGTAGGGCAGCGTTCGCTGCCCCTTGTCTTGATTCGGTTGTTGGCCCCGAGCCGCCATTGAACATGCGGTCTCAAGCCGAGGAAAAAGGGGGCGGGACACAGGAACAAGGTGTGGCACGTCAACTCACCATCAAGGGGTGGACCGGCGAGCTCTGAAAGCCAATCAGGGCTGAGGCAAGCTCACCATTGGGCGTGTCCTGGGAGCCGGCAGCTTGATCTAAGAACGCCATATAAAAGCGGCTGCGAGGGACTGCTTCGGAGAGATCAGAGGGAGGAGAGATGAGTGCGAAGGTCTGAGGTGCAAGAGGAGAACACGCTGAATCGTAAAAGCCAGGAGAGTGGGTCCGTTGGCAACGACAATCTCGCCATCTATTCACATTGTCAGACTATACGTGCGTGAAACTAATACGTGCAGCTGCCGCCGGGTTTCGCCTAAAGCCCGGAGCATGGACCGGAGCGTGGACTGGAGCAGACCTCGACGCTGCGCATCTGCCGGACCTTCCTGCCCTGCCATCGGCTTGGACCTTCTCCTCCTTCCAGCCATTCCTTCCTGCCATTCCCTATCCGTGTAAGTCTGTTTGTTTGTCCGGGGTTGTAATATAAGACTGTTTTAAGGCTGCCCTGTGTACCTGCTTCTTCCTCTCCTTGTAAATACCCTTCTTTCGATTCCTCTTCATTTCGTGTACATAATTAATAAATATCTGTTCTTCCTTTACTTTGGTTTCTTCTTCCCCCGATCGCTTTAGTCCCTTCTCAATTGAGTACCTGTGGCACGATTCGGCCAATGCTCGGAGTCGGGTTTAGTCCTTTGTTAACGGCTCAAGCTGCGGATTGCTAAACCGCTCGGCAATCTTCCAACTTGTCCGTGGCTCGAGCAGAAGTAGCGCCATGCTTTGCGGCGAGATTGGTGAAGGTATTTGGGAAATCCTTGACCAATCTCATCCCGCAAAGGAGCGCGATACCTTCTAGGACTCGGACGGCCAGTGTGATAGACGAGGGGATTAAACCCCCCTCGGTAAGGGGAGTGCCGAAACCGAGATCCGTAACAATATATGTGTGTGTGTGTGTGTGTGTATATATATATATATATATATATATATATATATATATATATATATATATATATATATATATATATATATATATATCGGAATGGGACTTAGAACTTGGGACTCAGAGGACTCAGAGAAAGGAGCAACGGATATATTTATTAGAACTCGTTTACACAAGCTTGCGGAAAACACAATGTCGCTTGAAGCTCACGAAATGACCAACACTACAACAAGGTGCTCTGAAGTCATTCGATTTAACATGCTATATATAAAGAATATAGGGTGTGGCTTTAGCTCACAAGATACAGAGAAAGAATGGGCTCATTGGTCCCCCCACCATTAGTCCCATCCTGTTGTTCAGTTAGTTAAAGGAAGTTCATCCAAGGCCACTCATGGGTTAGCTCAGATAAGGAGATGGTCAGCAATATGTGGCAACATGTTTACAACTTTCTGTATAGAGACTTGGGTTGGGGAAGTACGAAGGGAGTGGATACTCATAAATGTGTCAGCCTACAGGATATTGGCAAAGTTTTGTGGGAGGCTGAGAGATAGCAGCTGCAACCAAGGCCACAAAAGGGGAACAAGGGATTATGCCAATACAGGGCAAGAGCTCACAAGCACAGAACTCCTTATTAGGGTATTACACATCCTCAATGCACAAGAAAGGACTAAGTATTTTAAAAGAAAACAGCAATCAGTCAAAACAAAACATATAATTGGTTATGCTTGGTAATTGGTAGAGCAGCAAGAATTAACAAAGGGGCAGGGGAATAACAGCTCCCCACATATATATATATATATATATATATATATATATATATATATATATATATATATATATTGTTACGGACACGGTTTTTGGATGTTATTTTACCGAGCGGTGGTGTATTTAACCGCGTCCGAACAGTTACTCCCCGATTAGAACCCGATTCCACCCGAACGTTGACTAATCGCGCTACAGATATTCAATTGGGAAACCTCTAAAGCGACCGAAAGAGAAGAAGAGAGAAGAAAGACAGAGTTTGGAGGAAGAACAGATTTATTATACACACACAAGCAATATTTTAGAGCGACCAATATTATTTACAGCAATAGATGGAAAAGAGCAGTCACACAGTGCATTGTTAACTTATTCTATTTCATTTACTTAATCCCCAAGACAAACGAGTAGGACAGGACGTTCACACTCACACGGTGGATATTGCAGGCAGGTAATGGCTCGAGGTTGATTGCTTGAGAGGAAGGCAAGGTCGGAGGCAGCAGCTTTCAACCCCTCGCGGTTTTGGCGGGAAAACCTCCGTCGCGTATCCGCGGCCGTCACGCGCTGGCTCGGCACACCTGCTCCTCTTCCTGGGGTGGAGCCGTCTCCCTCCGTTCAGCGCGTCTCTCCAACGACAGGGGATATTGCAGGCAGGTAGGTAGGGCTTGCGGTGGATTGCGCTCCTCTTCCAGGTCATCCCCCAGCGTATCTCTCAAGGCCTCTCCGTAAAGCAGTTCCTTACATTCGCTTTTATCACCTCCGGCGGAATTAAGCCGCCGGCTCCGAGGGCACGCCTACCGGGTCACTCACCGCGGTGTTGATTGGCTGTTAGGGCCGGTTCACTCCTGCCCTCTTCTGACGAGGTGGAGCCACGCCTTTCTTCTCCAACCTTACCTCGTGGCCAATGGTGGTTGAAGAGAAAAACCGACCAAAATGCGGAAGGCAAATGGAAGGGAGGTTTTGGGGAAATTGGAAGGGCCTACGCTTATTTTGTTTGATACAATGCAAAGTCAATCTAGTGGAAAACACATACTTAGCCTACATGGAATAAGGAAATACACTATTTAAAAGATATATCGTGACCTGCGTGTATGTTCTATGAAATTAATTAGGAGGACGGCTGCGACCATTATTTACATTACCAGGATGTTACCATACCAAAACCATACTCTTCACATCCGTTACCCTTCCTCCAAAATTGTTACACTCCTCAAAACCCGTTACACTTCTCAAAACCCGTTACACTTCTCAAAATCGTTACACTGCACCCTCCTTTCTTCAGGCACGTCCTCGGGCCTACTAGACTTAACTGAGTGTGACATGTAGGTGTAATTCCCTCTACAATTAACCTGACCCTGAGTGTGACAATTTTAAAACACAAATAAGTATGTCCCCCTATTGCATTGCATCCTGTCTAATAGACTCAAGCCCACAGCTAACCGAATTACGGAATTATTCTGAAACTATACATTTACGGTGGGGAGCATTATTTACAATGACGTGATTTCTTATTTACAACGCAACCCAGGACCTGTGTGTTTTTTTCTTTTCTTTTTAGGGAACAAGAGAAAGAAATTCCTGTTGGGAGGGAGGAGACAGCACGCATTGCATCGATGCACCAGTACCAATACCACCAAAGCACCCAAAAGCACCCAAAAGCACCACCAGCACCACAAAGCACCACTCGGTGCGCAGTCACCATGGTTCATAATAAACACAATAAAACAACTGGTGGTGGTCTTCTCCTTGTCTGCTGGGCCGATGTTCTTCCTGACGTCTTCTGGCTTCATGCGGCCTATTTGGACATAATAAAAAGCACAACTTGTGTTCGTTTTTTATTATTATTTAGGGCCTCAGGGGCCAACTAAGGGTGGTCCACCTGTTTGGCATAGGTGCCACCTTACCGAGGTCCGCAAGCAAGATTCCCTGGCCACTATGGCCGGTCTCCAACAGAGGTGCTCTGCCCCCGAACCTGGGGTCCATCAAGTGGTACTTGGCCGCCGAACAGCGGTCCATAAAGTGGTACATCAACGCAATGCGTGCTGGTTCTGGGAATCTCGGGCGCACAATGGCCACCTCACGCACGCTCCCCTCGGCACCCAATGGCGCACAGGTCATGTGGGAGACAAAAGAAAGACAATTGAGCGAGGAGTAAGGTCACAAGGGTACACGTCAAACAAGGCAATGCAAGGTGAAATGCGTACGGAGGGCGAAGTGAGAAAGCTCGTCCCTACCGTACGTCACCCCCCTGTCACCTACACTACCCTTGCTCTTACCCCATATTTACAAAATCTACCCATTTACAAATTCGTCACTACTGTCACGTCTTCCCCATATTTCCCCTATACCAAATTCGTCTCCACAATCCCTTTACTTCAAAATTTGCCATCACCAATTCATCATCAATCCTCCTAAGGAGGGAGAGATGGAATTACGCACAATGTCACACCCACGTCATGATGCGTCTCACAATCCAAACATTTGCATCATAAAAAATAATCAAAACATGGCATGGTGTGGAGTACCTGTCACCTCAGGTGAGTGGATGCAGATGGTGCGAGGAGATCCTTCATCCTAACTATCCTCTAAATGACTTTAACACACTTTACACTACCCGGGGTCTCTCCCTGTCAATCCATTGGCCAACTTACGCTATGGGTTCTAATAACCAATTCCCATTGACTAACTGTGGTGCTTCTCAATTTGGGGTCTCACTCCCCCGATTCATCTCCCGGTGCTCTAGCACAATTTCTGGGCTGCGACGTGTACCTCTCCCAACAGGTCTACCCACCTGCACACCTCCACCACTGTAGTTGCCACCCGAGCTTACCTAGCTCCTCACCCTAACCTAACTACTGGGGACAGCCCCTCTCCTGGCTCTGTCACCCCATGGTGCCCTCTGGCACTGGGCTACCCGGGTCCGTCCTCCGGATCCTCGGGCCCCATCCACCACAACTACTACCGGCTCCCAGAGCCCACCTGCGGCCTCACCTGGCCAACATCCTCACAGTGGTGGAGTGCCCAAACCAACTACACACACTAACAGGCTACACGCCCAGCCATTTCCACAACACCAACGCACCCATCCACATACCATTCTGTCACCCGCACCACAGATGCCAATATCCAACCACAATTTACCTGTACCCTCTACCTAACACTTACACTACCCGCCCCGGGTATCCGTGATGGGGTCCACTCTTCCCCCATTCACACCTTCGCACCATCCACTCCACTCCACAATTTCCACCATTCTCACTCCACGACCATCCATTCCAATACTCCAGATATTCCACACTACCATTTATTCCACACAGCCACATACACCTGTTCTTCATTCACCTGTCGTTGCACACCTGTGCAATCATACCTGGTGCCACCTGCACCCTCCTTTCTTCCTGGACCATTTGGTCAACACAACACGCAATCACCACTACTCCCTCATACACTGCTCCACACACCTGTTCAGTTGCACACCTGTGTAATCACACCTGTTCCATTCTCACCTGTTCAATCCTCACACACACGGCATCATCTCAGCTAACTACTCCCCTCTGAAACTTGCGCTTCCCAGTCGTCCCTTTAAACTATTGCGCTCTCACGTCATTATCATCCACACTAATCTACCTGCGTCCCCACTACAGGTATCAGTCACTAACTAAACTTAACGTTACCTAATGTCAATCTCTTCTAGATCCCTATCATTATCCAAGCCCTCCCTGGCTCGGTTGTCATAGCCACCCCATATTTAGCTTCTAGCCGTTCCCCCATTTCCCCCATTTTGCCCTCTAATCGCTCACTATTAGCCCTCGCTTCGTCCCTCATTTTGTCCATAAGGGCCCCGATTTGTAGCAACAAAAGGTTTGAATCCACCAGGGGCGCTACCACGGTCGCGGGCGTGGCAAAATTTGGTGCCGCTACACCCACGTGCGCGAGGACGCCATTTTGCGCGTCTGACACCCCCTCAACCGCCTCCTCATTGCTCTCCTCCTCCCTTTCTTCCACATACATTTCCCCTGGTTCCTGGGTTACCCCTAACCCGTCTATCTCCCCCACCGACATCCGATCGCCTTGATTGTCCATGGCGCGATCTCAAAATTCGGGTTTTATAAAACAACACAATTTCGTCCGCTTTATAATTTTGAGCGCGTGCAGCGCGCTCCGGGTCGATCTCACTCCCCGACACCAATTGTTACGGTACTAACACAATTGGTGTCCAAAATTTGGGCTAAATAAATTTAGTCCCAGGTTCGAATCCCACCTCCTGACTACCAATTGTTACGGACACGGTTTTTGGATGTTATTTTACCGAGCGGTGGTGTATTTAACCGCGTCCGAACAGTTACTCCCCGATTAGAACCCGATTCCACCCGAACGTTGACTAATCGCGCTACAGATATTCAATTGGGAAACCTCTAAAGCGACCGAAAGAGAAGAAGAGAGAAGAAAGACAGAGTTTGGAGGAAGAACAGATTTATTATACACACACAAGCAATATTTTAGAGCGACCAATATTATTTACAGCAATAGATGGAAAAGAGCAGTCACACAGTGCATTGTTAACTTATTCTATTTCATTTACTTAATCCCCAAGACAAACGAGTAGGACAGGACGTTCACACTCACACGGTGGATATTGCAGGCAGGTAATGGCTCGAGGTTGATTGCTTGAGAGGAAGGCAAGGTCGGAGGCAGCAGCTTTCAACCCCTCGCGGTTTTGGCGGGAAAACCTCCGTCGCGTATCCGCGGCCGTCACGCGCTGGCTCGGCACACCTGCTCCTCTTCCTGGGGTGGAGCCGTCTCCCTCCGTTCAGCGCGTCTCTCCAACGACAGGGGATATTGCAGGCAGGTAGGTAGGGCTTGCGGTGGATTGCGCTCCTCTTCCAGGTCATCCCCCAGCGTATCTCTCAAGGCCTCTCCGTAAAGCAGTTCCTTACATTCGCTTTTATCACCTCCGGCGGAATTAAGCCGCCGGCTCCGAGGGCACGCCTACCGGGTCACTCACCGCGGTGTTGATTGGCTGTTAGGGCCGGTTCACTCCTGCCCTCTTCTGACGAGGTGGAGCCACGCCTTTCTTCTCCAACCTTACCTCGTGGCCAATGGTGGTTGAAGAGAAAAACCGACCAAAATGCGGAAGGCAAATGGAAGGGAGGTTTTGGGGAAATTGGAAGGGCCTACGCTTATTTTGTTTGATACAATGCAAAGTCAATCTAGTGGAAAACACATACTTAGCCTACATGGAATAAGGAAATACACTATTTAAAAGATATATCGTGACCTGCGTGTATGTTCTATGAAATTAATTAGGAGGACGGCTGCGACCATTATTTACATTACCAGGATGTTACCATACCAAAACCATACTCTTCACATCCGTTACCCTTCCTCCAAAATTGTTACACTCCTCAAAACCCGTTACACTTCTCAAAACCCGTTACACTTCTCAAAATCGTTACAATATATATATATATATATATATATATATATATATATATATATATATATATATATATGTGTATATATATATGTGTATATATATATATATATGTATATATATATATATATATATATATATATATATATATATACGTATATATATATATATATATATATATATATATATATATATATATACTTGGCATGTAATATGGAATATATATTTTTTCTTGACGGGTTTACTTTCTTAACTCAGTATATCAATCTAGTGAGTTTCTTTTACACTTTGGTGATTTATTTGTTAAAAGAACCACGTCACTGATTGTCTGTCGCAGCAAGAAGTCAACAACAGGATTATATCACAGGTGGCGTGGCAAAATGTACGGACAGGTGCATTTGATGATTGGCTTCACAGTCGGGTATACAAGGGTTGTTGCGTTCTGTATTAGTGGAAAACAACTGCTGCACGTCTCCAAAAGTTATTGCCGCTTCCTCTGGAGATGGTCCGTCAACTCGACAATGCTGTTTGTCATGGAGTGGTGGCTTTACGAAATTACGGCATGAAACAGCGTGCTATTGCTCGGCAGTATGGCATCACTCAAGGTCAGGTGTCAAAGATCCTGAAAAGAAATGCTCAGAGGGGTGTCCCTACTCCAATACCGAGGCCAGGACGTCCCCGCAGAACCACAAGGAGGGATGATCGCCAGCTGCACCGGTTAGTCCGCAATGGCCGTACCAAGTCAGCGAATCGGTTTAGCGCTGAGTGGCAGCAACTGACAAATGTGCCTGTATCCAGAAGGCTAGTCAACCAACGACTGGTTCAAGCAGGCTATCGTGCCAGGCATCCCCTGAGAAAGCCACGCCTGACCAGACAACACCGCCAGCGCCGATTGCAGTGGGCCAGAGAGCACGGCAATGGCAGCTTTGCCATTCAAGAATCACGTGATCTTCAGTGACGAGTCTAGATTTCTGGTCTATCGTCAAGATGGTCTCGTCCGAGTGTGCAGACAAGTGCATGAAGCCTACAACAAAGATTGTATAGTGCCAAGAGTCCAAGCTGGATGTGGTGGGGTGACCGTTTGGGCTGCTTTTCATGCAGGGGGCAAAACTGACCTGGTTGTTCTGAATGGAAACCTGAACCAGTTCAAGCACAGGGCCATTCTGGAAGAAACATTGCTTCCATTTGCTCGTGCAGCCTTTCGAGGAAACTTTGTCTTCCAAGATGACAATGCACGGCCTCATCGTGCTCGCATGATCCAACACTTTCTTGCTGACTGTGTTGTAGAGCATATGGAGTGGCCTGCCATGTCCCCGGATATGAATCCGATAGAGAACTTGTGGGCAGAATTAACGCGTCAAATCGACCACTTGGACCAGCAGCCGACCCCTGTGCGTGAATTGCAGCAGGCTATTGTCACTGCATGGCAAGGGATTCCTGTCCAAATCTTGGCAAATCTCATGAACAGCATGCCTCAACGTGTATGTGCTCTCCTAAATGCTCGTGGGGGTTACACGAAGTACTGAACTGTAATTTTACTCTCCGTAATCCCAGTCGTAATTTAACTTTTGTTTTTGTTAAAAAAATTTTTGGCTAATGTGCAAAATAAAGAGATACTTCTGTAAAACGTTCAGAAGTTTAACACAGTACTGTCCATGAATTGAGTTCGATATCAGTTTACATCACTTTCAAGGATCAATTTATTTGTTTCGAATTGTCAAATGTGGTTTTTGTTTCTTTTGAAGGTCACATTAACAAAATCTAGAGTAATTTCAACATAATTCCAATGAACGTTTGGTTCTAAGACATCTTGAAAAGTAAATTCACCCCCACAAAAAAAATATTCCATATTAAATGCCAAGTCTGTGTATATATATATATATATATATATATATATATATACACACACACACACACACATGTATATATACATGTATGTATATATTGTTGCGGTTTTGTGTTTTTACAAATAAAGGTTAATTTCCCCCTAATAGTTTTGTCACACTACAACATGGAGCCTCGTTTAAGCTCAGTTATGTCTTCGTAAGTGTAAGCGTAGACCTTTCCGATGTATAGTTTTGCGTTGAGTAGAATAATGAGAATTAGGTCCTTCCAATGCTTTATGCCGCGTCGATGCTTTGGTTTTTGGCGCAAATTAACACGAGGCCGGCCTGACAAGTCGAGGCAGGCCGAAGGAAGGCGGAGGAGGAGCCGACGGTAAGCGCGAGCCGCCAATCAGGGTTCGAGGGGAGTGGCTTACGACTGTGGCAAAGGCGTGGTTTGGAACATTCGATGCGGGCTCAGGGCGTGGCAATATAACCCTTTTGCACAAAGCCCCCACCTCAGTTATGAGGCAAGCCCATGCGAGGACATGCGCTGAGTGATGAGCTTGAGTTATCGGTTCGAAGCGCCGAACACGTTATGAGCCGGGGTCCTCTGTTGAACAGTTCTGAGAGTGCGCGGTGTTGAATCGAGTTACAAGTTAAATGCTCGGTTGAGCTTGAGGCAGATCCTCTGAATTGAGTTACGAGGGTGAAAGCGCGCCGTTGATTAATCGCGCTGTGAGGAACCGGCAAGCCGGGCGATAGACGCGCATATTCGCCTGCCTGCCTTTGTTCGACATACGCGCTGCGAGGATCCCTCCCGCCTGCCTGCCTGCCTTCGTCGAGGGACGTGCTGTGACCACAGAGGGCCATGCCGGGCAAAGCTGTTCCTGAACAACGGACCCGGCGCATTCAGCGCATGAACATTTCCTTCTTTCATTCCCCCTGTGAGTGTGAACGGGCCCGTGTCTGGGGAATAAGCTAAGACTGTATAAGATCTGCCCTGTGTCTCTGCGTCCACCAATCAATATGCTTTTGAGGTCAAAATCACCTAAAAATACAAAGGGCTTTGCATTTTAAGTTGCCCAGTTGTTCATTTTGTGTGTCTGGGGATGTTGCGATTGGACTGCAGGTCTATCAGATGTTCCTGGTGGAGCGAAGGTTAAACTGTACTGTCCTAAGTGTGTGGACGTGTATACACCGAAGTCATCACGGTATTGTGACGTAGACGGAGCCTGGTTCGGCACTGGGTTTCCCCAAATGCTTTTCATGGTTCATCCTGAGTTCCGTCCTCAGAAGCCTGCCAACCAGTTTGTGCCAAGGTTCGCTTCCTTTACTTCCAGAGCATGCATTTGTGCCGGTGTCGGCGATCGTTGTTCATATACGCACTCTTCATTCTCATCTTTCTTCCTAACTCTTACTCGGACAAGCAAATCCCCTATGTTAAGTCCATGGCCATAATGGTACACTGGTAATGGTACATTATGGCCAAATCATGGCCATAATGGTACACTCTATCCATACACCACATCCTCCCTTCCGTGGATGTTCCACGGGTTTCAGCTAGTCAGTATGGTTATCAATTTTCAGCGGAAAAAGTTTCCGAACTTTTTTTCAGTTTGTGTCCCTATTCACCTTGCTGTCCCTATTCACCCCATTTTACGGTAACAGTAGTTATGAGGAGAGCAGGAACTCGATTGAAAAAGTAAAAATTGAAATGAAGGTGGAAGATGCAAGACACAAATGAGGGGAGCGGCCTACGTGGGAGGTCTTGTCGGATAATCTATATAATAATACCGTAAGGACTCGACTTTGTTATCCCTTTTACGCCGCACCCAGTGAGCCGATGCCCACGGCACTAATGGATTTACGATCTACGAACCGCGCTCTTTGTTTATCACGTGCAGACATACTCGAAAAATCTGAATTAGCCGACGTTGAGGCCCAAAAGCATCCGATTAACTGCCGATACGACGCCATCTTACGATGCCATCGTATTGGCGTCTGCTGGGCGAAGGCGAAGCGAGCCGTCCGCTGATTGGACAGTCGAGTGGTGTGAACATGGGTGGTGTGAATCAAATGGTCTTTTTATTCCCTTGAACATTTTAAATTAGGATATATAAGGAAACGTCTTCATCGTCATTTTAATAAAGTTAAATGGAGTGACGTTGCGATACTCGGGGTGCGTTGCATAAATCCTCGTAACTCAGAGAGGTGTAGCAGGTGGCGAGACGTAAGGAAGCTTAAAGATAACGAGCTGAAACAGACGAACGATATGTCAATCCCTTTCTACACCGAACGGCAATAAAAGTATGAGAGCGGGAAGGCATGGCCTGAGCACTTCGAGCAGGAAGGACTGATTGGACTTAACTTAAAGAGAAAAAATTGGAGCTTAACGGAAGAAGAAGATCCCATGAGCGCTCCCCTATGCCATCCATAATGGTACACTCTATCCATACACCACATCCTCCCTTCCGTGGATGTTCCACGGGTTTCGGCTAGTATACATGATTCTGGAATTAGATGAAGCCTGGTGTTGGCTTAGCGGTTCGGGTGCCGGCTTGGGATCTCAGGATCCTGAATTCGAATCCCGGTCGATCGCTGAATTAACGGCATGGGGGGTTCGTATCGAAAGATCGTAATCCCTGCGTATCGTAAGAGGCGACTAAGGGTTGGCGTCAGGAAGGGCATCCGGCCATAAAACATTGCCTCAAAAAGGGAACCATGATTGTCATGGGGCCCCCAAGGCTAACCCCCACTCTAGCGGGGAAAAATGGCCTTAAAACTATCATTCATTCATATTTTCATTCTGGAATTAGATGAAGTAGGAAGATGACAAGGATGGGGGTATGTGGAGGCATATTACGAGGGAAGGAAGATAATAAAAATCCCACCACTTTTACAGACATATACACAGCCCCATATTTGGATTGAAAATTGCAGAAAATAAATAATTGGTGAGTTCACTTCGTTACGTCATTCCTTCCACCAATATCCTCCTATTCCCATTTCCTCCCCCACCTAAATAGACCAAAAATAACCATTGCATCATTTATGGTCTACATGATAAAAATAATTGTTACATGTCCACAAGAAGGGAAATTAATGTTCTGCCAACCTACTAAGGTAAGGGAAGATATGGTGTTATTGGCCCTTGTACACGTTGGATCTCGTACATCTATGATAATGGAGGCCAGACTCTTGACAGAGCTTTGGAGCAGCACAACAAGTTGAGAAAAATTTCGTGGCGAGAACCAATCCTGGACTGATGATCACTCCATCGTAGGATACTCAAAAGAAAACTTAGCCAGAGTACCGGTCATAATTTGTCTCCTCATTGCAAAAGATATTATGATCTTTAACATTCACCATTACCCGTGCTGGCAGGTGGGTTATCCACCTTGATACCATTTCTGAAGGACGGCACATGTACTGATATTTGAACCCAGGCTGGAAAGTTCAGAGGCAAGTGTGCATACCTCTAAACTATTGGGTGTGTGCGTCTGTGCCGTTGCTCGTTATCTCCATATGTGTGTTTCAGAAGGAGGAATGGAGTCATAAAATGAAAAATATCCACCTTCATTTTGGTAAAGGATCAGGATTCATGGACCAAGCTGTGAAGTTTTATTTTTCTCGCAGTTTTGTTCCGACGGCTCTTTTCAGGATTGTCATTGAGCCACACCTCCACCTGCAGTTTGTTTGTAGTAATATTCCCAGGGATAGTTGTTAAAATGTCTGTAAGGTTAAAATGTCCTGTTGCTCCAATTACCATTGGCACAATTCTGGTACTCTTTAACTTCTAAGATATTTTGAGTTCATTTTTGAGATTCTGGTATTTGGTCATTTTATTTTTATTTCTGCGTTGTTAAGACCAACATCACTGGGTACTGAAAACTTAATTAGCAATGCCATTGTTTTCCTATTTGTACCTCGGTACTATATCTTGTTGTAAATAATAATAATTAAACCTGTTATTTCTTTAATTCGACCGTTTCGTGCTTTCCATCTATTGACTAAGCGTGGTACGAATTCGCGCTCTAATCGGGTTCCAATACAAGATAACTGCACGGACCACATGGTACGCCATCCGCTCGGACGTACTCAGATTACGCGTGGTTTGTGCGAGACTTGATCCCCGCTTCCGCGGCGGCGTAGGTATTTTGGTACGTGCAAAAATTGTCCCGAAACCCTGTCCTGCGTCTGCCCGGGAGTGGCGATTCAAATCTCGCGGTTGTGACGACCCAAAAAGAACAAGGGGCTTAATCTCCTCTTGGTAAGGGCAGGGGGGTCTTGCGCGAAAACCGTAACAATATGTATATATAGCTGGTGCACCTGATTCTAATTTTAGGTATTTGAAGTAGTGCTAAATGTAGGGGTGTATTTACTTTTTCCACATGCGAAATTTGCATTTATGTTTATTTAAATTATACAAGGGACTACAAAATGTAAATGTTTCATGATATTTGTTATATTATATCACCTTTATCTATCAATATTGTTGAAATGAAGATCAAATAGCTGTATGTTGAAATATGTTGAAAAAGTCAAAACTTTACATGGGGTGCACTTACTTTTTCACGTGACTGTATTTAATGGAGTCTGCAATCGGAAAGACGATGCCATCATTGATCATTACATTACCAACATTCAGGGAGACTTCCCAGAGGGAGACACCAAATCTGGTCCGGTTGCTTTTTAACACCAATGGGAAAGTCATATCTGGGGCTTGGCAATGCACAGGGTAAGTTTAAAATGATGATATTTACTATTCTGTCAAACTTTGACAAAAGGAAGCAAGTGTTACGTGGTCCTCCCGGTAACTACCTGGTCTTGGTGACCCCCGGACCGGGGGAGGAACCCCGCCAGAAAGATATACGATTTATACGCTTTCGTAACGCAATCAATATGAAAGACACAACAATTCAAGTCACTAAGAAACCCCCACACCAAGGATCCGGATTAATGGATAATATATTCCCAATCAATCAACAACAATCAACCCTCAATCAACAATATTACTAAGATGTAGACTCATCAACAATAGCTCTAAGATGGCCATCTTATATATTCCTCCCTTGAGCCCCACTCACGGCTCCCTCCATGGTCAATGTCTCTCACAATGTCTCGGGGCCCCTGTAGTTCGATCTCCGCACGCGGGCGGTGGAACGGACCCTTCCTGACGTGCTTCAACCGTGCACGTCCTGTACCGGGAACGGCTGCTGCCGCGGACACCTGCTCGGCAGCCCACCGAGGTCGGTGCTCATGATCGCGGCTTCGGGGCTCGCAAAGCGCGCGAGGCCCAAGGCGCCTGCCGTACGCGTCCTTGTAGACGTTGAGGTGAACGGTGTCGGACGCTGGGTTCCGTGCAGGAACCCACGGCAATTTGACGCGTAACCGGGCCGGTAACTCCTCTCGCCAGACGGGCTTTTCAAACTCAGCGTTCCCAACGCTAATCAATATCGACGCCGCTTGTGTCGGAGCTAGGCGAGGAAGAGAGAGATGGCCGCTTTCTCCCGGACCTCGTGTCCTTTTTTTCTTCCGGTTCACCATCCCGTTTCCGGTCTCCTGTTATCAGGAGCGCCTCTAACCATTTAACCACAACAACCTTTAATAGAATAAACATTAATAAGCAATGACCTGAATAGTAATTCACATAAATCCGGAATCCGTAACACTCCCCCCCTTCAAGAAAAGTTTGAACCCAGCAAAAACTTTCTGTGCAGGCCAACTTTGATAAACAAACCAGATAACTCACACCCCAAATCATCAGTTCCCCCCGGGCACAATTATCACATCTCAAAAATAAAGCCACAAACTTTCACAAAACCCCCAGAGATTCCAAAGGTAATTCCCTCTGGACCAAGCGTCAACAACTTCTAGTTTCTCTTGGATGACGGTTAAGGGGTGGTGACCAAAGCCCCAAAGTTACACAACTCGCGAGCACTTTTTCGGGAGGCCCAGCTGAGTACTCACTACATGGACGCCTTAAGGAATGTGGAGTTCACGGTTAGTCCGGGGAGGAAAGTTCATTTCATGGACGCCTTTAAGAACGTGGAGTTCACGGTTAGTCCGTGTAAGAGCCCAGGCTCGGCGGCTCCGCCGTATATAGAGTGCTTCAACTTCTCCGGACTCCTAACAGTTACGGTGGGACCCCTTGTCCCAGCAGTCACCTGACGGCGGTCTCTTTCTCGGCCAGTGCACTGACAATCATTCTTTCGGGAGATGCCGTAACTCTGAGAGCCTCCATAGTAATATTGGCTGCTGCCAACACCAAAACTACCGCCAAGTTGTCCTCTTCTGTAGACCTCTCGACGCCTACGAAATGCCTTCCCTACTGTTATGGTCCAACCCTCCAAATCCTTACCATTCCAATTCTTCTCTGCCTCCCTGGCGTCTTTTGTGCTTGCAAACGTGACAAAGCCGAACCCTCTTGACTGTTGCGTTTCCCTGTCTTTTACCACCCGCACTTCCACCAGCGGCCCATATCTGTTGAAGACAGAGGTCAGAACTTCTTCCTCTGTGTTGAAGTGCAGTCCCCCTACAAATAACTTGGCACTTTTGTCGCCATCCCGAGCTGGGGTGGTGTTATTTCCCCTGCGGTGCTCTTTACCCACCCTCGGGTTACCAGAACTGAGTCACTGAAAACGCACACACAGCGCATGCGCAAAGGCTTCGTTGGCATCCATACGTCATTTCGAAAGTTACGTATTGTCAGTGTAAATTCTCGACATTTTTTTACTCCAATTAACCTTACGCCAACCAAAAGGGCTAGAAATCAACTAGATAACGATAGCTTATCACCTTCCATTGTAAAGTTCGTTCTGGAGCTGCTTGTTAATATTGTTGACGACATTCTGGAGGGACATACCAAAATTTTCAATCTTGTTCCAATATTGTTGGAACATGCATCATTTTAAGGAATATAAAATTAGCTTTCCAATAACACCTTGATTATTAAAATCGGATAAATTAACGGAGCTCTAAATTTTTAAAGGATTAAAAATGAGGGTTATTTTGGCCTTTGTTTTCCTATGAAGAACAAAGGAAAACTGTGATCAGAATTTCACTCTCAATTTCAGAAAGTCATGTAACTTTATTAATACTCGACCCAGAAACATGAGCCATACACTGTTGGAAAGGTTTTTTGATGCTCTTCAAAGTGATATAAAATCACTATCACTCACGATGAATCAATCTGAATGAAATATTCACCACATTGTAGAATATTTGCTATATTTAACGTCCTCACCTTTGAACGACGTCTCTATCTCCAAAATATCACTTTTTTCCAATCAAATTCGAGTACAAACTTCCGCTCAACGGATCTTCACAAATATAAAACGAGGCTGTAGATGGGTAATCCCTCGTTCATCATGCACGGAATGACAGGGAAATTCCCTCCAACAACCAATCAGCAGTCGATAATCGAGGACTCCCATCTGCGCAACCAGCAAAACTGCAGAACCGCTCGCTCTGACCAATATCGCCGCCGCGCATCGCCCACATGGGTGCGTCCCGACATTCTGATTGGGCGAGAGGAAGCGAAGCCAGTTGATCCTCTCGAGCAGGTCAGAAATCACGGGGTGAAGTTCTCGCTAATCACGATCATCGCTAATCGTGGGGTGAAGTTCTCGCTAATCGCGGGGTGAAGTTCTCGCTAATCGCGGGGTGAAGTTCTCGCTAATCGCGGGGTGAGGTTCTCGCTAATCGCGGGGTGAAGTTCTCGCTAATCATGGGGTGAAGTTCTCGCTAATCGCGGGGTGAAGTTCTCGCTGATCACAATCATCGCTAATCGCGGGGTGATGTTCTCGCTAATCGTGGGGTGAAGTTCTCGCTAATCACGGGGTGAAGTTCTCGCTGATCACGATCATCGCTAATCGCTAATCACGGGGTGCCGTGCCTAAGTTCTTGTCGACCTGCACATGTCTCAGGTAATAACATCTCAAATACAAACAACATGTAATAATCGTATATCTGAAACGAACATGAAGCGTATTAAGCTTTTACTTCCAGACAAAGCCTCCCGAAGCACAAATGTGAAGCGGATGGCACCAGATGGTACGAGGTAAATGACCCTTTCTTTGATCAATCACAAAATGGAGGATTTGCACCCTGACCTCCAGGCTCCAGGTCATATGACCTCGAAGAGCCAATAGAACGGCTCGACAAAGAACACCAACAAGTCAGTTATTGAAACTATCCACCAGTGGGCAGGACGTAAACAGTAAACCATCGCAGTGAATTGAATATAAACACTCACCGTCGTGTTCTGCCGCACGGATGTCTGAAACTTGCACACGACCTCCACATTTTGGGAAAACCCGCAAACGCACTCCAGAATCCCCCCCTCCCCTCCGCCAATCATTTTCGTGTTTTCAATTAAATATTTTATTCAAGAAAACATTTTAAAAACAATTTTGAATTGTACGTTCTTGGAAACGTCAACAGTTAATTCGGCGGTGTATTAATCCAGTGCGTTGTTGGAGAATTTTCACTCAATTGGTTTCTTCATGAAACCCATTTGACGAGTTAAAATAATTTCTTCGTGAACGTGTAAACTCAAAATAAATATTCGTGAAAAATCTGATTGGACACGATAAATATTTCACATTTATTTGTCACCGTGGGGTTAAATATGCAAGATCAGATGCAATTAATCGGGGTATGGGTGGACGAGAGGTCTGGTGCACATCGCAACGAATCTGAACCCTCGCCTCCGGCCTGGGCTCGATTCCAGCTTAGGGGGCGAATTAGCATAACAATAGTGGGGAGAACCAAAAGACGTAGCAGCGCTCTGGGGGTCCGTATCTCAGCCAACTCCACCCGCAATGTGCCCTGTAAAGAGGAACCGACGGCTATCCCATGGCTTGACCCCACTTTTTTTCCCCCTCCCAATCACGAATTAATAAATCTCCACGGCCGTTGACGACAGTGGTGACGTCACGTCCATGGTGTGCGCTCCCCTCCTGTTCCAGCTCCAGGTGCTGCATGACGTCATCATGCAGCGACACGAGGTAATTATTTGATACCACGTTGAGTTATAAAGGTTATTTTGCAGGAAAGTCATGACGTACGTCTCAACCGGATTTGTTCGTTGCTCTCGACTTGTGCAGGATGGCCATGGCGGCGTGCAGCCTGCGCGGATTGGCCGTTGCTACGACGATTCGATACCGGTAAGGATTTCTTGATCTGCGTTTGCAGAACGCACAGGCTCTTCTTCGTGTGGTAAAGATTCGCAATTCAAAAAACGAAGAAAACATTATTACAGATGCTTGTGGATGACCATATCAGTGATCCCCAACCTGACCCTGACTATAAACGTTCTGGTCGATCACAGATTGTATCACAAAGCTCTCTGATGGACGGAAAGCCGGGTGTCCCTTGTGCTGGCACAACACAACTTGAGGGGAAGTTAAAAGATCCCAGGGTGTCTTTCGTGAAGAGCAGGCTAGTTACCGCCGACAAGTCACAAAGTCAGGCCTGTCTTGCCAGTTCGTGAAAGACTTTTCTTTGAAATGTTCCTTGGCCGATCCCACAAGTAAGCGAGAATAATAAATGGCGGGGTTCAAGGAGTCGTCGACGTGAAGCAGCTCAGTAATTAATTAAAGGGAGTGTGGCTTACACATGATCCATGATTTCCTGAGTCCCGTGAAATGGGGGGAATAGGGACAGCAAGGTGACTCGGGACACAAACTGAAAAAAAGTTCGGAAACTTTTTTCGCTGAAAATTGATAACCATACAGATTTGTTGATATTTGGGTTGAAAGTGTTCTCTTGTTTTAAAAAAAAAAGCAACTTATAGTCCCTATTAACCCCACATATGGGTTAAATAGGAATAAATAGGATTTTTATGGCTGTCCCTATTCACCCCGTTTTATGGGTGAATAGGGACAGTCACTAATACAAAAAAATAATAATCAAGAAATAGGGACAGTTTGGAGAAAGAAACTTTTTATCCCATATTTTTTTTCATTGGCACCGTGGATTATATTATTATTATGGGTGCATATTATGTGCATCCATCTGAGCTATCAATTTAGCAATAAGTTGGAAACTCAGGATTGTTTCTTGATTTTTTTTTTTTTTTAATCTTAGTGACTGTCCCTATTCATGTCCCTATTGTTGCAAATTTGTGTGTAATTAGTCGTTTCTTTGTTCGCACCTCGTGCGGCCTGGTGTCTCGTGCGGCCTCCTCGTCTTGCCTTGTGCCCCGCCCCCTATATCTCGTTTTTCTTCCACCTCTGCTCCTGCTTTCTCAAATCCACGTTCTCACTTAGAGACTTTTCCCAGATTGTTTTCATGGTTTTGTTTAAATATTTATTTAAATATGTTTAAACCGCAGCCGTGATCCCCCCAGGATTTCCATGTTTTAAACGTTTCCCAGTGTGTACCCTGGATAAGAATAGGTATGCCGTATCCCTGCGTGTCGTAAGAGGCAACTAAGAGGGTTGGCGTCAGGAAGGGCATCCGGCCATAAAAAAAAAACATTGCCTCAAAAAGAGAACCATGACAATTACAACTACATATGGGCAGGGTACAGCCCGAAGTGGAGATCAGTTTCTGAGGTTTGGGACATGGAATGTAGGGACAATGACAGGGAGATCAGGAGAAGTGGTGGAAGTATTGGTCAGAAGAAGAGTGGACATATGTTGTGTGCAAGAGACGAGATGGAAGGGAAGTGGTGTGAGAATGGTGAAGGGTAGGCAGGGACAGAAATACAAGTTTATGTGGCAAGGGTGTCCGGAGGGCGTGAATGGTGTTGGTGTCCTGTTTTCTGAGGAGTTTGTAAACAGTGTGGTGAGTGTGACGAGAGTGAATGAAAGGTTGATGATGGTGAAAATGATGATTGGAAAGCTCTTGGTGAACGTCATCTCGGAATATGCTCCGCAGGTTGGTCGAAGCGATGAAGAGAAGGACAAGTTCTGGTGTGCGATAGAGAAGCTGATGGAAAACGTGAAAGATGAGGAAGTTGTGGTAGGAGGAGACCTAAATGGACATGTGGGAAGGAGTATGGATGGTTTTGAGGGAGTTCATGGGGGTTACGGATATGGTGTGAGAAATGGAGAAGGTGAAAGGATTTTGGAGTTTGCTGATGGAGCTGATTTGTTGATTTGTAATACTCAGTTCCAGAAAGAGGATAATAAGCTTGTTACATACACGTCAGGTGGGTCGACGACAACCATTGACTACCTGATGGTGCGTAGGCGAGATAGGGGGCACCTCCGAGACACAAAGGTGTTCCCGGGGGAGGAGGCTGTTTCACAGCACCACTTGATTGTCTGCGATGTAAGGGTGAAAGGTGCGAGGAGAGCTCGGCGGGTGAAGTACCAACCGAGAATGAAGGTGTGGAGGTTGAAAGAGGTGACTAAGGGAGGCATTAAAAGAGAGGCTGAGTAGGGTCGAGGATGATGTGGTTGAGCTTGAAAGTGGTTGGATGTCAATGAAAGCTCGTCTGTTGGGAGCCGTTGGTGAGGTATGTGGATGGACAAAAGGACCACCAAGGCACTCGGAAACATGGTGGTGGGATGATGAAGTTGGAAAGAGGATTGACGAGAAGAGGAAGAAGTTCACGGAGTGGCAGAAGGCGAAGGATACGAGAGCAGAAACAGCAGAGCATGAAAGTTATAAGGCAGCCAGGAAGGCTGCAAAGAAAGAGGTAGCAAAGGCGCAGGAGGCATGTAGGAAAATGTTCGGAGAACGCTTGGATTCGGAAGAGGGTCAGAAAGCAGTATTCAGGATTGCAAAGCAGATAGCGAAAGAGAGGTGTGATGTGATGGGGGTGTGCTGCTTGAAGGGTGAAGTGGGACAAATCGTTGTCAACCCAGATGGAATTAAAGGAAGATGGAAAAGATATATGGAAATGCTGTTGAATACAGAGAATGAATGGGATGGCAACATAGAGAGTAACCCAGTTTTAGGACCGGCAGAGAAGATAACTGAGAAGGAAGTTGAGGAAGCGATAAAAGCAATGAAGGGTAGAAAAGCGGGAGGGCCGACGGGAGTTGTGGGAGATATGTTGAAGGCAGCAGGAAGTTGGGTTGTGAAGAGAATGACAGAGATCTGTAATCTGGTGGTGAAAGAAGGCCGCATTCCAGTGGATTGGGAACTGAGTACCCTCGTCCCTCTATACAAGGGGAAAGGTGACCCTCTGGAGTGTGGCTCGTACCGAGCGATAAAGTTATTGGAGCATGGAATGAAGGTATTGGAAAGGGTGTTGGAGAGGAAGATAAGGAAGAAAGTGAAGATCGACGAAATGCAGTTTGGATTTATGCCAGGAAGAGGAACGACAGACGCACTTTTCATTGTGAGGCAGTTGCAGGAGAAGTACATGGAGAAGAGGAAGAAGTTGTTTCTTGGGTTTGTTGATCTGGAGAAAGCATTCGATTGGATTCCACGCAAAGTATTGACATGGGCATTGAGGAAGTTAGGAGTGGAGGAATGGTTGATCAGAGTAGTGATGGCAATGTACAAAAGAGCGCGCACAGCTGTAAGGACGAAGGACGGGAACAGTGGTGAGTTTGAGGTGAAGGTACTAAGTCCACTACTATTTGTAGCTGTGATGGAGGTGCTGGCTCAGAACGTAAAGGAGGGTTTACCGTGGGAGTTGTTGTATGCAGATGATCTGGTGTTGATTGCGGAAAGTATGGATGGACTGAAGGAAAAGATGAACACGTGGAAGGAATGTATGGAGACAAAAGGTCTGAAGGTGAATATCGGAAAGACGAAGGTGATGGCAAGTGGTAAAGCATGTGGTGAGGTGGAAAGAACTGGGAAGTGGCCCTGTGCTGTGTGTAGGAAGGGTGTCGGAGTGAACTCCATTCAGTGTACAATGTGCGCTGAGTGGGTTCATCAAAAATGTAGTGGTCTGAGAGGGTCATTAACCAGTGTGGCAGCTACATTCAAATGTAAGGTGTGCACAGAGGGAGCTGCAGATGGAGGAAATGTTGAGTTGGATCTTGGAGACGGCGTGAAGCTGGAAGGTGTGAAAACATTTTGCTACCTCGGAGACATGCTGAATGGAGAAGGTGGATCAGACTCGGCAACGGTTGCTCGAGTGAGATGTGCATGGAAGAAGTTTCGGGAATTGAGTGGCGTGCTGATGATGAGGGGAGTGTCGTTGAAGCTGAAGGGAAAGGTGTATGCTGCATGTGTGAGAAGTGTTATGATTTATGGGAGCGAGACATGGGTAATGAACGTAGAGCAGCAACGAAGGTTGGAAAGGGTGGAAATGCGAATGGTTCGACGGATGTGCGGAGTATCGTTGAGAGAGAGGAAGACAAATGATGAATTGCGAAAGATGATGGGAATAGAGCCTGTGATTGATGCTGTGAAGAGGAACAGGTTGAGATGGGTTTGGTCATATGTTGAGGAAGGATGAAAGTGACTGGTTGAGAAGAGTGAAGGAAATGAATGTCGAAGGAAGTAGAAGACGGGGAAGACCGAGAAAGACTTGGCTAAAGATGGTGGAAGAAGAAATGCGGGCAAGGGGGTCAACAAGGAGAGATGCAGAAAATAGGGCAAAATGGAGAAGATTGTCATGGGGACCGCAAGGCTAACCCCCGCTCTAGCAGGGAAAATGGCCTTTAAAATGCATGTTGTTGTTGTGTTGTTGACTGTCCCTATTCACCCGTAAAACGGGGTGAATAGGGACAGCCATAAAAATCCTATTTATTCCTATTTTACCCATATATGGGGTTAATAGGGACTATAAGTTGCTTTTTAAAAAACAAGAGAACACTTTCAACCCAAATATCAACAAATCTGTATGGTTATCAATTTTCAGCGAAAAAAGTTTCCGAACTTTTTTTCAGTTTGTGTCCCTATTCACCTTGCTGTCCCTATTCACCCCATTTCACGGTAGGCTTCCTTTGCTGAGACCTTGTTTTGTGTGTGGGTATGGGGCAAGGGGGAGGAGACTCCAACATATTGTACACGTAACCATAGTTACGTGTACAGTCTGAATTCAGCACTTCATGGATGCCAGGATGATTTGACAGCCAGTTATTTCACGGCCTTCCCTCGCAGCATACATAGGTCCGACAACGGGGGCAGGCTTGTAATTAGACCATGTTAATGAATCAAACAAAAGACCAAATACAGCATTGGATACATCAGGAAGAACCCGAATAGGTAAAGAAAGAATCTTCAGGAAGACATGGATAAGCAACAATGGAATCATCAGGAGGAACCTGGAAAGGATTCTGGTTTCGGCTTCTATTTATTCCTCCACTCTCAAACCCATCCTGGCACAACCAAGTGGGCCTTACAAAATCCATTTGCAAGAGTTCACTTCTCTGTTGACACATAGAGAAAGAAAGAGAGAAATTGAGAGTAAAAGAGAGATAAACTAGAACAGCACTCGGTGGAGAGTTTACCTCCGCCAGGTGAACAGTTTACGTTTTGTATCCTACATTAGATCAGAAAGTCACAATACAGAATCACATTAAATCAAAATCATCCGTGCACAACTTTTTGAGATATCGTGATAAATATCGTTTTTTTGCCCTATCTCCCAATGGTGAATAATCACTTTTAAAATTATACTATCCGGATCCGGATCTTCACCAAAATTGAATCGATTCTTCCTCGTCACACACACACAACCTGTCCACCAAGTTTCGTCCAATTCCGTCCATAACTTTTTGAGATATCCTCCTATATATCGGTTTTTGGCCTTATCTCCCAATGATGAATATGAATATGACAGAGATGAATATGAGTGGGTGAAGAATCACTTAAAAAATTCTACGAGCCGAATCCGGATCCGGATCTTCACCAAAATCGAATCCATTCTTCCTTGTCACAGACAAAACCTGTCCAACAAGTTTCGTCCAAATCCGTCCATAACTTTTTGAGATATCCTGCTATATATTGGTTTTGGCCTGATCTCTCAATGGTGAATTCCTCAGCTTCAGCGACACTCTCCTCCTCATCAGCACGCCACTCAGTTCCCGAAACTTCTTCCATGCACATCTCACTCGAGCAACCGTTGCCGAGTCTGATCCACCTTCTCCATTCAGCATGTCTCCGAGGTAGCAAAATGTTTTCACACCTTCCAGCTTCACGCCGTCTCCAAGATCCAACTCAACATTTCCTCCATCTGCAGCAACCTCTGTGCACACCTTACATTTGAATGTAGCTGCCACACTGGTTAATGACCCTCTCAGACCACTACATTTTTGATGAACCCACTCAGCGCACATTGTACATTGAAGGGAGTTCACTCCGACACCCTTCCTGCACACAGCACATGGCCACTTCCCAGTTCTTTCCACCTCACCACATGCTTTACCACTTGCCATCACCTTCGTCTTTCCGATATTCACCTTCAGACCTTTTTTCTCCATACATTCCTTCCACTTGTTCATCTTTTCCTTCAGTCCATCCATACTTTCCGCAATCAACACCAGATCATCTGCATACAACAACTCCCACGGTAAACCCTCCTTTACGTTCTGAGCCAGCACCTCCATCACAGCTACAAATAGTAGTGGACTTAGTACCGACCCCTGATGCACTCCCACCTTCACCTCAAACTCACCACTGTTCCCGTCCTTCGTCCTTACAGCTGTGTGCGCTCTTTTGTACATTGCCATCACTACTCTGATCAAGCATTCCTCCACTCCTAACTTCTTCAATGCCCATGTCAATACTTCGCGTGGAACCCTATCGAATGCTTTCTCCAGATCAACAAACCCAAGAAACAACTTCTTCCTCTTCTCCATGTACTTCTCCTGCAACTGCCTCACAATAAAGAGCGCATCTGTCGGCCCTCTTCCTGGCATAAATCCAAACTGCATTTCGTCGATCTTCACCTTCTTCCTTATCCTACTCTCCAACACCCTTTCCAATACCTTCATTCCATGCTCCAATAACTTTATCGCTCGGTACGAGCCACGCTCCAGAGGGTCACATTTCCCCTTGTATAGAGGGATGAGGGTACTCAGTTCCCAATCCACTGGAATGCGGCCTTCTTTCACCACCAGATTACAGATCTCTGTCATTCTCTTCACATCCCAACTTTCTGCTGCCTTCAACATATCTCCCACAACTCCCGTTGGCCCTCCCGCTTTTCTACTCATTGCTTTTATCGCTTCCTCAACTTCCTTCTCAGTTATCTTCTCTGCCGGTCCTAAAACTGGGTTACTCTCTATGTTGCCATCCCATTCATTCTCTGTATTCAACAGCATTTCCATATATCTTTTCCATCTTCCTTTAATTCCATCTGGGTCCACAACGATTTGTCCCACTTCATCCTTCAAGCAACTCACCCCCATCACATCACACCTCTCTTTCGCGATCTGCTTTGCAATCCTGAATACCGCTCTCTGACCCTCTTCCGAATCCAAGCGTTCTCCGAACATTTTCCTGCATGCCTCCTGCGCTTTTGCTAACTCTTTCTTAGCAGCCTTCTTGGCTGCCTTATAACTGTCATGCTCTGCTTTTTCTGCTCCCGTACCCTCTGCCTTCTGCCACTCCTTGAACTTCTTCCTCTTCTCGTCAATCCTCTTTCCAACTTCATCATCTCACCACCATGTTTCCGAGTGCCTCGGTGGTCCTTTTGTCCATCCACATACCTCACCAACGGCTCCAAACAGACTATCTTTCATTGACAACAGACTATCTTACTTGTGCCAAAGCATGTTGGAGGCAATACAGTATATCAAATGGTCACTTATCAATTTAATGAACCGGTCACATCAATTTTATATAGTGGTACGGTTCACCAGAGGACCTGGGTTTGTTTCCTGGTCTGTGTATGTAATTTTCCCACATGCCAATTAATTACTTATCAATTTAGCTAGCAGAGAAAGGATTTTGATGACAAGAACGTTCAAAATGAAATATTGAGCTTCAGAATCCAGCGAAGTGCCTCACTGTATCAAACTTTGTAAGCAATCAGATGTTAGTTGTACAGCAGTGACTTTGTGCTAAACATACCCACAATCATTGACAGCCATGAGGTTTGCGACCAACACGAAAGGGTATCCGACAACACTTGTGAAACACTGAAAAAAAAGAACAAGGGTGGGCAGGAATGGATGTTATACACCTTCAATCGGCTCATCTGATCATGTGCTTGTTAAAGTGGTCATCTCTCTGACCATTCTCAGAGAGCCTCCTCAGCATCGACGAGTCTGGCATTTCACTCAGGCCAACTGGCACGGTCTTCAAGCAGCCATCAATCATCTGGACTGGTCTCCCATCTCTACCGCCTCTGACATCAACTCATCCTGGGAATTCTTCCAAAGTAAATTGCTCTCTCTCATGCACAGATTTATCCCATCTCGTCTTCAGTTGTCATACCCTTCCTCCCGTCCATGGTACACGGAATCTTGTGGTGAGGCTATTGCCCAGAATCAACTTGCTTTCGCCTCCTGGAAACCAAATCCAACGGAAGGAAATCTCATTTCCTTTCACAAAGCCCGAAACAAGTGTGTGTCCACCCTCAGGAGAGCCAGGAAACAATATCTCTCCATTCTCAGGACCGAACTCTCTTATCTGTCTCCCTCTTCCAAATCCTGGTGGCATCTGGTCAAATCTGTTTCTGGTGTTTGTTCCCCCTCCATCCCCTCCCTCACCTCAAATGGCCACACGGCTGACTCCGCACGTGAAAAAGCTGAATGCCTCAACTCTGTGTTTGCCTCTAAATCTTGTGTCCCAAACCCATCCCTCTCTGTACCCACCATACCCAGTCGTACCCAGCTGCTCCTGGACTCTGTGTCCTTTCCTCCTGACAAGGTGGAAAAGTTTGTCAACCCTCGACTCTGATTCTGCAACTGGACCTGACGGCATCACCTCACCGGTCCTAAAATCCTGTTCTTCCGCTCTTTCACTCCCTCTCTCTGTTCTCTTCACCCTCTCTTTTGCTCAAGGTCATCTGCCATCTGCTTGGAAATCGGCCAACATCACCGCTTTGCACAAAAAAGGTGCAAAAACAGATCCCAGCAACTACAGACCAATCAGCCTTCTCCCAATTATCAGCAAAGTCATGGAATCCATCATTGCTTCAGATATGAAATCTTTCCTCTTCTCCAATGGCTTGATCTCTGATCATCAATTTGGTTTCAGACCTGGTCACTCTACTCTGCACATGCTGCTTCTGCTTTCTCAACAATGGATGGAGGTCCTCAATGTCAAACAGGAAATTAGAGCTGTCTCCCTTGACATATCACATGCCTTCGATATGGTCTGGCACCCAGCTCTGCTCACCAAACTCTCCTCTTTTGGTATCCATGGAAATCTCCACGCATGGCTGGCGGACGTCCTCTCTAGTCGTAGTCAACGTGTGGCCCTGAATGGGTTTCTCTCATCTCCTCTTCCTGTTCAGGCTGGAGTTCCCCAAGGCAGTGTTCTGGGCCCTGTGCTTTTTCTGGTCTTCATCAATGATCTCTCTGACTCTCTTGAAAATCCTCTCTATCTCTTTGCTGATGGCTCTACTCTCTGTCGCTCCATTCTTCATCCCTCAGATCGGCAGTTGGCAGCCTCATCACTCTCTGCAGACCTGGACAAAATCACAGACTGGGCAAACAAGTGGAACATGTCTTTCAATCCTGACAAATCTCACACTCTTACGATGTCTCTCCGAAAAGACCGACTGGACAACCCTCCCATCCACTTTCTGAATAATCCTCTTCAAGAAGTTCTGTCACTCAAGCTTTTGGGTCTCACTATCTGCCATGATCTTTCTTGGGAAAACCACATTTCAAATCTGGCCTCCAAAGCCGCATCCTCCGTCGAGCGAAGTCCTTCCTTGGCACACCTGAGCTCCTCACCACATACAAGGCTTTCATCCGCAGCTCAATGGAATACTGCTCTCCCCTCTGGGCTGGTGCTCCTGCCTCACACCGAGCTCGTCTTCACGCTGTTGAAACCAAAGCATTCAGAATCATTGGAATCTCCCGCAATGAAGCTAACTCCAAGGGCCTCTCACTCACTCACCACAGGCAGGTTGGTGGTCTTTCCGTCTTCTACCGACTCCTCTCTGGCCTTGCCGCCCCAGCTCTCTCTGGGCTTTGTCCCGCAAATATTCCTACAGGTCGCACAAGATCTGCCTGCAACCCTCTTATGGTTAAACTGCCAAAATCAACTCTCTGCTCACCTTCACTCCTTCATTCCTCTTTTCTCCCGCCTCTGGAACAAACTCCCTCACTCTCTTCAATCCCACTCCACCCTCCAGGTCTTTAAAACAGCTGTTCACCACCATCTCTTATCTTCGCCCATCCAAAACCTTGAACTTTTCTACCCCCGCTAATTACACCCCAATTCCACTTTTTTGAAATACCAACTTCTGCCCTGGAAGTCCTTGGTGTCCTTGTGTTTTATACTTCTCCCACCCCCCCCCCCCCTTCCCATGCCTCCTCCCCCCAAGCCCTCTCCCTCCCACACATCTCCCTGCTCTCGGATGTTGTGTTTGTGTGCTTCCCCTTCTCTCCCCATCTTGTTTTCCGCTCCCTCTTTTTATATATTTTGTTTGTCTGGTTGATTTGTTTGTGAAGTAAATGTTAGCTCTTTCACGAGCCTCGATTCAGTATACAAAAAAAACCAAAAAAAAACAACAAAAAAAAACACAATACCATCTGGAGACAGTTCAAAATCCAAATGCAACACATGCCTTAGCAATACAGTTAACGCTGCTTAATACCAACATTATTATTATTTTTTTCCACATAACATAAAACTATTTTTCTTGATTAAGAATACGTTTCCATTCCACTCGTGCGACACAGCTTCCACAGAGTCAGACATTTACGACAAAAATAAACCTTGTTTTTACACTTTAGCATCACAGATCTAATGAATCAACCAGGCAAATAAGGTCCATTCCATGAATGCAAACTAATGATGTAGATCGTAAAATAAAGGAAAATGCAGTCCCCTTATTACCGGCTTTCGTCACAGCCACACTTTTGTGATTTTGAGATTATACCAGGTTGCTAATTAGTCTAGTAGGAAGACTAGGTCCCCCTGCACCCCCCGGAGATATACTTCTAATCAGTGTTTCTAGATTGGAAAAAATGTGTAGAAAATGACTAGCTATGGCCCCAAGCTGTAAAAATGTCCCACATACCATTTTTATGCAAATTACTGCTGCAAATTTTATGCAAAATTATGCAAATTTTATGCAAATTTTTGATGAGGAGTAGAGTTGAGGGGTCTTTGAGGGCTTCATCGAGGTGCTCTCGGTTGCAAGACTGGGTCATTCTGAGAAGCACAGCAGGGTCAGAGATCATGATGTTCTCCTCCTCAGTGAATCTCTCCATCAACAGCCTCTCCATTGCCTCACACACTGTTTTGAGGCAAAAGAGGGACTTTGCGTAGGCCTTTCCACTGAGAACACCTTTGAGAGATCCACTTGTTACTAGTTGTGCCTCAAAGAGAATCTCTGCATATCCAGAACCACGCATCTTGTGTCCAGTGAGCATCCCGATGTAGTTCATGGATGTGTGGAAGGGTCCAATCGTTACTACATGACTAGCAAATTCATTTGGCCAGCGCCAGATGATGGGAAGGGCTTTCATGCAGACACCCAGATCAAATGTATTCAGGACCCATCTCTGACCCACCTCAGCAGTTGCTGCCTCGGAACGCTTCAGTAGCTCACGAACAACTGCGTTGTCTGTGATCGGTCTGTGCCTGGTGCCTGCATGGCATGGCAATGGCCTGCAGCCTGTGCCTGGGCTAGGGGGTTTCACCTCTGCAACTGGTTCTCCCCCACCCAGCAAATCAACAGTCGACTACTGCACGCCTATCCACCAACCGATCACAGACAACGCAGTTGTTCGTGAGCTACTGAAGCGTTCCGAGGCAGCAACTGCTGAGGTGGGTCAGAGATGGGTCCTGAATACATTTGATCTGGGTGTCTGCATGAAAGCCCTTCCCATCATCTGGCGCTGGCCAAATGAATTTGCTAGTCATGTAGTAACGATTGGACCCTTCCACACATCCATGAACTACATCGGGATGCTCACTGGACACAAGATGCGTGGTTCTGGATATGCAGAGATTCTCTTTGAGGCACAACTAGTAACAAGTGGATCTCTCAAAGGTGTTCTCAGTGGAAAGGCCTACGCAAAGTCCCTCTTTTGCCTCAAAACAGTGTGTGAGGCAATGGAGAGGCTGTTGATGGAGAGATTCACTGAGGAGGAGAACATCATGATCTCTGACCCTGCTGTGCTTCTCAGAATGACCCAGTCTTGCAACCGAGAGCACCTCGATGAAGCCCTCAAAGACCCCTCAACTCTACTCCTCATCAAAAATTTGCATAAAATTTGCATAATTTTGCATAAAATTTGCAGCAGTAATTTGCATAAAAATGGTATGTGGGACATTTTTTCAGCTTGGGGCCATAGCTAGTCATTTTCTACACATTTTTTCCAATCTAGAAACACTGATTAGAAGTATATCTCCGGGGGGTGCAGAGGGACCTAGTCTTCCTACTAGACTAAATGTGCACAAACAATTTGTTCATCTTGTTACTGAAACTGAAAGTCCGGTAACATCCGGACTTCCGGTCCCTCGAGCGACGGGGCTTGCTTCGATCTCTCCACGGCATCAAAGTTTGAGTGTTTTCCCAATTCCCGTTCGTTTCTTTGTCAAATTTCCGCAGCGTATTTTGTTGTGTATGTGTTATTGTGTGTTTCTATTTGGTTTTGGTTTTGTAGTTGTTGCAAATTTGTGTGTAATTAGTCGTTTCTTTGTTCGCGCCTCGTGCACCTCGTGCGGCCTGGTGTCTCGTGCGGCCTCCTCGTCTCGACTTGTGCCCCGCCCCCTATATCTCGTTTTTCTTTCACCTCTGCTCCTGCTTTCTCAAATCCACGTTCTCACTTAGAGACTTTTCCCAGATTGTTTTTCATGGTTTTGTTTAAATATTTATTTAAATATGTTTAAACCGCAGCCGTGATGCTGATGCCGCCCCCCTCCCCCCCCCCCACCACCCCCCAGAATTTCCATGTTTTAAACGTTTCCCAGTGTGTACCCTGGTCAGAATAGGTACACCGTATCCCTGCGTGTCGTAAGAGGCGACTAAGAGGGTTGGCGTCAGGAAGGGCATCCGGCCATAAAAACATTGCCTCAAAAAGAGAACCATGACAATTACAACTACATGTGGGCAGGGTACAGCCCGAAGTGGAGATAGGTCTCTGAGGTTTGGGACATGGAATGTAGGGACAATGACAGGGAGATCAGGAGAAGTGGTGGAAGTATTGGTCAGAAGAAGAGTGGACATATGTTGTGTGCAAGAGACGAGATGGAAGGGAAGTGGTGTGAGAATGGTGAAGGGTAGGCAGGGACAGAAATACAAGTTTGTGTGGCAAGGGTGCCCGGAGGGCGTGAATGGTGTTGGTGTCCTGTTTTCTGAGGAATTTGTAGACAGTGTGGTGAGTGTGACGAGAGTGAGTGATAGGTTGATGATGGTGAAAATGCTGATTGGAAAGCTCTTGGTGAACGTCATCTCGGGATATGCTCCGCAGGTTGGTCGAAGCGATGAAGAGAAGGACAAGTTCTGGTGTGCGATAGAGAAGCTGATGGAAAACGTGAAAGATGAGGAAGTTGTTGTGGTAGGAGGAGACCTAAATGGACATGTGGGAAGGAGTATGGATGGTTTTGATGGAGTTTATGGGGGTTACGGATATGGTGTGAGAAATGGAGAAGGTGAAAGGATTTTGGAGTTTGCTGATGGAGCTGATTTGTTGATTTGTAATACTCAGTTCCAGAAAGAGGATAATAAGCTTGTTACATACACGTCAGGTGGGTCGACGACAACCGTTGACTACCTGATGGTGCGTAGGCGAGATCGGGGGCACCTCCGGGACACAAAGGTGATCCCGGGGGAGGAGGCTGTTTCACAGCACCACTTGGTTGTCTGCGACGTAAGGGTGAAAGGTGCGAGGAGAGCTCGGCGGGTGAAGTACCAACCGAGAATGAAGGTGTGGAGGTTGAAAGAGATGACAGTAAGGGAGGCATTAAAAGAGAGGCTGAGTAGGGTCGAGGATGATGTGGTTGAGCTGAAAGTGGTTGGATGTCAATGAAAGCTAGTCTGTTGGGAGCCGTTGGTGAGGTATGTGGATGGACAAAAGGACCACCGAGGCACTCGGAAACATGGTGGTGGGATGATGAAGTTGGAAAGAGGATTGACGAGAAGAGGAAGAAGTTCAAGGAGTGGCAGAAGGCGAAGGGTACAGGAGCAGAAACAGCAGAGCATGAAAGTTATAAGGCAGCCAGGAAGGCTGCAAAGAAAGAGGTAGCAAAGGCGCAGGAGGCATGTAGGAAAATGTTCCGAGAATGCTTGGATTCGGAAGAGGGTCAGAAAGCAGTATTCAGGATTGCAAAGCAGATAGCGAAAGAGAGGTGTGATGTGATGGGGGTGAGTTGCTTGAAGGATGAAGTGGGACAAATCGTTGTCGACCCAGATGGAATTAAAGGAAGATGGAAAGGTTCTGTGATGTTTTGAGCATAATCCAGCCTGTTGTAGCTGAAGAAGTATATGCACAAATTTTCCAAAGATACCAAGTGCAGGAACAAATCTGGCTGCTTCAGTGAACGTGTGAAGTTAATTAGCGCCAACACTTGCCTCATGTACATTCGTGCCCATTGATACATAGAGAATTTACTACGGGTCCTGTCAAAATCACTGAGCTGTTTTTCCAAGTTCATGTGTTCAATTTCCATGAGAGGTTGTTGATGGGCTTCCTGAATGCCCTCCTCTTTCTTGTTTGCTTATATCAGGCTATCCATACAGGCAGATAGTGCTTCTACAACTGCAGGCTTTTCTTTCAGAAGTTCTGAAAGCCAGAGATCAAAGAATACCTCTAATGTGAGCTCATGAGATTGAACAGCACGATTGTGGTGATTCCCATTGAGTATATGATTTACTGTTACAGTGCTGTACAGAACCTTGCTCCAAGCTTCATCAAGTCCACTGTGCTCAACAGTCCTCCCAAGACACCGCAGTGCACACAGGACTGTGTGAAAACCACCAGGGCATACCATCCATTTCCCGGCATATTGGTCATTAAGATATTCTAACTTCAGGGCTCTCTTGTAAAGATCCATGTCAAATGTAACTAAGATCTTTCCAGCGCTTTCTGGACATACAACACTGTTGAGATGGGAAAGCTTTCAAGAACTGTCACTAGTGTCATCCACTCATGAGCTGGTGCTTTAATGATAGGCATTGTGTGATCTTGATCAAGGTTAGGTCTGTCATCCTCTTTGGAGTGCACACACGAGAATTGTATGCTGACCAAACTGGTATTCCAACTGATGTCTCTTCATGGTGCCGCTGTGAATATCGTGAAAGTAGCCATGCAAAGTCTTGTTGTGTTGCATTAACAACTTTATCTTGATACTGACCGAGTTCAAAGTTTTCATGGCGTGGACTTCTACTTGGCTTGGGGTTGCCAGTAATAGCACAATCAGACATTTCAGTCACAGTGGAGGGGAGGTTTTGAAGTTTCGTCGAGGATTTGTCATGCAACTTGTCAATAATTTGTCATAAATTGGAACAGCAAACTCGTAAGACACCGTACTCCATCAACCTGTTCAGTATGTACAGGCATGACAACAAATATCTACTGTAATGCAAAACGCACAACTTGCGCGTGTTTTAGTTGTGCGTACGCTGTGCATATATGCTTTAAATGCATATTTAACAACGCTAGCGGCTGTGCAAAGACACAGAAAGACTTGGATCAAAATATTATTAATATTTCTAAGACAAATATGCATTAAAAACTTACGTTTGGATGTTACCAACAGTTTTTAGTAAAAATTAGCAATGGTGGCCATTTTGGATCTCTGTTGACCAAACGTATAGATCATTGATTTATCTCATGAAGTTTTTAGTTGTTTTAGTGGATTCCTCACAAACATAAGTGGTGAAAATCATAGAAAAAAGCATAACTTGTTGTGCTTTAGGTGCAAATACTTCTTGAAAAATTCAAAATATGGTGGCCATTTTGAATTTCAAAATGGCCGCCGAAGACGCCATGGAAAAAAATGGAACCAACTCCAGTTTTGTTCGTTAGGGTGTAGGGAAGGTAAAAAACATTGGTTCCACGAGTATAGCAAATTTTTCACGCACATCAAATAATTCTACATAACACCATGTACTACAGAGTTGAGGTTCTTCCCTTATCACAGTCAGAGATATATGGCCATTTGTACAAATAACATTTCTCGCAATATATTTGTGGGGTGGGGAAGGAAGAATCCTCTTCTCTTAGGTTGTGCCATGCATACCTATTTGCACTGAAATCTGGCACCCTTGAAGTTTCACCGAGGGATGAAATAAAAACACGATCAGTGCAAAATTGACACCAAGTGTCAGGTCTGAGGTCTGCAATCCAATCAGTGTGTCACTTTGATAGATTGAGAACACTGCCTTTTTATGATATTGACATCACAAAGTAATCAGTGATCACACATTATTTCAATGTGAGATGATAAGGTGGTTACAGAATGGCTGAGAGCACTTTTCTCCCATGCCACCATAAAATCAAGAGTTTGTTGCCTCGTGTTGCTTCTCATGCCACTTTCCTCTTGAGGCAGCACACCCAGCATCCTCACTGCTGAACATATAACCTTCTTCCACCCCTTTCCTCCCCCCACAAGTGACTTTTTTTCACCCCATTACCTCTTCCTAAAGCAAGCAAAATAATCAAAGGTTCTGAAGAAGACAACTGGAAAGGGGTCATCACCTGGCTCAAAGCACAAGGATAAGGTAGTTTTCTGTTTGCAAACATTTTGATATTTATCACTGAAGGTTAACAACTTACTCCTGCAGCTTGTTTATTTTGCTTCCAGAAAGCCTCATCGTTTTAAATCAAAATCAGCAGAGGATGGACTTCATCAGCCGATTCATGCAAGTGCAACAGATGCAGCAAAGATTCAAACAAAAGGTAAAAGAAAGATATACCAGAAGCAATCCTTGCAACTATTGTTGGTCAAAAAAAAAAGTGCGATTCACTTCTGACTAACGAGCCCAACTTCCACTCCATGTAAAGTATGGAAGGAATCAACAAAACGTTATTCAAAGTATGCTCATCATGTCCGTTGCTGGATAATGCAGACTCCCTCCACCCTTTCCCCTCCCTCGATATGAGAAACAGGACTGAATGAGACTCACCATTATTATAAATGAAGAAGATGAATGAGGAAGAGTTTTTGTTTTAATGTAAATTGAATCCGGCCCATCTATCCCCACCTCACTCCACCATATCATACTGTTTGCAAATTGTCGAGCATCTGATTGATAACGCTGCTGATTGCACAGGGGGTACCATTATTGGTTGATTAGTTATATCCACGTTATGTGTTTCTCATCATTAGTAACTAATACCAGCCTGGTGTTGGCTTAGCGGTTAGGGTGCTGGCCTGGGATCCTAGGATCCTGAGTTTGAATCCCGGTCGATCGCTGAATTAACACCAGGGGGGTTGACTCAGCCTGTCATCCTTCTGAGGTCGGAAAATTGAGTACCAGCTTGCTGGGATGAATGATCACGGTGTGTACCCCAATTTAGAATAGGTACACCGTATCACTGCGCCTCGTAAGAGGCGACCAAGGGTTGGTGTCAGGAAGGGCATCCGGCCATAAAAACATTTCCTCAAACAGCGCCCCATGAGGTCATGGGGCCTGCAAGGCCAAACCCCACTCCAGTGGGGAAAAATGGCCTTAAAACGATCATTCATTCATTCATTCATTCATTCAGTAACTAATACCGAGTGATTGAATTTTGTTACCATGCTTAAATTCCAAGATGGCATCCAAAATGGCTGCCACAATAGGCAAATATTCGGACAAGCGGTGGACAGTCGCTATATAAAATGTCCATTTCAGTACCATTATTCTTTCATCAGATATTCCAAGGTGGAATACTATGACTTAGAACTCAACTTAAAAAATAGCAACTGAATTAGAATAACCACATATTAGTTACTAATGATAAGAAACATTTTATTCGAATGATTAATTTACAATTTTGTCACAGGTTTTGGCTTATATATAATTTTCTATGATTTTGCATATTTTGGTGGCCATTTTGGATGCGATGTTGGATTTTTAAAAATGGCAACAAAATCCAATCATCAGAAATTAGTTACAAATGACCAGGAACCAAATCCCAATGATTATTTCTCCAATTTGTCACATTTTTGAGATGTTGTATACCATATTGGATGATTTTACCCATTTTGGTGGCCATTTTGGACGACATCTTGAATATCGCCAGAGTGCCGGGAATTTTTTTTGTTAACATCTCAAATGTGTAATAGGACCATAAAAATAAATTTTGACCATAAAGGACCATAAAATTTATTTGTAATACTCAGTTCCAGAAAGAGGATAATAAGCTTGTTACATACACGTCAGCTGGGTCGACGACAACCGTTGACTACCTGATGGTGCGTAGGCGAGAAAGGGGGCACCTCCGGAACACAAAGGTGATCCCGGGGGAAGAGGCCGTTTCACAGCACCACTTGGTTGTCTGCGACATAAGGGTGAAAGGTGCGAGGAGAGCTCGGCGGGTGAAGTACCAACCGAGAATGAAGGTGTGGAGGTTGAAAGAGGTGACGGTAAGGGAGGCATTAAAAGAGAGGCTGAGTAGGGTAGAGGATGATGTGGTTGAGCTTGAACGTGGTTGGATGTCAATGAAAAATAGTCTGTTGGGAGCCGTTGGTGAGGTATGTGGATGGACAAAAGGACCACCGAGGCACTCGGAAACATGGTGGTGGGATGATGAAGTTGGAAAGAGGATTGACGAGAAGAGGAAGAAGTTCAAGGAGTGGCAGAAGGCGAAGGGTACGGGAGCAGAAAAAGCAGAGCATGAAAGTTATAAGGCAGCCAAGAAGACTGCAAAGAAAGAGGTAGCAAAGGCACAGGAGGCATGCAGGAAAATGTTCGGAAAACGCTTGGATTCGGAAGAGGGTCAGAGAGCGGTATTCAGGATTGCAGAGCAGATAGCGAAAGAGAGGTGTGATGTGATGGGGGTGATGTGCTTGAAGGATGAAGTGGGACAAATCGTTGTGGCCCAGATGGAATTAAAGGAAGATGGAAAAGATATAAGGAAATGCTGTTGAATACAGAGAATGAATGGGATGGCAACATAGAGAGTAACCCAGTTTTAGGACTGGCAGAGAAGATAACTGAGAAGGAAGTTGAGGAAGTGATAAAAGCAATGAAGAGTAGAAAAGCGGGAGGGTCGACGGGAGTTGTGGGAGATATGACGAAGGCAGCAGGAAGTTGGGGTGTGAAGAGAATGACAGAGATCTGTAATCTGGTGGTGAAAGAAGGTCGCATTCCAGTGGATTGGGAACTCGTCCCTCGTCCCTCTATACAAGGGGAAAGGAGACCCTCTGGAGTGTGGCTCGTACCGAGCGATAAAGTTATTGGAGCATGGAATGAAGGTATTGGAAAGGGTGTTGGAGAGGAGGATAACGAAGAAGGTGAAGATCGACGAAATGCAGTTTGGATTTATGCCAGGAAGAGGAACGACAGACGCGCTCTTTATTGTGAGGCAGTTGCAGGAGAAGTACATGGAGAAAAGGAAGAAGTTGTTTCTTGGGTTTGTTGATCTGGAGAAAGCATTCGATCGGGTTCCACGCGAAGTATTGACATGGGCATTGAGGAAGTTAGGAGTGGAGGAATGGTTGATCAGCGTGGTGATGGCAATGTACAAAAGAGCGCGCACAGCTGTAAGGACGAAGGACAGGAACAGTGGTGAGTTTGAGGTGAAGGTGGGAGTGCATCAGGGGTCGGTACTAAGTCCACTACTATTTGTAGCTGTGATGGAGGTGCTGGCTCAGAACGTAAAGGAGGTTTTACCATGGGAGTTGTATGCAGATGATCTGGTGTTGATTGCGGAAAGTATGGATGGACTGAAGGAAAAGATGAACACGTGGAAGGAATGTATGGAGACAAAAGGTCTGAAGGTGAATATAGGAAAGACGAAGGTGATGGGAAGTGGTAAAGTATGTGGTGAGGTGGAAAGAACTGGGAAGTGGCCATGTGCTGTGTGCAGGAAGGGTGTCGGAGTGAACTCCATTCAATGTACAATGTGCGCTGAGTGGGTTTATCAAAAATGTAGTGGTCTGAGAGGGTCATTAACCAGTGCGGCAGCTACATTCAAATGTAAGGTGTGCACAGAGGGAGCTGCAGATGGAGGAAATGTTGAGTTGGATCTTGGAGACGGCGTGAAGCTGGAAGGTGTGAAAACATTTTGCTGCCTCGGAGACATGCTGAATGGAGAAGGTGGATCAGACTCGGCAAGGTTTGCTCGAGTGAGATGTGCATGGAAGAAGTTTCGGGAACTGAGTGGCGTGCTGACGAGGAGGGGAGTGTCGTTGAAGCTTAAGGGAAAGGTGTATGCTGTATGTGTGAGAAGTGTTATGATTTATGGGAGCGAGACATGGGTAATGAACGTAGAGCAGCAACGAAGGCTGGAAAGGATGGAAATGCGAATGGTTCGCTGGATGTGCAGAGTATCGTTGAGAGAGAGGAAGACAAATGATGAATTGCGAAAGATGATCGATGGGAATAGAGCCTGTGATTGATGCTGTGAAGAGGAACAGGTTGAGATGGTTTGGTCATGTGTTGAGGAAGGATGAAAGTGACTGGTTGAGAAGAGTGATGGAAATGAATGTCGAAGGAAGTAGAGGACGGGGAAGACCGAGAAAGACTTGGCTAAAGATGGTGGAAGAAGAAATGCGGGCAAGGGGGTTAACAAGGAGAGATGCAGAAAATAGGGCAAAACGGAGAAGATTGTCATGGGGGCCGCAAGGCTAACCCCCGCTCTAGCAGGGAAAATGGCCTTAAAATGCATGTTGTTGTTGTTGACCATAAAAGGAAGCTCGAAAAGTTGGTTTGGTCGAGTCCTGGGGGGGGGGGGGGGATACACGTATACCCTCCATAGATACTAGACTACAACCCCCATCGAACACCTTTGGGATGAATTGGACACCGACAGCAAGCCAGGCCTAATCGCCCAACATCAGTGCCCGACCTCACTAATGCTCTTGTGGCTGAATTGAAGCAAATCGCTGCAGCAATGTTCCAGCATCCAGTGGAAAGTCTTCCCAGAAGAGTGGAGGCTGTTATAGCACCAAAGGGGGACACCAACTCCATATTAATGGCCATGATTTTGGAATGAGATGTTCGACGAGCACATACGGGTGTGATGTTTGGGTGTCCAAATACCTTTGGCCATGTAGTGTACGTAGGTACGGCGAGACAAAGCTCCTTTTATATTATCGATAATCGCTGATTTTTTTTAAAGTTGCAGATTTCACTTCAGATTTTGACAGTTACTTCGTCCATGAGATGTGATCCTCAAATGCAAAATCATATTTCTATTATATACTTTAATTAGTCTGTGAGAGGCCATCATGAAAATCACATCATATAAAGCATAAAATCATTCCAAGCTCCTGATTTGAAAACTGTAGCACCTGCAGAAGCGATATATACAGCGATTTGTCGGTATGAAGAACATTTGTTGATGTGAGTGGGGAAAGTGAAAAAAATTATTTTGAGCACTTAATCATGCAGAAAATGTTGCATCCTGTTCCAAGGCAAGGCGTTTTTGAGCAGGCCGAAAAAGCTTACGACCCCTGTGAGGTATATCAGACTGACCAAGGATAAAGCCTGTTTTTGTTTTCATTAAATAAGCCAGTTTATTATCTTCAAAAGGCGTGTTTAAATCTATCAAAATACCCAGTTTTGTGCATTCTTTTTGGAGTTCTGTTGGTATGCATGCAAAGCTTCAGGCTGCTTGGTTTCATGGTCCTGCATTTATGAAGGACACATTCTGACACACACACACACACACACACACTTTGAGACCTGGTAGGTCTCCTTTCCATCTCCTGAAACCGACCCATATGTGGAGATAGCAGCCAATAACAACAACTTATACATACATACATGATATACGGACGGACACACGGACACACACACACACACACACACACACACACACACACACACACACACACACACGGAGGTGGATACTTTGAGATCTGGGAGGGCTCTGTTCCACCTTCTGAAACCCGCATATGGAGATAACAACCAACAGGAGGAGGAAACGATCACGACCAAAAGCACATCTCGGTTTCACTCAGGTATGCCACCTTGAAATTTCGACATTTTGGTTTCAATGAAAGGACATATTAAGGTAAGGGGATGCGTTCTGCTATTCCCTACTCCTTGCAACATAACATAGTCATAATTTTAAAGTAGAGTACAAGAATTCCAACGAATTGAGACCATAATCAGCATTGTTAGATCTATGTTTTCAAAATAAGAATGAAAAGCTGAAGCTTCTTCATATAAACAGATTCGAAATCCTTTATTATTATTTTTATTTGCTGTAATATCCAAGACAAGCCCGTAAGAGATTCCTTTTTCATATGTAGCATGCATTCATTTCAAAATTGCAATGTTATTGAGATAAGCACCCAATCGTATCATGATTTTCCACGTCGAAACAGGATTTGATGTTTCTCTCAAACCATCAAATTTCCTACGAATACAATAAAGCACAGGTATGTCACCCAGGCCCTTTTAAATGCACCGCTTTGCTTAGTGCGACCCTCATGATTTGTTTACGAGTTTTGGAATGACACGAAGTGATCAAATAATAATTTAAAAAATACAATAACAATAGTCACCAACGTCCATTGCTGTTGGGAATTTTAAACGATCATTTTTTTTTTCTTACAACCTCTTTAGGATCAAGGAAGCTCCATGTCAGAAAGCCATCCAAAACTGCTGCACTTCGAGGCTCAAACACAGGTATGCGTGCATGCACTGTCACCATTAAAAGAAAATGCACCCAATATTCCATACTACATTAAATTTTATATTCGGCTTTCGTTTGTTCACATTCAATGGTGAACCCCTCGCGAAAGCAAATATATATAAAAAAAAATAACCACCTTTAGAGGCCATTTTTCCCCGCAAAGCGGGGGTTGGCCTTTTTCGGGAACCGTGGTTTGTTGTTGTTTTTCGGTCCCCTATTTGAAGCAATGTTTTACGGCCGGATGCCCTTCCTGACGCCAACCCTTTTTGCCGCCTTTAACGACAAACAGGGAATTACCAGTGAACTGGTACTCAATTAGCCGACCTCGGAAGGATGACAGGCTGAGTCAACCCCCCTGGCGTTAATTCAGCGATCGACCGGGATTCGAACCCAGGATCTTTGGATCCTAAGCCGGCACCCTAGCCGCTAGCCCAACACCAGGGACAACAGGGACAACAGGGCGAGCCCAACAACATTCGCGAAAGCAAATGCACGTCATAATTCATAATATAGTTGTTCTCACCTTTGTACAGGGAATACATTTAAACCCTCGACCCAATCACCCTTTTCAACTGCAACATTGTGCCATCCATCGGCTAACAGGAATTGCCACCTTGTTCTGCTTCCTAACCGAAACCGAATGTAACGAAGCTCGACGTCCCACAACTTTCAACATCCACAAGCAAGCACTCGTGCTCCGTGTTTCATGGTAGAATGTAGCAAATGATTTTATTAGTGGCCTTTTCCTTTTGCAAGGCCAATATTTTGTACATTGGGAAAAGATAACACGAAGTCGGATTCACCAAAATACTCGGTCACATCAAGATGAGTATCGACCCAATGGGTTCGAAGAAAATGGGGTTATATGGGGGAACTTGATAGTCAGATCTCAAAAGATATAAAAAGTCACATGTTCACCCTGAAGAAAAGTGGGGGAAAGGGGCCGGGGGGGGGGGGGGGGGGGAAAGGAAGAAATCATTAGTGTTCAGTTTATCTAATGTTTCAAACATTTTCAATGTTTTGCTCCAGAACCTCGGGATGGAATCGCCATTCCGTTGGGATAAATTCGACTTTCATCGTTATGAATAAGAACTTAATCACCCCAACAAGTAATAAGTAATGTAAACCACCATTGAAATGTCATGCTGATCACATTGCAATTGTTTCCGCACGCTCACCGACAATACCCTTTACTTCCTGACAATGGGCACCTTCCGGAAGAACAAGCTTGAGCCTCGTTTTAGCTGTTTCTGCAATTAAAAGACAATTTGTTGAAATTGATGTCATGAAGTACGAGAATGTTTTGTTCAACACACTTTATATGTTGATGCTTTAACAACTTGTATTCACCATTTTTTACTGGATTATTACAATGCAACTGCAAGTATGTTTATTTGAAAGTAAATAAAAGCGCCGTTGCATTCCAAATGAACCACGTGTTTTTTTTTTTCTTTGTTTTTTTTTTGGATACTGAATCGAGGCTCGTGAAAGAGCTGACATTTACTTCACAAACAAATCAACCAGACAAACAAAATATATAAAAAGAGGGAGCGGAAGACAAGAGAAGGGGAAGCACGCAAACACTTGAGAGCACACAACATTTAAGAGCAGGGAGATGTGTGGGAGGGAGAGGGCTTGGGGGGAGGAGGCGTGGGAAGGGGGAGGGGGTGGGGTGGGAGAAGTATAAAACGCAAGGACACCAAGGACTTCCAGGACAGAAGTTGGTTGGTATTTCAAAAAAGTGGATTTGGGGTGAAATTAGCGGGGGTAGAAAAGATCAAGGTTTTGGATGAGGGAAGATAAGAGATGGTGGTGAACAGCTGTTTTAAAGACCTGGAGGGTGGAGTGGGATTGAAGAGAGTGAGGGAGTTTGCTCCAGAGGCGGGAGAAAAGAGGAATGAAGGAGTGAAGGTGAGCAGAGAGAGTTGATTTTGGCAGTTTAACCATAAGAGGGTTGCAGGCAGATCTTGTGCGACCTGTAGGAATATTTGCGGGACAGAGCCCAGAGAGAGCTTGGGGGGCAAGGCCAGAGAGGAGTCGGTAGAAGACGGAAAGACCACCAACCTGCCTGCGGTGAGTGAGTGAATGGCCCTTGGAGTTAGCTTCATCGCGGGAGATTCCAATGATTCTGAACGCTTTGGATTCAACAGCGTGAAGACGAGCTAGGTGTGAGGCAGGAGCACCAGCCCAGAGGGAAGAGCATTATTCCATTGAGCTGCGGATGAAAGCCTTGTATGTGGTGAGGAGCTCAGGTGTGCCAAGGAAGGACTTTGCACGACGGAGGATGCCCAGTCGGCGACTGGCTTTGGAGGCCAGATTTGAAATGTGGTTTTCCCAGGAAAGATCATGGCAGATAGTGAGACCCAAAAGCTTGAGTGACAGAACTTCTTGGAGAGGATTATTCAGATAGTGGATGGGAGGGTTGTCCAGTCGGTCTTTTCGGAGAGACATCGAAAGAGTGTGAGATTTGTCAGGATTGAAAGACATGTTCCACTTGTTTGCCCAGTCTGTGATTTTGTCCAGGTCTGCAGAGAGTGAGGAGGCTGCAGACTGCCGATCTGAGGGATGAGGAATGGAGCGACAGAGAGTAGAGTCATTAGCAAAGAGATAGAGATGATTTTCAAGAGAGTCAGATAGATCATTGATGAAGAACAGAAAAAGCACAGGGCCCAGAACACTGCCTTGGGGAACTCCAGCCTGAACAGGAAGAGGAGATGAGAGAAACCCATTTAGGGCCACACGTTGACTATGACTAGAGAGGAAGTCCGCCAGCCATGTGTGGAGATTTCCATGGATACCAAAGGAGGAGAGTTTGGTGAGCAGAGCGGGGTGCCAGACCGTATCGAAGGCACGTGATATGTCAAGGGAGACAGCTCTAATTTCCTGTTTGGCATTGAGGACCTCCATCCATTGTTGAGAAAGCAGAAGCAGCATGTCCAGAGTAGAGTGACCAGGTCTGAAACCAAATTGATGATCAGAGATCAAGCCATTGAAGAAGAGGAAAGATTTCATATCTGAAGCAATGATGGATTCCATGACTTTGCTGATAATTGGGAGAAGGCTGATTGGTCTGTAGTGGCTAGGATCTGTTTTTGCATCTTTTTTGTGCAAAGCGGTGATGTTGGCTGATTTACAAGCAGATGGAAGATGACCTTGAGCAAAAGAGAGGGTGAAGAGAACAGAGAGAGGGAGTGAAAGAGCGGAAGAACAGGATTTTAGGACCCGTGGGCTGATGCCGTCAGGTCCAGTTGCAGAATCAGAGTCAAGGTTTGACAGAAACTTTTCCACCTTGTCAGGAGGAAAGGACACAGAGTCCAGGAGCAGCTGGGTACGGTGGGTACAGAGAAGGATGGGTTTGGGACACAAGATTTAGAGGCAAACACAGAGTTGAGGCATTCAGCTTTTTCACGTGCGGAGTCAGCCGTGTAGCCGTTTGAGGTGAGGGTGGGGATGGAGGGGGAACAAACACCAGAAACAGATTTGACCAGACGCCACCAGGATTTGGAAGAGGGAGACAGATAAGAGAGTTCGGTCTTGAGAACGGAGAGATATTGTTTCCTGGCTCTCCTGAGGGTGGACACACACTTGTTTCGGGCTTTGTGAAAGGAAATGAGATTTCCTTCCGTTGGATTTGCTTTCCAGGAGACGAAAGCAAGTTGTTTCTGGGAAACAGCCTCACCACAAGATTCCGTGTACCATGGACGGGAGGAAGGGTATGACAACTGAAGACGAGATGGGATAAATCTGTGCATGAGAGAGAGCAATTTACTTTGGAAGAATTCCCAGGATGAGTTGATGTCAGAGGCGGTAGAGATGGGAGACCAGTCCAGATGATTTATGGCTGCTTGAGGACCGTGCCAGTTGGCCTGAGTGAAATGCCAGACTCGTCGACGCTGAGGAGGCTCTCTGAGAATGGTCAGAGAGATGTCCACTTTAACAAGCACATGATCAGATGAGCCTATTGGAGCAGAAGAAGAGCAGCAGACATTTTCAGGGAAGGTAGTCATAACCAAGTCCAGAAGAGAAGATGCTCCGTTGACTGAGATCCGGGTCGGGAAATTGACAGATTGTGTCAGTCCCAGTGAGTCGCAGAAGTCCTTTCCTGAAGAGCCATGGCTGGTGAGAGAGGTACCCACACCCAGCCAACTGGCATGGTGACAATTGAAATCACCACATATGAGGAAGAGAGAGTTGGGATGGGTAGATAGAAGTTGGTCCATATTATCAGACAGCGAGATGTTGATGGAGTCATCACTGTTTGGTGGACTGTACAACACACATATGAACAAAAGGTGGGAGCGAAGGGGCAGCCGTAGCCAAAGGTATTCCTGGGGGTGAGGTGGAGAAAGGGCAGTGCAGGGCGAGTGAGGAAGAGTTTTTTTTATAAAGATAGCAACCCCACCTCCAGGACGAGGCTCAGGTCTATCATACCGGAGGAGGGAGTAACCTGGGAGAGATACCAAGGAATCAGAGACATCAATTATTTTGAGTGTTTTAATAAATAATGGTTAAACCACACCAATGCAATTGTAGAACAAAACAATTGTATTAAGAACTCTCACATACACAATAATAACACTCTTCAAGATAAATTACAATGAGAATATCACTTGCATCAAATGAACAATACATATGATGGTACCATCATTCCCCAATGCTCTCAAAGCAATAAACTCACCACACGCCAAACGTGAGTGGAATGCAACATTCCCCAAAGTCCGTGCATGGATCCCCACGCTGCTTGAAGGTGCAGGTCGTGCAGAACGGCAAAACAACAGGCAAGTATCGGCGCGGCTGTGGATGAGGAGTTACGAGGTGAGAGGTTGATGCGGGAATCAAGCCGATATGTAAACCAACGGCAATCAACACAATGAGGTCGATATGGAAATCCCAAAGACAAAACAAGATGCACCAAGCGGACAGTCTCTTCGATAACAAAATGGCGTATCAGCCTGTAATGGAGGCACTTGATTTTTCTCCAACAATAACTCACACTTGGTAATAAAACCTGAGACGCAGGTTTAATTGCACTCGCAATATGTGACGATGTCGCAGGGCAATCCCTTTCATGGGAAGCCTCAACTCATTCGCGACCAATATCAAAAAAGTCCGCTTGCAGCCTCGATGCGACTTTACCGCTGTATCCCTCTCATGGCCGTCTCCTCCTCCACCTTCTCTTCTGAATCTTAACAACAATATCACCTGAAACTAAAAATCCTAACAGTATATAATAACAACAAAGGCGGAAGTAACGGATCTGTGACATTCCTTCTTTTTTTTTTGTATACAACATCAAGGCTCGTGTAAGAGCTAACATTAATGACAAAAAAAAAAAACCCCCAAAAAACCCGACATAAGACGAATTAAAGGGAGTGGGAGACAAGATGGGGAGAGTGGGGGAAGCACACAAGTACAACATTTGAGAGCAGGGATATCGGGAGATCTGTGGGAGGTAGAGAGCTTGGGGGGAGGAGGCGTGGGAAGGGGGTGGGAGGTGGGAGAGGTAAAAAAAACACATGGACAATGCTAGGACTTCCAGGAAAGAAGTCGGTATTTCAGAAAAGTGGATCTGGGGTGAATTAACAGGGGTAGAAAAGATCAAGGTTTTGGATGGGGGAAGATAGGAGATGGTGGTGAACAGCTGTTTTAAAGACCTGGAGGGATGAGTGGGATTGAAGAGAGTAAGGGAGTTTGTTCCAGAGGAGGGTGAAAAGAGGAATGAAAGAGTGAAGGTGAGCAGAGAGTCTTGATTTTGGCAGTTTCACCAGAAGAGGGTTGTAGGCAGATCTTGTGCGACCTGTAGGAGTACTTGGGGGACAGAGCACAGACAGGGCTGGGGGGGGGGGGGGGGGGCGGCTAGGCCAGAGAGGAGTCGGTAGAAGACAGAAAGACCACCAACCTGCCTGCGGTGAATGAGTGAGTGAAAGGCCCTCACAATCGTCTTTATCGCGGGAGATTCCAATGATTCTGAATGCTTTGGTTTCAACTGCGTGAAGCTGAGCGAGGTGTGAGGCAGGAGCACCAGCCCAGAGGGGAGAGCAGTATTCCATTGAGCTGCAGATGAAAGCCTTGTATGTGGTGAGGATCTCAGGTGTGCCAAGGAAGGACTTTGCACGACGGAGAATGCCCAGTCGGCGACTCGCTTTGGAGGCCAGTTTGGAAATTTGTTTTTTCCCAGGAAAGATCATGGCAGATTGTGAGACCCAAGAGATTGAGTGACAGAACTTCTTGGAGAGGATTGCTGAGAAAGTAGATGGGAGGGTTGTCCAGACGGTCTTTTCGAAGAGACATAGTGAGAGTGTGAGATTTTTCAGGATTGAAAGACATGTTCCACTTGTTTGACAAGTCTGTGATTTTGACCATGTCTGCAGAGAGTGAGGAGGCTGCGGACTGTCGATCTGAGGGATGAGGTATGGAGCGACAGAGAGTGGAGTCATCAGCAAAGAGATAGGATTTTCCAGAGAGTCGGAGAGATCATTGATGAAGACCAGAAAAAGCACAGGGCCCAGAACACTGCCTTGGGGAACTCCAGCCTGAACAGGAAGGGGAGATGAGAGAAATCCATTCAGGGCCACACGTTCACTACCAACAGAGAGGAAGTACACAAGCAATTGGTGGAGATTTCCATGGATACCATAGGAGGAGAGTTTGGTGAGCAGAGCCGGGTGCCAGACCGTATCGAAGGCACTTGATATATCAAGGGAGACAGCTCTAATTTCCTGTTTGACATTGAGGACCTCCATCCATTGTTGAGACAGCAGAAGCAGCAGGTCCAGAGTAGAGTGACCTGGTTTTTTTGTTTTTTTTTGTATACAAGATCGAGGCTCATGAAAGAGCTAACATTAATCACACAAAAAGTCAAACCGACACACAAAACACAAAAAATAAGTGGAGCGGTAGACAAGATGGGGAGAGAGGGGGAAGGACACAAACACAACATTTGAGAGCAGGGACATTGGGAGAAATGTGGGAAGGGGAGGGCTTGGGGGGAGGTGGGAGAGGTATAAAACGTATGAACACTGCACGGACTTCCAGGAAAGAAGTTGGAATTTAAAAAAAAAAAGAAAAAAAAAGTGTATCTGGGGTGAATTAGCGGGGGTAGAAAAGATCAAGGTTTTGGATGGGGGAAGATAAGAGATGGTGGTGAACAGCTGTTTTAAAGACCTGGAGGGAGGAGTGGGATTGAAGGGAGTGGGGGAGTTTGTTCAAGAGGCGGGAGAAAAGGGGAATGAAAGAGTGAAGGTGAGCAGAGAGCCGAGATTTTGGCAGTTTAACCATAAGAGGGTTGCAGGCAGATCTTGTGCGACCTGAAGGAATATTGTGGGAACAGAGCACAGAAAGAGCTGGGGGAGCAAGGCCGGAGAGGAGTCGGTAGAAGACAGAAAGACCACCAACCTGCCTGTGGTGAGTGAGTGAAAGGCCCTCGGAGTTAACTTCATCGCAGGAGATTCCAATGATTCTGAAAGCTTTGGTTTCAACAGCGTGAAGCCGAGCAAGGTGTGAGGCAGGAGCACCAGCCCAGAGGGGGGAGCAGTATTCCATTGAGCTGCGGATGAAAGCCTTGTATGTGGTGAGGAGCTCAGGTGTGCCGAGGAAGGACTTCGCACGACGTCGGATGCCCAGTCGGCGACTGGCTTTGGAGGCCAGCTTGGAAATGTGGTTTTCCCAAGAAAGATCATGGCAGATCATGAGACCCAAAAGCTTGTGCGACAGAACTTCTTGGAGAGGATCGTTGAGAAAGTAGATGGAAAGTAGACACTTTAGCGGTTGCCGAAGACGATAAGAAGAGGCCATTTCGTTGGGTACAAAAGGTTGTTTATTGTACAGAAATCTCCAGCAACTGCTAGCAAACGGAAGTCGTAACGTCTTATATAAAACCAAGAACCCTTTTCGGAGGGCGTGGCTCCAACAGCCGCGCGTGCGTCACGACGACACAACCAAAAGCCCGTGTGCGTGGGTTAGACCAAAGCAATCGTAATGGTAACCGTCACATGCGGATAAGCTAACCGCGACAAGTGAATAAGGTAACCGCGACATGTGAATAAGGTAACCACTACAACACACACTTAATTGAAATCTCAAAGAAAGCTTTGAGCTTGTGGCGGACACGAAAGCCCACTGGCGTGGTGACATCATTCCGCGCACCAAGTGGGCGGCGGCCACGCCCGAGGGGTAGGCGTGGCCTCAGGATATACACTGGGCACGCAGCCCGGAGCGCGCCAGTGCTACAGTGACCTCTTGTCAATAAAGACACTTTTGTTTAACCGCGTTGTCCGCTTCCTCCTTGGTAGCAAGTCGCGCGCGTAGCACCGCGCTTCATTGGTGAATCCGACATTTTGGTCAGCCGTCACTGACCACCCGAACCCGCCACAGCCATGGCAACCAACGCGGTAGCGATAAAGCTCCCCGAGTTCTGGGAAGCTCAGGCGGAGATCTGGTTCCTGCAGGCCGAAGCCCAGTTCAGGCTTCGACGCATCACGGCGGACGAGACACGCTACTGCCACGTGGTCGCCTCCCTCGGGGCCGGCGCGGCCGCCCGCGTCTTGTCGGTCCTGAGGAACCCACCGGCCCACGACAGGTACGAGGCGATCAAGCGTCTCCTCCTCGCCACGTTCGGCCTCACGGTGGACGCACGGGCCGATCGCCTCTTGGACCTCCCCGAGCTCGGTGACACGCGACCGTCGGTCCGAATGGACCATATGCTGTCGCTCATGGGTGACGAAACCCCGAACGCTCTATTCCGGGCGTTATTTCGACGCCAGCTGCCGGCACGAGTCCCCCTCGCGTTGGCCGGTTCCGCGACAACGGAACCCCGTGCGTTCGCGGCCGAGGCCGACAAGTTCTACACGGCTTTGTACATGCAGGCGAGTTTCGGTGCGGCCGTAGCGGCTCCCGAGCCCGAACCTACTGCGGGTGCCCACCCCTGCTCCCAGGGGCGCCTCGTGGCGGCCGCCACGCCCCGCCCACCACCACCGTGGAAACCGCGGCCTCCGGCTTCGCCGCAAACCTGGTGCCATTTCCACGCTAGGTTCGGCCACGAGGCTCGGCAATGTCGCCCGCCGTGCTCATTCGGCAGGTCGGGAAATGCCCGGGCCGGCCCTCGGTAGTGGCACTGAGCGCCGGCCGATTAAACAGCCTCCTATACATAACGGACACCTTATCCGGGCGCCGTTACCTGTGCGACATGGGAGCGCAGGTGAGTGTCGTTCCCGCCGGTACGTCCGACAAGCAGTCTGCGGGCCGGGGCCCCGCGCTGCTTGCTGCCAACGGTACGCCCATTCGCACGTACAGAAAACGCTGCCTTTCTCTGCGGTTCGGAGGGCAGGTTTTCCGATGGTCCTTCATCACTGCCGACGTGCCTATGGCACTGCTCGGCGCGGACTTCCTCTGTGCCAATGGCCTGTTGGTCGACGTCAAGCACAGAAGGCTTGTCCAGGCTGAGACGTTCAGCTCGCTCGCTTGCGCGTTGCCCGCCTCGTTGAGCAGCTCACGGAGCGGCTCATCGAGCGGCTCGCTGAGCGGCTTGCTGAGCGGTTCGGTTCCGGCCAGGTTCATCTGCACGCTTCCGGCAGCGGACGAATTCACCCGCCTCCTCGCCCGTTTCCCCGCCCTCACGAGGCCCACCTTCTCGGCGGGGACCGTCAAGCACGGGGTGGAACACCACATCCCCACCGCCGGGCCACCGGTCTACGCCCGGGCACGCCGCCTCGAGCCGACGAAGCTCGCGGTAGCTAAAGCGGAGTTTGCTACGCTGGAGCGGCTCAGCATCGTGCGGCGCTCCTAGAGTGCTTGGGCGTCGCCGCTCCACATCGTGCCCAAGCCCGGTGGGGGATGGCGACTGTGCGGGGACTACCGCCGTCTCAACGACGCCACCACCCCCGACCGCTACCCCGTCCCCCATATTCAGGACTTTTCCGCCCGCTTGGCGAATGTCCTTCTTCTCGAAGGTGGACCTCATACGCGGTTACCACCAGGTCCCCGTCAGGCCGGAGGACATCCCGAAGACGGCTGTCATCACGCAGTTCGGTCTTTTCGAATTTCTTCGGATGCCCTTCGGTTTGAAGAATGCGGCTCAGGCATTCCAGCGCCTCATGGACAGCGTCTTGCGCGACTTGGATTTCGTCTACGTCTATCTGGATGACATCCTCGTCGCAAGCGCGCCCCACGAAGAGCACCTACACCATCTCCGCACGCTCTTCGAACGTCTGGGCCAGCACGGCCTGATCGTGAACCCCGCCAAGTGCCGGTTCGGTGTCGCCGAAATTGACTTTTTGGGGCACCGCATCACCAGGCACGGGGCCATCCCCCTACCGGCCAAGGTGGAGGCGGTGAAGGGGTTTCCGCACCCCCGCACGATCAGGGGGCTCCAGGAGTTCCTGGGCATGGTAAACTTTTACCACCGTTTCCTGCCCCGCATCGCCCAGCTCCTGCGCCCCTTGCACGAGGCCCTCCGGGGGAAGCCGGGCAAAGGTGACGTCACCTGCACCGAGCAGATGGACGCGGCGTTCGTGGGCGCGAAGCTCGCCTTGGCTAACGCCACCATGCTCGCGCACCCGGCGCCTGATGCACCGATCGCCCTCACCACCAACGCCTCGGACTACGCGGTGGGCGCGGTGCATGAGCAATGGGTGCGTGGAGCTTGGCAACCGCTGGCGTTCTTCAGCCGGTAGCTTCGCCCGCCCGAACGCCGGTACAGTACCTTCGACCGCGAGTTGCTCGGGCTCCACCTGGTGGTCAGGCACTTCCGCCATCTGCTCGAGGGCCGTGCGTTCACGGCCTTCGTCGACCACAAGGCACTGGTGTTCGCGATGGGCAAGGTCGCCGAGCCGTGGTCGGCCCGGCAGCAGCGTCACCTCTCGGCCATGTCTGAATACACGACGGACATCCGGCACGTCGCGGGGAAGGACAACCCGGTGGCGGATTGCCTTTCCCGGTCCGTCGCCCACGCGGTCCACCTCGGCATCGACTATGCCCGGATGGCGGCGGACCAGGCCGCCGACCCCGACGTCCAGGCCTTGCGGACCGCCGTTACGGGCCTCCGCGTCACCGAGGTGCCGTTGAACGGCGCGGGCACGGCCCTTTGGTGCGACGTCTCCCTCGGGCGGCCTCGCCCCATCGTGCCCACGGGCTGGCAGCGCCGGATTTTCGACTCCATCCACGGCCTGTCCCACCCGGGCACGAGGGCCTCCCAGAGGTTGATCGCCGACAAGTTTGTCTGGCATGGCCTCCGGAAGGCCGTCCGCGGCTGGGCCAGGACGTGCCTTGCGTACCAGCGCGCGAAGGTGCACCGACACACCCAGGCCCCATTGGCCCCGTTTGCGGTGCCGGAACGTCGGTTTGACCACGTTCACGTGGACCTGGTGGGACCTCTGCCCCCCTCGCGGGGTTTCACCCACGTCCTGAACATGATGGACCGAACCACCCGGTGGCCGGAGGCCGTGCCTTTGGCGTCAACGACGGCGGCGGATGTCGCGCAGGCGTTCATCGCCACCTGGGTCGCCCGGTTCGGCGCCCCCTCGGACATCTCATCCGACCGCGGCCCCCAGTTCACCTCGGAGCTCTGGGGGGGGCGGTCGCGCGGGGGCTCGGGGTCCAGCTGCACCGCACCACGGCCTACCACCCCCAGGCTAACGGCCTGTGCGAGCGGTTCCACCGCTCGTTGAAGGCCGCGCTCCGGGCCACCCTCCGCGACGGCGGCTGGGTCGACAGGCTCCCCTGGGTCCTGCTGGGCCTCCGGACGGCGCCCAAGGAGGACCTGCGCGCACCCGCGGCGGAGTTGGTCTTTGGACAACTGCTGCGGGTGCCGGGCGAGTTCCTCCCCGACCCCACGGCACCTTGGTCCGTGGCGCAGGAGCGCTCCGCGCTGCAGGAGACCGCCCGGATGTTCGCCCCGGTGCCGACGGCGCACCACAGGCACCCACCCACGCACGTCGCCCCGGAGCTTCGCACCGCGGAGTATGTCTTCGTCCGGCACGACGCCTACCGGACACCACTGCGGCCCCCGTACGACGGGCCTTTCCGCGTGCTGGAGCCCGGGGTGAAATACTTCACCTTGGACATCGGCGGTACTCCCGACCGCGTCTCGGTGGATCGACTCAAGCTGGCCCACCTCGACGTGGACCACTCACCGCCGGTGGCTCCGCCCCCCGCGTCGGGGCCGCCCCCCGGCGGGCGGACCCCCGGCACCACCCAGCACCGCCTACACGCCGCCCCCCGGTCCGGCACCCATCCCGGGTACAGCCGGGGGCATCCCAGCTGGCATCCCTGCTCCCCGGACGCCGCCGGTCGCCAGAGGGCGCTTCGGCCGGGTCATCCGTTTGCCCTGCAAACTGGCCCTCCAGGTGCGCGGGAATTCTGGGGGGGGGGGGGGGGGCGCGTGTGGCGGACACGAAAGCCCACTGGCGTGGTGACATCATTCCACGCACCAAGTGGGCGGCGGCCACGCCCGAGGGGTAGGCGTGGCCTCAGGATATACACTGGGCGCGCAGCCTGGAGCGCGCCAGTGCTACAGTGACATCTTGTCAATAAAGACACTTTTGTTTAACCGCGTTGTCCGCTACCTCCTTGGTAGCAAGTCGCGCGCGTAGCACCGCGCTTCACGCTCAGATTTTGATGCGGTCAATGCACCTTCGTTAGGTAACAGATATGAAGGTTGCGGCCAAGTTTCACAAACACGTTTGTGTAGTTTCGAAGAGAGCAAATACCTACTTTGGGGGATCAAACCCTTCACCCACCCCTTCCCCGTCTACATAGACGTCCTCAATGAGCGCAGATTTTGAATTTGTTTTGAAATTGGTCGATGTACATTCCAAGTTTCAGCTGGTTTCAATGTATACTCCTTTGAGATATGAGCGCCAACACATTTTGGGCATTTGGACGGACGGACAGACACCAACGTGATTTCGAGGGTTTTCTCAATGAAATTCAAAAATGCGGAAATAGACGTTGCTGAAATTTGAAACATATTACTTCAATGTCCAAAGCTTTTACTTCTGAAATTTTCAGCCGATTTCGTCCAGTAGAAGCCGAGAAACTTATTTTCAGTCCCCACGTAAAAGCTCCATACAGAGACACGATCCCTTATATAAAGGGTAACGGATATGGGCGCTTGGCGATCATGACCACTCCATCCTGCACCAAGCACCAAATTAACCAAGTACCATCCATAGTGCAGACCGGAAGATCGACAGGACAACCTTCACTTCCATAGACAATATGATGATATTTCAGCCTTCGCGAAGAGTAGACGAGTTATACCTATTTTTGGGGGTCCAAACCCTGAACAAATTGCATATTCCACTTATTACCTACAGGGGGCACTGCATCACTTCAAGCAAACAAGACGGTATTCATAGAATACTTACCCTGCGCAGTCAACTTATTGTGAGCCAACTCTTCTGTTTCTGAACATTTAAAAAAATCCAATATGGCTGCCAGACCACGTGAGCGATGACATCATAAATTTATATTCTCTAATATAATTGTTGCATAGATCATGCTCAATACATTTCAAACTGATCATAACTAAGCGTTGTCCCTGTCAAATGATGACGTCGTCATAATTATGGCACCAATGACGTCATCGTTAACAGCACCTATTCCCCATATGGAGTTCTATACAATGAGCCATGTTTCAATTTTTTCCTTGCAGTGGTTTTGGAGATATAGAGGTGCAACATTTTTCAGTTTTTCCAAGATGGCGCCTGTACCACATGACCGATGACGTCATGATTATCATTAAAATATTCTAAAGGAGGAGGAGCTCCGATGGTGAAAAGTTCGTGTCCATCAGACCAACAGTTGCTGAAATTTTAAAAATAATGATTGGATGGATAAGTGTTGTATTTGTCGAATTCTGACGTCATAACGAAGGCACCGATGACATCATCATTAACATATCTTATTCCCCATGGGGAGTAGTTAACAATGAGCCAGGTCTCAATTTTTTCCATGCAGTTGTTTCAGAGATTGAGGTGTGAAGTTTTTCCAAGATGGTGCCTGTACCACGTGAACTATGACGTCATAATCATTTAAAAATTCTCCAGGCGGAGGTGCTTCTATGGTAAAATTTCATGTCAATCGGATCAACGGTTGCTGAGAAAATGAATTTTTAAAATCCAGACGACACATTTATGCAGGAGATGCTTAACCACGCTTTTCGCTTCGCAAGCGCAGGGTAATGATGCAACCAGAAGCTACAGGCTGCACACGACATGGCGGTGCAGGGGTGACTAGGTTTAAATGCCAATTAGATTGGTACCAAGATAATCTAGATTCGAGATCTATTGAAGATAGAGGGGTGTGGAGATATTACCAGAACTTCAAAGTAGCTTGTGTGTATCGATGATGGTTTCTGGGGTTGGGTGCAGCGCAGGCATGATGGGCCAAATGGTCTCTTCTCTTCTGCGTCAAAGTTCCTTGTGCGCATTAAAAAAAAAGAGATCATTAACCTATCGTCTGATCACGTGGTAAATGTGATCACTAACTTTCCCACAAGCGATTTGCTGAACCAATGAAATATAATTTTGTGAGGAAACATAATTTCCTTTTGCAATTTGTACGACCAATCATCCGCAATTAAATATAGTTTTAATTTTATTTTTGTAATTATTATGTTTGTAAGTCCGTTTGCTGTATAAAACCTTTATAAAGAGGTTCCGGGAGATCGCAGAGCAGGCGAGTTGTTTCGCTGTTTTTACACCGCCCAATTTATTAAATACATTGCTGAACAAAATGAGGCAGAAAAGCCGAATAAAATGTCTGTGAATAATGAGAGTACAAAGAAAGCATAACGATAATCTTGAGAAACTGACGAATCTGTTGGTGTTTTAAAATAGGAGGAGAGTGGGTGCTGATGACGGAAGACGATTGTGGTTAGAGAATCATGGCGGCGCGTTTGGCTTTGGACTTGGGGAAGTTGTGGGTGACGACGAAACCGCAGTAGTCGTCACAACCCGCAGATTGTCCCTTTCGGTGTTATTATTCTTTTGTGCTGTGGTTTTTTAAAGAAGTACTACTTCCTTTTCTCGAGTCTTTCGATAGTTAGGACGGACAACTTTTACTTGGCACTGCCGCTGAGTTGGGAATCACTCAGAAGGGCACCGTGTCCGTGTTTGTGTGAATTGAATATGAAGGTGGTCGTGTGCTTTGGAAGCACGAATGTACTGATTCCGTGTGGGGACGGAAATCTCCAGGTTCGGGAGGTTCTATGCCTGGCGGGACAAAGGTACCGCAAGGCTGCGTACAAGGTCAGTTGTGCTTGTGTTGTGTTGTGATATGTCACGTATCATATGTGTTTGATCACATATATCGATGTCATGTATCACATGTGTTTGTTCACATATATCAATATGTCATGTATAATGTGTATGATCACATATCAATATGTCACATATATGTGTGCGTTCACATATATCAATATGTTACATATATGTATGATTGCATATATCAATATGTCACGTCATGTGTAATGCATATGATCACATATATCAATATGTCACGCATAATGCGTATGATCACATATATCAATGAACCACCTTTAGAGGCCATTTTTCCCCGCAGAGTGGGGGTTGGCCTTTTTTGGGCACCGTGGTCCCCTTTTTGAATGCAATGCTTTATGGCCGGATGCCTTTCCTGCCGCCAACCCTGTTAGTCGCCTCTTGCAACAAACGGGGAATTACCAGTGAACTGGTACTCAATTTGCCGACCTCGGAAGGATGACAGGCTGAGTTAACACCCCCCGGCGTTAATTCAGCGATCGACCGGGATTCAAACCCAGGATCCTCGGATCCCAAGCCGGCACCCCAACCGCATGATCAGATATATCAATGTCACTGTTACGGAGTCCTCTACAATCTCCTGGTCTCGGTAACCTCCGAACCCCGAGAGGAGCCCCGGCAGAAAAATATGTTGCCCTGTGCAGAAAATTAATAGTGAAACCACACCAATAATTACAAATGAACAGAATTGTATTAGAAATCATACACAGGAATCACGGTACAACAAATGGCCATTAAGAGTGCACTCTATTTACCATTAATAAAGTCAGGTAACTGTGCGCTGTCAGCGAGTGAAAGGACACTCCTCAATGTCTCTATAACCTTTCCCAAGGCGTATGTGATTCGCTCCAGCGGTCGATAGAACGAAATCCGGTCGAAGCCCGAATCTCGCTCTACAGTCGCTATCCGAAGCGCGTACAGTTGGCCTTGGAGATCGCCCCGCCAAACTGTATAAGGGCGCCCTCCAGAGGCGCACCTTCACCGCTCACTCAGCAACCTGCAACGTAATTGGACACGAGGCGGTCGCACACACACATCCCCGACAGACGTTAGGATGTTGGTGTGAAGATGACGCGAGGCAAAACCTTCGTTGGTATCCGAAGCACGGGGTTCAAAATGGCCGACGGCTCCTGCTTGAGCCGATGCGACGAGGCGAGGATTCGTCGGAATCACAGCGCCCAAATCTGACCGCAGATTTCTCCCCCTCCAGCGATATTTCCTATCGCCGGATGTCCTTTCAAGGAACTCGAAATTCCCTCACGACTGGTGGTAGACCTTGCTCGTTACAGAGCGCTGACGTCACGCGTCTTCTCCAACTTTGCTCGCGCCGCTTTTTCCTCTTTCTCTCTTCCGGTTCGGTTTCCTGTATCATTTAAAGTTAGCCTTTTTAACTTTAGATAACCGTTCCTAAATAATAAACCTTTTGAAGATAATAATAGTACATAAGATCAGAACTACGTCAAGTGGGTGAAAACCCCAATAACGGAAGTTACGAATCCGTAACATTCACGTATAATGTGTACGATCACATATATCAATATGTCACGTATCATATGTGTATGATCACATGTATCAATATGTCACGTATAATGTGTATGATCATATATATCAATATGTCACGTATCATATGTGTATGATCACATATATCAATATGTCACGTACAATGCGTATGATCACATATATCAATGTCACGTATAATGTGTATGATCACATATATCAATACGTCACATCATATCCTGATTTAAATCCAATACAACAACAACAACAGGCATTTTAAGGCCATTTTCCCTGCAAGAGTGGGGGTTAGCCTTGTGGTCCCCATGACAATGTTCTCCATTTTGCCCTATTCTCCATTTTGCCCAATGGAGCATGCATTTCACTTGTTGAAGAAGAGAGAGAAGTCAGAAACCACCCCCCCCCCCTCCCCCAAACAAACAACTGAAAATGGCCAAGAGTTTGGTGACGTCGATTGGTCACAGGCTCCATGGAGTCGTTGCTACTTTGCCGATGGGTCGATGCATAACTATTATACTACTTAAATTTACTGCAAATCTGTCCCAATACTTGTGTTTGCCTAAAATGGGAGAGTAAGTAGGGTGGGGGGTGGGGGGGCGGAACCACGACTCGTGGACCAAGCCGACTCCTTATCCATGCTCCGTTTAACAGGGCATTCCCCGGTCCTGAAGCATCCATCTTCATCCCAGACAAGAACCACGACTCGTGGACCAAGCTGTCTCCTTATCCATTCTCGGTTTCCCCTTCTGTCCCCAAATTGGCGGTGATGTAGATGCGTGTGGCCTCCACTGTATGCCCAGGTATGCCCAATCTCGGTCTCTTTCTTCCTTGATCTCATGCTTCCTTGATGGGATATAGTCAGCAAAACCCAACAAGCTGCATTGCAAGGCCAAGACGCCAGGCCGCGTCCCAAATGCATGTCGGTGGCGCAACTCCGGGCACTCCCAGCACGGCCCTCTTCCCCACCAAAGCTGCCATCCCAGGCTCAGTTCTCACTCCCATCGAAGTTATTGTATTTGGCGCAGTCCTTGATTCCACAAATCTCTCTCTGTCTCTCTCTCTCTCTCTCTCTCTCTCTCTGTCTCTGTCTCTGTCTCTGTCTCTGTCTCTCTCTCTCTCTGTTGGCCAAAGCTCCGGCCTTTTCTCCTGACAGCAAGGGGTCAACAAGTCCCAGCAAGCTGCAGGGCCAGGCTGCGTCGCAAACGCATGTTGGACGGCGTGATACTGGGCTGCCTCGTGCACATATTTTCCCATCGAACCTACCGTGTTCAGCTCGGTCGTCCTAACTTTTAGATGTCCCATTACAAATGAGGACAAATCCACCTGTCCCTGTGGAAGCCCTGAAGTCATTTGCATATTTTGAACTTGCACTGCAGTTCCATCATCGGTGGTTTTGTGTTCCAGGAGCTCTTTAATATGTAACCATTAAGTTGTACTATATGTTCCTAAACCCCTATGTTGCCACTTTTTATTTTATTTGATGACTTTCAAGCCAGATTTCACAAGAACCCTTATCTTGATTGATAACTCACAATACATGAAAATGGTATGAAAAACAAGTGTAAAAGTAGATTTTCTCTTTTTTTTTTTTTTTTTGTATACTGAATCGAGGCTCGTGAAAGAGCTAACATTTATTCCACAAACAAATCAACCAGACAAACAAAACATACAAAAAGAGGGTTGCGGAAGACGAGATGGGGAGAGGAGGGGAAGCACACAAACACAACACCTGAGAGCAGGGAGAAGCGCGGGAGGGAGAGGGCCTGGGGGGAGGAGGCGTGGGAAGGGGGTGGGGGGAGAGGTATAAAACACAAGGAGACCAAGGACTTCCAGGACAGAAGTTGGTATTTCAAAAAAGTGTAGGATTTGGGGTGAAATTAGTGGGGGTAGAAAAGATCAAGGTTTTGGATGGGGGAAGACGAGAGATGGTGGTGAACAGCTGTTTTAAAGACCTGGAGGGTGGAGTGGGATTGAAGAGAGTGAGGGAGTTTGTTCCAGAGGTGGGAGAAAAGAGGAATGAAGGAGTGAAGGTGAGCAGAAAGTCTTGATTTTGGCAGTTTAACCATAAGAGGGTTGCAGGCAGATCTTGTGCAACCTGTAGGAATATTTGGGGGACAGAGCCCAGAGAGAGCTAGGGGGGGGGGGGGGGCAAGGCCAGAGAGGAGTCGGTAGAAGACGGAAAGATCACCAAACCTGCCTGCGGTGAGTGAGTGAAAGGCCCTTGGAATTAGCTTCATCGCGGGAGATTCCAATGATTCTGAACGCTTTGGTTTCAACAGCGTGAAGACGAGCTAGGTGTGAGGCAGGAGCACCAGCCCAGAGGGGAGAGCAGTATTCCATTGAGCTGCGGATGAAAGCCTTGTATGTGGTGAGGAGCTCAGGTGTGCCAAGGAAGGACTTCGCACGACGGAGGATGCCCAGTCGGCGACTGGCTTTGGAGGCCAGATTTGAAATGTGGTTTTCCCAGGAAAGATCATGGCAGATAGTGAGACCCAAAAGCTTGAGTGACAGAACTTCTTGCAGAGGATTATTCAGAAAGTGGATGGGAGGGTTGTCCAGTCGGTCTTTTCGGAGAGACATAGTAAGAGTGTGAGATTTGTCAGGATTGAAAGACATGTTCCACTTGTTTGCCCAGTCTGTGATTTTGACCAGGTCTGCAGAGAGTGAGGAGGCTGCAGACTGCCGATCTGAGGGATGAGGAATGGAGCGACAGAGAGTAGAGTCGTCAGCAAAGAGATAGAGAGAATTTTCAAGAGAGTCAGAGAGATCATTGATGAAGACAAAGATAGATTGATGAATTAGATAAACGAGTCCATGTATTTATTTTACGATAAACTCCCGCCGCCTTTGGGTGCAGCCTGTGGGTAGGGTGGGAGGATAGTGGGGGAGGTGGGGCAAATAGATTTTGTGCTGTGGCTAATAATCCCTGTAGTCTTCCCCCACCATCCTTGTGTGGAGGAAGAGGGAGGGATGGGGGCGGGGGAGTTGGGGGAGTGATATATATATTTTGGTATGCCCATGTCCTGGCCCTGGGTACCACCAACTCGTATGCATAATTTGGTGGAGGTCGGGCGAAAATCACAAGTCTTATTCTCCCTGCCTCGCAGTGAAGGGAGTAGGGGTGGGGTTTCCTTGTGCCCATTACCTTACCCTTGGTATTACCAAAACACTTATGCCCAGTCCCTGTTTTATTCTCTATTATTTTCAGATGTACACACACACACACACATGGAGGTGGATACTTGTGGCTACTTAGAGATCTGGAAGGACTCTGTTCCATCTTCTGAAACCTGCATATGGAGATAACAACCAATGACACACTTGCCTTATTTAATATAGTAGGAATTCGCTCACCCTATTCTAGTAGAAAACGGTTCAGCGGTAAAGGGATTTATGGGACACACTGTATTTGCTTAATTTTCCTTTGATTGGCAATTAAATAACCGAACATGCTTTCATCTGAAAGAATTGGGACTATTGGGTGGTCCCATTGTGTAGAAATTCGAGTAGCTTATATTGCTACTGGAGTGTTTATTTTGGTGAACACGTTCAAATTGTATGAAATAACATAAACTTTTCCAAGTTACATCGGCGTTGTGAATATTTCTTTGCCCCCCGAACACTATGAATAAAAACATTTGCAGGGTGACCAGGTCTTTTGAAGAAAGGGACACGGAGGCATTGGGCAGGGGTCAAGGGAGCGGCCGTTCGTGCCATTGCGGGGTGAAGGGGCTGTGGCCCTTGTGGGGCCAGTGGGTGAACTTGTAAAACATTTGTTATAATACTGAACATTGAATTACAAAACAACCATGACTTATTCAAAGAGAAACATAACGGTGCGAGTCATGACCTCTCTCTCAAGTGCATTATAGTTCATTCTGCCTTTAAAAAAAAAATCTCTCAGAAATTTCCTTGTACCAGTGGGAATTGGTTATTCATAGCATTGCACTTGGATCTCGCATGTTTATTACTTGCAAAATGAAAGATTTTTCAAGTATACTGGTTGGTCTTGAACATTATTCTGTTTGTCTGTCTGTCAATTGCCTACAGGTCACAATGTTAAACCGATCTTCACGAAACTTCACCAGATGGTAGAGCTGGACATAAGGAAGAAGCGTATTGATTTTGAGGTCAAAGGTCATGAATGATCGTTTTAATGCCATTTTTCCCCCTATAGCGGGGGTTAGCCTTGCAGGTCCCATGACCTCATGGTTCTCTTTTTGAGGCAATGGTTTTATGGCCGGATGCCCTTACTCACACCAACTCTTAGTCACCTCATACGATGCGCAGGGATACGATGTACCTATTCTAAATCGGGGTACACACCGGGATCATTCATCGAAGCAAGCTGGTATTCAATTTGCCGACCTTGGAAGGATGACAGGTTGAGTCAACCCCCCTGGCGTTAATTCGGCAATCGACCAGGATTCAAACTGAGGATCCTCAGATCCCATGCCGGCACCCTAACCGCTAAGCCAACACCAGGCTTAAAGGTCAAAGGTCATCTTGAGGTCAAATTTCTAAAATTGTCATTTTTCAATCGATTGATTTGAAAGTTGAACAGCACTTGCATATTGAGTCACTAAATTGGGAAACCAACTATTTTTGAGGTTAAAAGATCAAAGGTCAACTTGGGGTCAAACTTCTAAAATCATCAATTTTCATCCTATTGATCCGAGCTTTAACATCGTCATTTTAAATCTTTATGAAATGGACATTTTCATCTTTCCATGGCAACCTTTTTTTTGGGAGAGGGGTGGATTTTGCAAGTATTGTGCTCTGCATGATATCTTCTTGTTTAACCATCTATTGGTTGGCATGTAGGAGCTCTGTTTTTCCTTTCTTTTTTAACTAATGCATTGTATCATCTTGAGGGGTAATCCATCATTTTTGATAGAATGCTCAGGGAAGAAAACCAGAAGTGGATGGTTTGCATATCATTGTAACTCAGTTTGAGATGCTGAAGATGTATGAGTGTAGTTCCTAATTTGTTGACTGCATGGATTAATTAGTCTGGGATTCCAGAAAAGAAACATAAAAGGGAGCAAGTATTTGTTGTAAAAGATGCTAATAAAATTTTTAGACACTAGGGCATGCCCGTACGTGGGTGCCCGTTCCTTGCCAAAAAAAAAAAAATAACGCTACCCGTACGCTCTACCCCGCCCGTACGCCCGTAAACAAAAAAAACAACGCTCTTCGCTTCCGCCCTTCGCTCTGACTGAATTGGGAGAAATAATGCGCATAAGAAATCGAGAAATTATTATTTTCTCCGGAAGAAATCGAATTACGAACCGTAATGGCGCACGCGCTCGGCTCGGCTCGCTCTCACATTGGCCACGCCTACGCAATAACGCGTTCTGTGATTGGCTGCCGGAAGTGCAGTCTTCACTGTCCGGAAGGTCGCAAATCGCAGTTACGATGAATCGCAAATTAGTTTTAATTAGTTTTAAAACATAGTTTAACGGCAACATAGTTTTCCAACGTGAAATAAATGAATACGCTCTCAAATGTGCCGTCCGAGGCAGAGTCTGTTCGCCACGTTCGGCACACGTGATAGCTCGCTGCTCTCTGATTGGTTGAATCGTTTTTTGGACATAGCTCGGTAACTACTTCTCCGATTAATATGAAACCTTGAAAAGGCACATCCTCGGGTCCCCAGCAATATACCTGGCAAGTTTCAAGTATATCGGACCCGTGGTTGTCGAGAAACAGCGGTCACAGACATACAGACATACAAACATACAAACATACAAACATACAAACATACACACAGAGATTACTGGAATTATAGATAGATAATTTAGACCTGCTGCATATTAGAATCCCCGGTGTGTACCCCGGTTTAGAATCGGTGCACCGTATCCCTGCGCATCGAAGAGGCGACCAAGGGTTGGCGTCAGGAAGGGCATCCGGCCATAAAAACATTGCCTCAAACAGGGAACCATGATTGTCATGGGGCCCGCAAGGCTAACCCCCGCTCTAGCGGGGAAAATGGCCTTAAAAACGATCATTCATTCATTCATTCATTAGACCTGCTGCATATGAAATTCTTCTCGCAAAGGTCCATTTGGAGTTTTCGGGTTTCTAGTTTGCAAACATGATATTGTTGCCAACAAGCAATTTCTTGTTCTTCGCCTTATGCGGTTGACCACTACGGCCTTTTAAAATTAATGAAAGGCATGTCATAGAAATAATATCACGTGCACAGAATACTAGGCTATGTACTTTGCAAAAGTATACTAAACTTGTGTTTATGTACATCAGTATATGCATTAATGTCCATCTAACTTGTGCAAAAGTACTGCTGATGACAATATTTTAATTGTATCGGTAGTATGCAATGACACGTTGCTTCGCTCCGGGATACGAACCCCGTCCGCCTTTATAAACATGAATACTGCACCGCATACCTTGTAATACTGCACTGTTTTCTTGATAAGCACAGGAATGTCACAGTTAAGCTGCCCCTTGCAGACACACAATAGCATTTTCCAAGTTATTTGACGACTTACCCCAGGATGCAAAACACAGATATCGTGAGAACATAGCTCTCTGTGTATAGATGGTATAGATCTGTATTGCTTGAAGAAACCCGACTTGGCAGACAATGTGAAGTTGTGGCCCAGGATTGAATATACAGATATCATGAACCACTTGGTTCTGACAACAAGCTCCATGATGAAGCAACCAATGAAAGCTTTCAAATCGATTGAGCAGGGGCCAGTTGTCGTTGTCATCTTCAAGTTCTAGTTACCTCCACAACCAAAGGTGGATGGATGTTGTTTTCACCCCTGCCTGTTTTTTACTTGTGAAAGTCGAAGATTTTTCAAGTATATTGGTTGGTTATGTGTGTTATTCTGTCTGTCTCACATCGCTACTGCCTTTGACATCAACTCATCCTGGGAATTCTTCCAAAGTCTGTCTGTATGCCAATCCCCTACGGGTCACAATTTCAAAGCAATCTTCACAAACGTGTAAAGTGAATGCCGAAATATTGCGTATTGCGCGGCAACCGTAGGTCTGATTTTTATAAAATTAGTATCAAATCTCCTCCAACCTTCCAACCTCCAACTCCAACCTCCATCTCCTCCAACCTTCTTCCTCACTCTGCTCCCCCTCCCCTCAAACAACACCTCATTGTGCCTCACCCAATCACCATCAAGCCTTTTGTCCTCCTTACCCATCCTTCCATTTATCCGAGCTATTCTGAAATCTCTGACACATTATCAACAGCTCTCCCTACCTCCTCCTCCTCTTTCACATCTTACCCTACCCCCTCCTGTCCTGTATCCGATGCTCCACCTTCCTCTTCATTAACGGTATGGACCTCAAACATCCGGGGCCTTCGCTCAAACTTGACTGATCTCTCCATACAGGGTGCTTCTGACAAACCAGACTTGATCTGCTCAACAGAAACTTTCCTCCTTCATGATGTCTCTGATTTCTTAATATCTCTCCCGGGTTACTCCCTCCTCCAGTATGATAGACCTGAGCCTCGTCCTGGAGGTGGGGTTGCTATCTTTATCAAAAACTCTCTTCCTCACTCTCCTTGCACTGTCCTCTCTCCACCCCACCCCCAGGAGTACCTCTGGCTACGGCTTTCTCTCCGCTCCCACCTTTTGTTCATATGTGTTCTGTACCGTCCACCAAACAGTGATGACTCCATCTACATCTCGCTGTCTGATAACATGGACCAACTTGTATCTACTCATCCCAACTCTCTCTTCCTCATATGTGGTGATTTAAATTGTCATCATGTCAGCTGGCTGGGTGTGGGTACCTCTCTCACCAGCCATGGCTCCTCAGCAAAGGACTTCTGCGACTCATTGGGACTGACACAATCTGTCAATTTCCCGACCCGGATCTCAGTCAACGGAGCATCTTCTCTTTTCGACTTGGTATGACAAACTTCCCTGCATATGTCTGCTCCTCTTCTTCTGCTCCAATTGGTTCATCTGACCATATGCTTGTTAAAGTGGACATCTCTCTGGCCATTCTCAGAGAGCCTCCTCAGCGTCGACGAGTCTGACATTTCACTCAGGCCAACTGGCACGGTCTTCAAGCAGCCATGAATAATCTGGACTTTTCTCCCATCTCTACTGCCTTTGACATCAACTCATCCTGGAAATTCTTCCAAAGTAAATTGTGCTCTCTCATGCACAGATTTATTCCATCTCGTCTTCAGTTGTCATACCCTTCCTCCCGTCCATGGTACATGTAATCTTGTGGTGAGGCAGTTGCCCTGACACAACTTGCCTTCGCCTCCTGAAAGGGAAATCCAACAGAAGGAAATCTCATTTCCTTTCACAAAGCCCGGAACAAGTGTGTGTCCACCCTCAGGAGAGCCAGGAAACAATATCTCTCTACTCTCAAGACTGAACTCTCAAACCTGTCTCCCCCTATTCCAAATCCTGGTGGCATCTGTTCAAATCTGTTTCTGGTGTTTGTTTTCCTTCCATCCCCTCCCTTACCTCAAACGGCTACACAGCTGACACCGCACGTGAAAAAGCTGAATGCCTCAACTCTGTGTTTGCCTCAAAATCTTGTGTCCCAAACCTGTCCCTCTCTGTACCCACCGTACCCAGTCGTACCCAGCTGCTCCTGGACTCTGCGTCCTTCTCTCCTGACAAGGTGGAGAAGTTTCTGTCAATCCTCGACTCTGATTCTGCAACTGGACCAGGCGGCATCAGCCCACGGGTCCTAAAATCCTGCTCTGCCACTTTCACAGCCTCTCTCTGTTCTCTTCACCCTCTCTTTTGCTCAAGGTCTTCTGCCATCAGCTTGGAAATCAGCCAGCATGACCGCTTTACACAAGAAATGTGCAAAAAACAGATCCTTGCAACTACAGACCAATCAGCCAACCCCCAATTATCAGCAAAGTCATGGAATCCATCATTGCTTTGGATATCAAATCCTTCCTCTTCTCCAATGGCTTGATCTCTGATCATCAATTTGGTTTCAGACCAGGTCACTCTACTCTGGACATGCTGCTTCTGCTGTCTCAACAATGGATGGAGGTCCTCAATGTCAAACAGGAAATTAGAGCTGTCTCCCTTGACATATCCACGTGCCTTCGATACGGTCTGGCACCCTGTTCTGCTACCAAACTCTCCTCCTATGGTTTCCATGGAAATCTCCACGCATGGCTTGCGGACTACTTCTCTGGTCATAGTCAACGTGTGGCCTTGAATGGGTTTCTCTCATCTCCCCTTCCTGTTCAGGCTGGAGCTCCCCAAGGCAGTGTTCTGGGCCCTGTGCTTTTCCCGGTCTTCATCAATGATCTCTCTGGATCGCTTGAAAATCCTCTATCGCTTTGCTGATGACTTCACTCTCTGCCGCTCCATTCCTCATCCCTCAGATCGGCAGTCTGCAACCTTCTCTCTCTTTCCTCTTTCCTCTTTTCTCTTTTCTCTTTTCTCTTTCTCCAGACCTGGACAAAATCACAGATTGGTCAAACTATGCCTCTGGGAACATGTCTTTCAATCCTGACAAATCTCACACTCTCACTATTCCTCTCAGAAAAGACCGACTGGAGAACCCTCCCATCTAGTTTCTGAACAATCCTCTCCATGAAGTTCTGTCACTCAAGCTTTTGGGTCGCACTATCTGCCATAATATTTCCTGGGAAAACCACATTTCCAAGCTGGCCTCCAAAGCCAGTTGCCGACTGGGCATCCTCCGTCGTGTTACTCCTTCCTTGTCACCACATACAAGGTTTTCATCCTCAGCTCAATGTATTACTGTTCTCCTCCCTGGGCTGGTGCTCATGCCTCACACCTAGCTCGTCTTCACGCTGTTGAAACCAAAGCTTTCAGAATCATTGGAATCTCCTGCAATGAAGCTAACTCCAAGGGCCTTTCACTCACTCACCACAGGCAGGTAGGTGGTCTTTCTGTCTTTTACCGACTTATATCTGGCCTAGCTCCCCCAGCTCTATCTGTGCTCTGTCCCCCAAATATTCCTACAGGTCGCACAACATCTGCCAGCAACCCTCTTCTGGTGAAATTGCCAAAATCAAGACTCTCTGCTCACCTTCACTCCTTCATTCCTCTTTATTCCCATCTCTGCAACAAACTCCCTCACTCTCTTCAATCCCACTCCACTCTCCAGGTCTTTAAAACAGCTGTTCACCACTATCTCTTATCTGGTCAAAATCCAAAACCTTGATCTCTTCTACCCCCATTAATTCACCCCCAGATCCACTTTTTTTGAAATGCCGACTTCTTTCCTGGAAGTTCTAGCAGTGTCCATGTGTTTTTTTACCACTCCCATCCCCCCCTGCCTTCCCATGCCTCCTCCCCCCAAGCCCTCTCCCTCCCACAGATCTTCCGATGTCCCTGTTCTCTGCTGTTGTACTTGTGTGCTTCCCTCTCTCTCCCATCTTGTCTCCCGCTCCCTTTATTGTATGTTTTGTGTGTCAGTTTGTTTTTTGTGTGATTGGTGTTCGCTCTTACACGAGCCTCGATCTTGTATTCAAAAAAACAACAACAAAACAAACAAAAACATGTGCAAGATTTTAGCAGAAAAAGCCATGAAAGGTCAGCACGGGGAAAAAAAATTTATATGATGAAAATATGGTCAGCATGAAAAAAGTGGTGGGTGGTGGGGGGTGGATTCCACCCTTCACCCTCGTCTGATTAGGGTTAAGGTGAGAGTTCGTTTTTTTGTCTCTGGAGAAGTGTATAATTTGTGCAAGAAAACTGAAAATTAAAATTCTGAAATTTCTAGGCTTACTGCACCTACGGTACAACCCCCACCCTGAATGCTTAATGGTCTAAAAGGTCTAAAGGTCAAATTGAAAAGTCAAAAAAACGGTGCAATAATACATAAAGAATAGATGTATCCACAGTCCAATACCATGTAATTAAAAACTTTATGGCATTACAGTGCAGTAGTCACTTTTAAATGGTACATAATTAATAGACAGTGATGGAGGGTTATTGTGGTGCAGATCACAGAGTCTGATCCATTAGATCCACAGCCAAATATATGATGTAATCTAGACGTGACAGAATTTGGCAACAATCACATAGTTGTCCTTTTCCTTGGTTGACTTCCTGCGATCAGCATTCTGAGGTCAGAAAAAAAACAGCACTCATTTGCCTTTCTCTCTTTTATAGGTGTTTTCCGTTGCAATTCACCACTTTCCTCTTGTTCTGGGAAGATTGCACCTGTGAATTATTCCCAGGGCAAGAGACGCCAAACTGTGAAAAGATGACAATTAATGAATCGACCACTTTATTATTTTATTCCTGACTGAATGAACAACAGTGAACGTTGGTACGGATGTTTGTCCTTTTCTGTGTAGTTTCCAACTAATACCATGTACATTTTTCCCAGCAATGTTTATTGATGCCATTTAATTAGAACAGAAAGCATGTTTTTGTCGGCTGGGCAAATAAATGACAGGATCTGAGAAGAAACGAGTAAGATATCTCAAATTGTATTCTCAAAATCAGTGTTAAAATTGTATTTGGCTTTTTTGACAAAGAAGCAAACTTTATTTGAGGGCTGCCACTGAGTTTCGTGCTGGTGGTTAATTTCTTCGCTGATCAATCATTCATGAGTTTTGCTAGGTGGTATTGTTTGTTTAATGGTGAAAGCACAGTCAGTATTGAATTATTGCTCTGTATTGCCACACAGATTTCAAATGTACTGCAGTCATATCGAGCATGTCTGCAAATGCATCCCAAACTCGCGTTGTGTTTCAGGCCTGATATGTTACAGCACATTGGGGAAAATTAGTGGATTTTTCAAACATTGGAGCAACATTGAGCCGTAATTAGAGCAGGAATTTTGAATTCAGCGAGGGTGACGGAATAGTTTGCTTACTCTTTGAGAAGGATACGATGGGATATTTAACGTCCACCGACTCATGCTGGCAGACGGGACACCCAGGTTAACGTCCATCTGAAGTGCGGTGAATGCATTGATGTATCACCCTGCCTTGGTGACATACCAGGGTGGCAGTTTGTAGCTGGGTTGAGATTCAAACCAAGGATACCCAGCTCACAGCTGAGTGTGCATGCCTCCAGGCCAATGTTTCCCAACTTTTTTCGCTATGTGGCCCAACTGGCTTTTGACCTGACATGTCATGGCCCAGTGGGGATCATAGCAATTTTTTGAAACCAAAGAAATGTCAATAAGAACGACAACTTAATTCAATTTAGACTTTTAGAGTATTTAATGGAACAATATTTCTCATTTGAACAATTTCTTTGTGGAATGAATTAATCGAGTGAAGTAAAGCAAATGTATTTGTGACAAAGGGTCTTGCGAGAAATTTTTAGAACAGAACATCAAGAAAATCAATTGAAAAGTCAAATGTACACTTCAGACTTTAAGGCTTTTCCATAAAAAACAAAGATTTATTTTAAATTAAGAAATGAAACTCTATTAACACATTGCAATAATAACCAGGAAAATAAAAAAATATATTTGAAAACTCATCTCCAGGGTGCTTTGCTTGTGGGCTGTAACACAAAGCATTGCAGTATCTGCCAATTGAAAAAAAAACTCAAAATCAGTTTAACCTAAAGCTACTTTAATGAGAGATGTTCTCCTGAATTTTCTGCACCAGTTTCCAAATCCTAGGTTCTGTTGTAGAAAGCACACATCTAAGATCTGCCTCGCATTCAAGGTGGTTCCGAGCCTTTGTCTTCAGCTGTACCACCGTTGAGAAGCCTGATTCACAAAGATAAGTTGTTGCAAAGGGCAGGAGTTTCCGAAGGCATTCCTTTGCAATGTTGGGGTAGCTTCCCATCATTTTTGGCCAAAGCTCAGAGATAGAGGAAGCTTCAAAGACATCTCTGCATCCAGAATCATTTTGAAATTCAATCAGTTCATCTTGCAGGTCATCCTGGACGTCACCGACTTTAACAAGAAAAGGATTCCTCATGAGCGCCAGTCCTTCTCTCCCAATTTCTGGAAAGTACTGCAGAAATTCTTCTCCGAGACAGCTGAGGTGTGTCACAACATCCTTTGCAACGCCAGGATCCAACGGCTAATTAATAGTGACTTCTGAAAGAGATTCGAACATGGTAAAGTTTCCTTCCTCAGCCTTTCGTTTCCAGTTTTCAAGCTTCTGTGTAAATGCAATGAGAGTGTCAATGAACTGAATGATAGTTGTTCCCTTTCCTTGCAGCTTTAGATTCAGTCTGTTCAGTTGATCACAAATATCCACAAGGTATGCGAGGTGAAAGACGCACAGCTTTTCATGGAAGGAAGCTTCAAGTTTGTGCTTTTCTTGCATCTGTAGGAAACTCTGCAACTCTTCTCAGAGTTCAAACACTCGTGCCACAACATTTCCTTTTGATAGCCAACGCACCTTGTTGTAGTAAAGCAGGTTCTTATGCTCTGAATCCATTTCTGTGCACAATTGCTTGAACAGTCGGGAATTCAAAGCACTGCTTTTCACGTAGTTCACAATTTTGTTGACTTGTTCAAGAACATCCTGAAGGTGAGATGGAAGGGTTTTTGAAGCAAGAGCTTGCCGATTAATCAGACAATGAACAGAAATGATGCCTGGAGATAGATTTCGAACAAGCGCTTGGAAGCTACTTTTTTCTCCTAGCATAGCTGGGGTGCCATCAGTGCACACTCCACAGAGATTGTGCCAGTTCAGTTCCTCATGGTCAAATAATTCTGTTACTTTTTCGATCACATCCACAGCCCTGGTATTTCTTTCGAAAGAATGGTAGAATAAGAATTCTTCCTTGATGGAATCGCCCTTCACATACCGAGCGAAGGCAAGAAGCTGGGAACAGGATGAAACATTTGTGGATTCATCCAACTGAATTGAGAACAATCCAAATGCAGCGTCTTTGATTTCAGCAAGCACCTGTTCTTTTATGTCGCTAGACAAGTCAGCAATCCTCCTTTGAACCGTATTATTTGACAGAGAAGTTTTGTTGAACTTTTTTTCAGCTTCTTCTCCAAGCAGAATCCTAGCCATCTTCAGAGCACATGGATTAATCAGAGTCTCCGACTGTGTGAGGTTTCTTCTGTTGTGCAATGAGGAGGCTGACGGCATAAGAAGCCTCCGTAAGATGCTTGTTTTGCTGAAATAATGTTCCACTTTGATCCAAGCGCTGGTGCTTCATGTTCTCTTCCATTCGCTTGAAGAAGTCCACATCCTTTTGTTGATTATGTGGATGAATCTTCTCCAAATGGAGCTTCAACTTCGATGGCCGCAAAGATTGATTTCCGAGAACTTTCTGGCACAGGACGCTGGACGATTTCCCTTTAATTCTCCACGATCATGCAAGGATGTGAATCCAAACTTTATGTATTGCTCATCATATCCTCGTTTTGTCATTTCAGAAGGGTTTCTGGAAAAAAAAAAAAGGAAAAAAAAACCAAAAAAAAAAACAAGACTAAAAAAAAAATGCAGGGAATAGTGGGTTGCTACCACTGGCCACCACAAACACACACAGAATTGAACTCTTGTTTTAGGCCTTGTGTGTGAAAAGATTATATTATTTGGGCAAATATTGGGCAGTCTCTCTGGCCCACCTGGAAAACATGCTGTGGCCCACCATGTGGCCATGGCCCACTGATTGGGAACCCATGCTCTAGAGCTATCAAACCAATATTTCATATTATACGGTAGACTTGGTAAATGTACATTACATTGGAAGGTTTATCGTTAAAGTAACATATTACATCTTTGTCTTGCCAAATTTGAGAAAATAGGATTGTAATTAGAAAACTTGGTGAAACGTTCGTAATTTTAGCTTTCGACTGATTATTTATTATTCGTATATTTGGATGCATGATAGATGCTCACGGAAGAGATAGAGCGGAATGGTAAGAGGGAAACGACGACAGCAGAGTAAAAGTGCGTGTGTGAGATCAAGGGGAGAAGAAGAAGGACATTGGGGGGGGGGGGGGGGGAGGTGAACAAACTGCACAAGCTGAATGAAGCACAGCAGGAAGAGGAAGGGGAAGGTTGGTATTAAACAGAAGAGGAGCAAACCAAATGAAGATCATGCAGATTATGGGGGAAAATTAGGTCTCCTCAAGAAAAAAATAAATCACAATAACCTGGAAAAAGGAGTGCTTGGAAATGGGGTATTTTGGTGTATAAGAGATAATGAGTATGGATGGGGGATGATCGGAGGTAGTAATGAACAGCTGTCTTGAAGCCCTGGAGGGAAGAATGTGACAGAGCAGACTGGGGAAGTGGTTCCACATGTGAGAGAAAAGAGGAACAAATGAGTGTCGGTGAGCAGTGAACCTGGATTTTGGGAGTTTAACAAGAAGAGGGTTACTGGATGACTATGTGTGCTCTGCAGAAGCCAGAACTAAGAGAGGGCACTGGGTGCAAGACCAACTACAGACTTGGCATTTAATATGGAATATTTTTTTTGTGGGGGTGAACTTACTTTTCAAGATGTCTTAGAACCAAAAGTTCATTGGAATTATGTTGAAATTATTCTAGATTTTGTTAATGTGGCCTTTAAAAGAAACAAAAACCACATTTGACATTTCGAAACAAATAAATTGATCCTTGAAAGTGATGTAAACTGATATCGAACTCAATTCATGGACAGTACTGTGTTAAACTTCTGTACGTTTTCCAGAAGTATCTCTTTATTTTGCACATTAGCCAAATTTTTTTTTAACAAAAACAAAAGTTAAATTACGACTGGGATTACGGACGGTAAAATTACAGTTCAGTACTTCGTGTAACCCCCACGAGCATTCAGGAGAGCATGTACACGTTGAGGCATGCTGTTCATGAGATTTTGCCAAGGTGCGAGCCTTGGGGCACTCCATCCTAGACAGAAAGAGATGAGAGGATCTCGTTAAGAGCTGCACGATGAATACGGGAGTAGAGGAAGTCAGTGATCCATGGGAGGAGGTCGACCTGGATGCCATAAGCAGAGAGTTTGGAGAGCAAAGCAGCATCCCAGACTGTATCAAATGCTCGAGATATATCCATAGAGACGGCCCTCATCTCATGTCGAGATTGAGGGCTTCCATCCATTGATGGGAGAGGAGAAGCAGCATGCCCAAGTTGGAATGATCGGGTCTGAAACTCAACTGATGATCTTGGACCGTACTGACACTGACGATCTAATGATTAATTAGTCACTCAAGTGTAGGAGGAAGGGGCTTGAACATAAACACTGTGGAATGGCTTGTTGTACGAAGTGCAAAATAAACTTTAAAGTTGTCATCTTTTGGAGCTGAGAAAGTGCTGTGGAGGCTTATAAAGCAGGAAAGACTTTCGAGATTTTCAACAATGAATATATCCATTGGCTTCTATAGATTCTAGACTGACACTTACCTTACTTAACATGTCGCTCCACAGTTGTAGGGATGTTTATCTGTTACCATGTTAATCATTCCTTTGTAACCGATTGCAGAAATGTATTAACGTTTTTATTTGTCTGCCTTTCAAAATGCATACTTTATCCATTGTTACCTCTCTTTATGACAAATTAATCCTTCATTTTGTCAATACACCATGCAAATTACTTGGTATTTTAAATACCTGGACATTGCAATACAAACCACATAAAATAATGTGTTCAAGTCAGGATTAAATATCCCAGCAATTTGTTTCTGTGGGATCTTTTTGTTTTGATGGTATTGGATGAATATGTCCATGAACATGTTTCCCATGAGGCAACCTTTCTGTTCATTTTTAATGGTGATTGGGTGAATTTCCTGAGTCCTGCGCAAGGCTTCCCATCCCGAGCCCTGCGCAAGGCCTCCCTCCCGCCCCGAGTCCTGCGCAAGGCCTCCCTTCCGCCCCGAGTCCTGTGCAAGGCCTCCCTCCCGCCCCGAGTCCTGCGCAAGGCCTCCCTCCCGCCCCGAGTCCTGCGCAAGGCCTCCCTCCCGCCCCGAGTCCTGCGCAAGGCCTCCCTCCCGCCCCGAGTCCTGTGCAAGGCCTCCCTCCCGCCCTGAGTCCTGCGCAAGGCCTCCCTCCCGCCCCGAGTCCTGCGCAAGGCCTCCCTCCCGCCCCGAGTCCTGCGCAAGGCCTCCCTCCCGCCCCGAGTCCTGCGCAAGGCCTCCCTCCCGCCCCGAGTCCTGCGCAAGGCCTCCCTCCCGCCCCGAGTCCTGCGCAAGGCCTCCCTCCCGCCCCGAGTCCTGCGCAAGGCCTCCTTCCTGCCCCGAGTCCTGCGCAAGGCATCCCTCCCGCCCCGAGTCCTGCGCAAGGCATCCCTCCCGCCCCGAGTCCTGCGCAAGGCATCCCTCCCGCCCCGAGTCCTGCGCAAGGCATCCCTCCCGCCCCGAGTCCTGCGCAAGGCATCCCTCCCGCCCCGAGTCCTGCGCAAGGCATCCCTCCCGCCCCGAGTCCTGCGCAAGGCATCCCTCCCGCCCCGAGTCATGCGCAAGGCATCCCTCCCGCCCCGAGTCATGCGCAAGGCATCCCTCCCGCCCCGAGTCATGCGCAAGGCATCCCTCCCGCCCCGAGCCCTGCGCAAGGCATCCCTCCCGCCCCGAGCCCTGCGCAAGGCATCCCTCCCGCCCAGAGCCCTGCATCTCTCCCGCCCCTCCTCCCCACCATTTTCCCCTGAGGACATTCGCCAACCCCCAGCCCCAACAATAAACAAATATCCACCCCAGTGCAGTAACAAACACCTGCTGGGGGGGGTGCAAGACAGCTGCGGGGAAGAAGCCATGTGTTCTTCGGTGTGTGTGTGTGTGTGTGTGTGTGTGTGTGTGTGTGTGTGTGTGTGTGTGTGTGTGTGTGTGTGTGTGTGTGTGTGTGTGTGTGTGTGTGTGTGTGTGTGTGTGTGTGTGTGTGTGTGTGTGTGTGTGTGTGTGTGTGTGTGTGTGTGTGTGTGTGTGTGTTTGTTTGTTTTCAACAGCTTCTGTTGCAAAACAAGCCCCTCTCCCAGATCCACCATGCCCACCGTTCCTACGCTGCACAGCTGTAGACCGGGTTTTACAATTGTGTGTGGGTGTGCAGGCCATTATTATTATTATTTTTTTAAAATCATTTTAGCTTTTCAAAAAAAAACAAAAAAAACTTTCTTATGAGAATATGGAGAAAGTAATTAAAAATAGTAAAAATGTGAAATTTAACTGTCATTTTCATCAAGTTTAGTTTGAGTACAAAGCGGACACGGACTGACTGCATTTTTCGACGCTTCCTCGTTGATTTTTGAACAAAATTGGGTGGATGCTGTTGATGGAGGGTGGTATGAGTTGCTGTATGGAGAAGAACCATCTCATTTGTTTTTCCTTTAACTTTTCCAGGGCCCAGAATGGCAGCTTTCCCTCTTACACTTGGAGCATCGCGATGGTGGAATACTTGATGGAGACGATCTCGTAAAGGATGTTTGTGATGACAAGGATTGGGTAGGTAAATATGGTAGTTGTAGTGTGGAAGATGTAATTACCAGAAATGGTGAATTATTATAACTAGCGTGACTCGGCGCGATCCGCGCGCCTCACCACACGTCGTTTCAGAGGGGTAGGCGTCTCTGACCCTTTTGGGTCTTCATGGTATTTTGGGTCTACATGGCCATTTGGGTCTTCAGGGTATTTTGGATCATCTGGGCCTTTAAGGGTATTTTGGGTCTTCGGGGTCTTCAAGGATCTTTTGGGTCTTTGGGGTGTTTTGGGTCTTTGGGGTGTTTTGGGTCTTTGGGGTGTTTTGGGTCTTTGGGGTGTTTTGGGTCTTTGGGGTGTTTTGGGTCTTTGGGGTGTTTTGGGTCTTTGGGGTGTTTTGGGTCTTTGGGGTGTTTTGGGTCTTTGGGGTGTTTTGGGTCTTTGGGGTGTTTTGGGTCTTTGGGGTGTTTTGGGTCTTTGGGGTGTTTTGGGTCTTTGGGGTGTTTTGGGTCTTTGGGGTGTTTTGGGTCTTTGGGGTGTTTTGGGTCTTTGGGGTGTTTTGGGTCTTCGGGGTGTTTTGGGTCTTCGGGGCCGTTTTGGGTCTTCGGGGCCATTTGGGTCTTCGGTGCCATTTGGGTCTTCGGTGCCATTTGGGTCTTCGGTGCCATTTGGGTCTTCAGGGTCTTTTTGGGCCTCGGGGTGTTTGGGGTCTTCAGGGTATTTTGGGTCTTCAGGGGTCTTGGGAGAATTAAAGGGTCGTCAAAGGTCTGAGGGGTCTCAGCAGTCTAAACGTAATTAGGAGGGTTAGTTAAGAGGGTGTTAATCTTATTTGAAGAAGAAGAAGAAGAAGAAGAAGAAGAAGACGTTTTGGTCGCATATAAACAAACATACATAACGACATAACCATATACGTTTGCTCTATTATAATAAAGATTCATTGCTAAGTTTTGCTGTGCTTGGAGTTGAGGTGGGACAAAGAAAAATGTTTTTATTTTGATTTGAGCTTGGAATAAGGTGAACATGAGTGAGCCCAATGGTATGTTTGGTCATACGTGGTATGAACATATTGCATGCTTTTAGTTTCTGGTTCTGTTTCAACCATGTTTTACTGGTTTCAAACATGTTTTACTGGTTTCAAAATGGTTGGTCCCATCTTCAGCATGAGCTGTTGTCGGCAACTGATGGCCTTAATGTCATACCATATGACAACACGTTCATGACAACACGTTCATGACTTTTAATGAATGTGGTATGCCCTGTCAATCAGGAGGGATCTTCATTCACTTTCAATTTATTTCATTTTTTCCTTTTGTTTGGGCAGCTGAGAGCCATAACTCATGAAAAACAACCTCTGGTTGATGGAACTGCTGAAGACTTCAATGGCATGCATTTTCATGACTCAGCAGAAATGCTTGGCAGTGATGGAGAAACCAAGCCAGGCATTGGTGATCAAGCAACCTCCACTGAGATTGAAGTCACTCCTTCTGCATTGCGCTCCAGTATGTTCCCTTTGATTGAATGTTATGTATTTATTCATTCATCTATCTATAATTCCATTAATCTCTGATGTGTGTATGTGTGTATGTGTGTATGTTTGTCTGTGACCGCTGTTTCTCGACAACCACGGGTCCGATATACTTTAAACTTGCCAGGTATATTGCTGGGGACCCGAGGATGTGCCTTTTCAAGGTTTGAAATTAATCGGACAAGTACTTACCGAGCTATGGCGATTTAGCCGTTCGCCGTTCGCTTTGGCGTTGCGAATGGACCAAACCATTGCATGTAAATAGAGGGGGGGGTTCTGTGGTCGTTGCGAATGGACCAAACCATTCATGTAAATAGAGGGGGGGGGGGGTTCTGTGGTCGTTACTGCCACGTGGTACAACCTCTGGTTGATGGAACTGCTGAAGACTTCAATGGCATGCATTTTCATGACTCAGCAGAAATGCTTGGCAGTGATGGAGAAACCAAGCCAGGCATTGGTGATCAAGCAACCTCCACTGAGATTGAAGTCACTCCTTCTGCATTGCGCTCCAGTATGTTCCCTTTGATTGAATGTTATGTATTTATTCATTCATTTTGTCAAATACTAGCAGGGGTACCCAGCGTTGTCTGGTCTATTTTTTTGTGCGAGCCTAAAGCACTTCCCTACACCCATAAAGGAATGAGGTCAGTGATCATTTAATATCAGCTTTCACATAGCTACAAAGTTATAGGCACGACAGAGTGCTAAAGAATTGTTTTTTCAAGATCCAAAAAATATCGAACTATGTTTTTGTTTTTCAAAAATTTGTTAGTTTATTTTTGCTCGAAGCACTACCCAACACTCACGGATGAGCCTCTGGAAGTTTGACAAATATCCGTTCAGCAATCTGAGAAAAATGGTGACACACACTGGCAAATGGCTCTCTTATAGTATAAAAAAAAACCCCACCGTTTAGAGGCCATTTTTCCCCGCAATGCGGAGGTTGGCCTTTTCAGGGACCGTGGTTGTTGTTGTTTTTTGGTCCCCTTTTTGAAGCAATGTTTTACGGCCGGATGCCCTTCCTGCCGCCAACCCTGTTTGTCGCCTTTTTACGATAAACAGGGAATTACCAGTGTACTGGTACTCAATTTGCCGACCTCGGAAGGATGACAGGCTGAGTCAACCCCCCTGGCGTTAATTCAGCGATCGACCGGGATTCGAACCCAGGATCCTTGGATCCTAAGCTGGCACCCTAGCCGCTAGCCCAACACCAGGGACTGGTCTCTTATAGTATAGATGACTAAAAAAATTACAGGTGTCAAGACTCGTGGAAGAGCGGATGTTTGTAGATCACAATATGCAATTCACAATAAAAATGCGTCCTCTGTCTGTCTGTCTGTGTGTTTGCATTTTTTTTCCGCAAAGACCTCTGGGCCGCAAACCACCACATTTGGCACACAGACCAAGTCCGACCCGGGGATTGCCCTAAGGGTCTATTCATCTATCACCTCAGCCTTTTAAGACCTCAAAGAATTGTAAGACCCTTTGGATCTCCCAGACACTTTTAGATCCCTTCACCCCTCAGACCTTAACACCATATAGAACTCTTACACCCTTCAGACAGATTGGACAGCTTGAACCCCTCACCGTTTCTTGAACCCCTCAGCCCCCGATTGCTCAGTTTGGCCGGGCGGCCAGCTCTAGGAAGAGTCCTGGTTGTTCCAAACTTCTTCCATTTAAGAATTATGGAGGCCACTCTGCTCTTGGGAACCTTCAATGCAGCAGAGATTTTTTTGTGGGCTTCCCCAGATCTGTGCCTCGACACAATCCTGTCTCTGAGCTCTACAGGCAGTTCCTTCGACCTCATGGCTTGGTTTTTGCTCTGCTATGCATTGTCAGCTGTGAGACCTTATATAGACAGGTGTGTGCCTTTCCAAATCATGTCCAATCAATTTAATTTACCACAGGTGGACTCCAATCAAGGTGTAGAAACATCTCAAAGATAATCAAGAGAAATGGGAGGCACCTGAGATAAATTTGAAGTGTCATAGCAAAGGGTCTGAATACTTATGTCAATGTGATATTTCAGTTTTTTCTTTTTAATAAATCTGCAAAACTTTCTAAAATCCTGTTTTCTCTTTGTCATTATGGGGTATTGAGTGTAGATTGATGAGGGAAAAAATGAATTTAAACGATTTCAGCATAAGGCCGCAACATAACAAAATGTGAAAAAAGTGAGGGGGTCTGAATACTTTCTGAATGCACTGTAGGTTATGTATGTGAAAGGATGTAAAAGGTTTATGTATGGATGTACGTGAAAGGTTTCCTGATAAGAAGGATCAGCATGTCACGTTAACGTTTTATTTTATTTTTGTTGAGACTTTTGTTGTGTATTAATATGACAATTTGTCTGTCTGTCCAATTTCCCAACGACACTGTCACTGCTTCACTCATCGGTCACCAAACTGTGTTGTTATAATTAACAATGTCTTGTGATCCGCATATGGAATTTACATTTACTTCAAAATCTTATTCCATTCAGCCAAGCCTAAAGTCGACTTTTGTCAAAGCGTTCACTTTGTCGGGTGATGTTATGGTATTCCGTGGGCATTGCATCCAGCCCAACCATCACGGGGTTATTGTTATTCTTTGGCCATCCCTTCCTATTAAAAGCGATTCCTTCTCGTCACCCCACCTTGACAGAGTCATCATTTAATTAATAATTAATAGTCGTCATTCAGCTCTGCATTTTCCTGACTTGTAAACCCAAAATGCTAGTAAGGTATTTCTGATATTCCACAAATCCCACCTCGATATTTGGACAGGTATGGGTGTTCAATAAGGAAATGGCTTGACATGTTTAATATTGTTACGGTGGACTGCTGTGTGGGCACAAGGTCAAATCTGATCCCCAATTTAGCGACAGATTGTCTATACTCTATAGAGACCATACGTCATCTGCCAGGAAATTCGAATAGATGTTTGTTTCGGTTTCTGACGTACAGAATCTCAAAGGAGAATCTGTTGCCTACAGCCAATTCATCCGTCTAATAGGATGGGTGCCGAATGATGTGTCCAAGATGAACTGGTGTGGATTTATGACCTCCTTTTGATGGAAATGTTAATAGACTGGTGGATGCACATCATGGACTGCACTCAACCCCAAAAAGCCTGTAGTCATGGAAACCGTTGATATGTCAAAACGGCAAAATTGATCATTCTGATTTTTGGTTAACCAATTCAATGATGCAATATGCAAATTTTGTTCGAATTTCAAATCAATCGGATGAAAATTGACGATTTTATGCAACCTTGACCTTTTAATCAAAAAAAAAAAAAATCGCCTTCTAGCTTTTTATTGGTGAACCAATTCAATGACCCAATATGCAAATTCCTAAACTTTCAGGTCAATTGGATAAAAATTTACGATATATGTGACACTGACCTTTGACCCTTTGACAAAATTATTCATTTGTCTTCTCCGTGTTCTCATAGCAAAGCTTTGTTGAATATTTGTGGACAAAAGTTCAAATGGTAAAATATTATGGCCTGGTTGTTATTGCTATCTCCATATTCTGGTTTTAGAAGGTGGATACTTTGAGGCTTAGGAGAGCTCCGTTTCAACTCCTGAAACCCGCAAATGGAGAAAACCAACAACACGCACGTGATTGCAAAACCCCATCCTCCTGCAACTATCATTGTGCGTGTATGTATGTATGTACGTACGTACGTACGTCTACAGCCGTACGTACGTACATACGTGCCTACATTTTGTTAAGAGCGTAATTATAAAACGGTTCAACAGAGGGAATAGAAACTTTACCACTTGTTACATGAGTAGGTGCCCTGTTTTGGCTGCAGAGTTCTAATGTAACGAACTTTTAATAATTACCAGTCCATGGACCGATTATAATTTTTCGGACACTGCACTCCAACAAAGCTGGTGACTTGTATTGCTGGGAGTAAATTTAAAAATAGTTAATCCGTTATTTATAGATGAAGTCTCGAATTTATTTGGAGTGTTTAATTATTTTTAGGCAGAAGGACCACATGTTATTTTTGAAATTTCTGTGTTTGAATTTTTTTTTAAATCAATTAATTTTCATTTGCAACTCACTTAATTAACCTCCATCCTCTGTTGCAGCCACTCCTTTGCATGTGCGTCGGAGCAGTGACCCAGCATTAGCGCTCGCTTTTCCAATCTTGCCTTCCACTGGGAACACAAGTTGGGCACGAGCAACAAGTATCCCCCCAGAGCAGCCGATGCCTCAGAATCAAGATCTTGGCAACAAGGAACAAGTATCTCCATCTGCAAATCAGATGCCTTTCCAGGTAACTAACCTTGTATCAAAAGCGATTTTAATTTAACACAATGGATGCCTTAATTAAGAGCATAAGTAGGAATTGGACACAGATTATTTGGAACTGAACTCCTCACCTCCTGATGGAACTGAACCCACTTTTCACTATACCCGTTGGTCCTTTCATTGGTTCTAACAGCCTTTTAGCACACCTGCCTGCCATCCTGCTTGAGCACGAGCTTGCCTTTCACCAAACACAGATGTGCTTGGGCCAGGGCGATCCCGCTGTCCTCCATGTTTCGTTGCCCGCATGCCCTCCACCCTCCTACATACTGGGTTGCCCATATGCCCCCCTGCCCTCGTGCATGCTGAGTTTCCTGCGTGCCCTCCACCATCCCTCTCAGCAGCAGTCCCAGCAATGGAAACAAACAGGAAGGGCTTGTGTAGCATTCCTGGAGAAACTACGAAGAGTGATTCAAGTGAATTGAAATTAAAGCAGATTCAAATTATTTTTTGAAGAAGCCAAATTTACACACATGGCTTTGTGAAAGTTATTAATTTATCTTTAAAAAGGCATTTTCTGTGCCATTTTGAGTTTTAGAGCATAAACTTTATCATGTAGAGTAACTGCTGTGTAATGATGTAGGGAGAGGGGAACAATGCAGTGAGCAAATGTGTGTTCTTGCCAGGGAGTATTTTGTACATCTCTCGCAATGTACGTTGGTCACTATCTGGTATATCACTATGTGTGAACTAATGGCTGTTCAGGAGCTGCAATAGCATTGTCACTTGCATCTCAACATTTGTTTTGCTACCAAACAAGAAGCAAGGTTTGCAATGCTTAAAGTATCGGTTTACGCTGTAGATAAAATCAAGGAAAACGAGGTAGGTTGAACGTATTATTCCACTTCTACTTATGACTTTCGAAAAAACAAAAAAGCATTCAATTAAAATGGGGTGAGCCTTGTGTGGGAGGGGGGAAGTGGGATATTGCATTTGAGGCATGTAGTGTAGGAGGAATTGATACGTTCACTGCAGGAATGTAAAGGATGGAAGACGCCACAGATTTGCTGTACGGATGGATAAGGCTTCCTAATCCAGTAGCCAACATTTTTTTTTTTTTTTTTTTTTTACTTTTGTGATGTTGGGAACCTCTTTCTTTAACACTTTTTATTATGTTGGTCTTCAGTTTGGGATTACTAAAAGTTAAAGTTTGGTTGAGGAAATAATACACGACTTGAAGGGGTGAGTAGGAGCCCGTTTTCAAATTTGCAATAATGGAATTAAAAACAACTCGTTAATGTGACATGCTTAAAGTTATCAAGACACGGAGATGAATTTGGATGAGAGATCTGAGGTCACGCTTGTTTGCTTCACAAGGACTTCCAATTTGTGCTTTGATGAGTATAGTTGTTAGGCCATTTTTTGTTTGTTTTTTTGAACTTTGTCCATTGTCCTTAAATAAATTCGTTGAATGCTTGTGATTAATTTAGGTCATGCCAGTTGTTTGTTCAACAGGAATTGAACTCAGAAATCTCAAATGGCATTGCATTGAGGCAGGAGCATTTCTTTCGGGAGGGACCACGTGCCTCACTTGGTACAACCCACCCTTTGGTCGAAAGCTGGCTTGAACGACAGGAACGTGAGGTCTGATCATTTGGCTTTTGGATTTATGTTTAACATGGCTAAATGGCCTTATTGTGATTTATTTTTGTTCTTATAACTTGTACTTCTGCAGTCCTGATAACAGTTGCCCCCCCTCCCCCAAAACATCTCCCTTATACCTCTATTGGCGATATATCTTATGCACAGGCTGAGGAGATGGAAGAAATGCATCATCACGGCCAATGGAGTGACATTCACGGAGCGGATGAGCTTACTTCGCCTGCTTTATCCCAAAGGTTTGAGCCTGCATATTAACCACGTCACATGTTAGCTGTAGTTAATTTCTCAGCTATGGAACACACATTTTAAATTCTAGCTGGAGAAAACATCACGAAGCGCACTTGCTCTCGCAGCATTGCCGTGCTTTGGTTTATGGGAGCATTGACCATGACAGGGTATTTGAAGTGGCAGTTAATACAGAAATTAGACCACAAGTATAAATTGGAGTACTTTGTATGACTACAGCTGCTTTTTCTCCATTTTCCTCATTTCTGTTTTCTTCGTGTTTTTGTATAATAAAGCAAAAGTTTCACATATTGGTATGACTTTAGGCTAATCTTCACATTTTGTTTGAGATCAATATAAATAGATAAAAAATGGTCAATTTATGCAGTGGTATTCGCAACATCTGACGACTTCACAAACCTCTTTGCAAAGTGATATCACAGCTATGGAGAGCATTGCCATGTTGAAGATTCCCAATATGGTAAAAGATTGGAATTTCCCCACGACAAAGCTGATGCTCTGGGCATGTTACTCCCGCACCGCAGACTGGTTGGCGGTCTCTCGGTCTTCTCGTACCTCCTTTTCAGTTTTGCATACTCCCCTCCACCAGATTTCTCTAGGGCACATGCATTATACAAGTTTCCCACTTCTGCTGAAATTCCCAGAATCCAGGCTGACTGCTCACCTCTACTCATTTGTTCCCCTTTTCTGAAGTTCGGAGACACAGGAAGTGGAAATTGTGAACGATGGACGACTATTGGGTATCCACGTGGTGCCCTTCCTTGGACAAACTGACCGGTATGCACCTGGCTTAATGATTTTGGCTAAAGCTAATAAGGTGATCTTTTTTTCTTTTTCTTTTTTTTCACCTTAATGTTCTTCTAGTCAATCAGTTATTGATACTCTAGAATTCTCTTCTTTGCAATAACATACCCTCCTTGATCACAATTTTAATTGCACCCTGGGTTTGCTTCTTCACTTGTTTGTTTGTGCAACATGTATTTTGACACTGTCATTGTTATTTTGATTGACTGTTCTGTGGTGTTTATTGCAATGTTAATGATTTTTTGCATGAAGCAATTATTTTACATGACTGAACATGTACCCCGAATATTTACACTCGGTATGTACCCCGGTTTAGAATAGGTACACCGCATCCCTGCGTGTCGTAAGAGGCGACTAAAAGGGTTGGCGTCAGGAAGGGCATCCGGTCATAAAACATTGCCTAAAAAAGGGAACCATGACAATTACAATTACATATGGGCAGGGTACAGCCCGAAGTACCCCGTGGGGGTCCTCACTCCCTCTCGTCAAAAATCAAGGTGGGGAGCCCGATGGAAGCAAGGGTGGAAAACACTCCATTCATGACGACGAAACGTCTGATGCCCCACGTGGAGATCGGTTTCTGAGGTTTGGGACATGGAATGTAGGGACAATGACAGGGAGATCAGGAGAAGTGGTGGAAGTATTGGTCAGAAGAAGAGTGGACATATGTTGTGTGCAGGAGACGAGATGGAAGGGAAGGGAAGTGGTGTGAGAATGGTGAAGGGTAGGCAGGGACAGAAATACAAGTTTGTGTGGCAAGGGTGCCTGGAAGGCATGCATGGTGTTGGTGTCCTGTTTTCTGAGGAGTTTGTAGACAGTGTGGTGAGTGTGACTAGAGTGAGTGAAAGGTTGATGATGATGAAAATGATGATTGGAAAGCTCTTGGTGAACGTCGTCTCGGGATATGCTCCGCAGGTCGGTCGGAGCGATGAAGAGAAGGACAAGTTCTGGTGTGCAATTGAGAAGCTGATGGAAAATGTGAAAGATGAGGAAGTTGTTGTGGTAGGAGGAGACCTAAATGGACATGTGGGAAGGAGTATAGACTGTTTTGAGGGAGTCCATGGGGTGTAGGGAAATGGTGAAGGAATGGAGAAGGTGAAAGGATTTTGGAGTTTGCTGGTGGAGCTGGTTTGTTGATTTGTAATACTCAGTTCCAGAAAGAGGATAATAAGCTTGTTACATATGCGTCAGGTGGGTCGACAACAACCGTTGACTACCTGATGGTGCGTAGGCGAGATAGGGGGCACCTCCGGGACACAAAGGTGATCCCAAGGGAGGAGGCTGTTTCACAGCACCACTTGGTTGTCTGCGACATAAAGGTGAAAGGTGCAAGGGGAGCTCGGCGGTTGAAGCACCAACCGAGAATGAAGGTGTGGAGGTTGAAAGAGGTGACAGTGAGGAAGGCATTAAAAGAGAGGCTGAATATGGTAGAGGATGATGTCGTTGAGCTTGAAAGTGGTTGGATGTCAATGAAAGATAGTCTGTTGGGAGCTGTTGGTGAGGTATGTGGATGGACAAAAGCACCACCAAGGCACTCGGAAACATGTTGGTGGGATGATGAAGTTGGAAAGAGGATTGACGAGAAGAGGAAGAAGTTCAAGTAGTGGCAGAAGGCGAAGGGTACGGGGGCAGAAGAGGCAGAGCATGAAAGTTATAAGGCAGCCAAGAAGGCTGCAAAGAAAGAGGTAGCAAAGGCGCAGGAGGCATATAGGAAAATGTTCGGAGAACGCTTGGATTCCGAAGAGGGTCAGAGAGCGGTATTCAGGATTTCAAAGCAGATAGCGAAAGAGAGGTGCGATGTGATGGGGGTGAGTTGCACGAGATAGTCACGTGGAAGAGATAGTCACGTGAAAAAGTAAGTACACCCCATGTAAAGTTTTGACTTTTTCAACATATTTCAACATACAGCTATTTGATCTTCATTTCAACAATATTGATAGATAAAGGTGACATCATATAACAAATATCATGAAACATTTACATTTTGTAGTCCATTGTATAATTTAAATAAACATCAATGCAAATTTTGCATGTGGAAAAAGTAAGTACACCCCTACATTTATCACTACTTCAAATACCGAAAATTAGAATCAGGTGCATCAGCTCAGGTGCAAATGATTAGGACATCGTCAGAGAGGATCTTGGAGGAACCTGTCTTATTTAAACCTCAGACATTTAGTTTGGTTTGCTCTTAGTTGTTGAAGTGTGCGGCGTCACCATGCCTAGATCAAAAGAGCTCTCTGAGGCCTTCAGAAAGAAGGTTTTAGATGCCTACGAGTCTGGGAAGGGATTTAAAAAGATCTCCAAACAATTTGAAATCGATCAATCGACTGTCCGGAAGATCATCTCCAAGTGGAGAAGATTCCCAACAACTGCCAACTTGTTCAGGCCAGGCCGCCCCAGCAAGTTCAGCCCGAGAGCAGACCTCAAGATGCTGAAAGAATTCTCTAAGAACCCCAGAATGTCATCACGGGACCGACAGGTAGCCCTTGCCACTGTTGATGTCAAAGTGCATGAGTCTACCATGAGAAAGAGGCTGCACAAATTTGATCTACATGGGTGGTGTGCCAGGAGGAAACCTTTGCTGTCCAGAAAGAACATCAGGGCAAGACTAAAGTTTGCCAATGAACACCGAGGCAAAGACCAGCACTTCTGGAACAATGTGCTCTGGACAGATGAGTCAAAGGTGGAGCTATTTGGCCACAGTACCAGAAGACATGTTTGGCGAAAACCAAAGACAGCATTTGACCACAAGAAGAGAGAGAGAGAGAGAGAGAAAAAATACCAACTGCAAAGCATGGTGGTGGAAATATTATGGTTTGGGGCAGCTTTGCTGCATCAGGGCCTGGGAAGCTCACCATCATAGAATCCACTATTAATTCTTCATTGTACCAGAGGGTGCTTGAGGATAATGTGAGGCCATCTGTCGGAAAGTTGAAGATCAACCGAAGGTGGACCTTGCAACATGACAATGACCCTAAACATATCAGTAAATCCACCAAGGAATGGCTGAAAAGAAAGAAATGGAGGGTTCTGGAATGGCCAAGTCAAAGCCCGGATCTAAATCCCATCGCGATGTTGTGGGGGGATTTGAAACGAGCTGTGCATGCAAGAAACCCCTCAAACATCGCACAGCTGAAAGAATTCTACATGGAGGAGTGGGCAAAAATTTCTCCCAGTCGATGTCAGAGACTGGTAGACAGTTATAAGAAACACCTACTTGAGGTCGTTTCTGCCAAAGGGGGCAATACCACCTATTCAAGCCAAGGGTGTACTTACTATTTCCACATGCGAAATTTGCATTTATGTTTATTTAAATTATACAATGGACTACAAAATATAAATGTTTCATGATATTTGTTATATTATATCACCTTTATCTATCAATAAAGTTAAAACTTTACATGGGGTGTACTTACTTTTTCATGTGACTGTATATGGAAATGCTGTTGCATGCAGAGAATGAATGGGATGGCAACATAGATAGTAACCCAGTTTTAGAACCGGCAAAGAAGATAACTGAGAAGGAAGTTGAGGAAGCGATAAAAGCAATGAAGGGTAGAAAAGCCGGAGGGCTGATGGGCGTTGTGGGAGATATGTTGAAGGCAGCGGGAAGTTGGGGTGTGAAGAGAATGACAGAGGTCTGTAATCTGGTGGTGAAAGAAGGCCGCATTCCAGTGGATTGGGAGCTGAGTACCCTCGTCCTTCTATACAAGGGAAAAGGTGACCCTCTGGACTGTGGATCGTATCGAGCAACAAAGTTATTTGAGCATGGAATGAAGGTATTGGAAAGGGTGTTGAAGTGGAGGATAAGGAAGAAAATGAAGATCGACGAAATGCAGTTTGGATTTATGCCAGGAAGAGGAATGGCAAACGCGCATTTTATTGTAAGACAGTTGCAGGAGAAGTACATGGAGAAGAGGAAGAAGTTGTTTCTAGGGTTTGTTGATCTGGAGAAAGCATTCGATAGGGTTCCACCTGAAGTAGTGACATGGGCATTGAGGAAGTTCGGAGTGGAGGAATGGTTGATCAGAGTAGTGATGGAAATGTACGAGAGAGCACGCACAGCTGTATGGACGAAGGACCGGAACAGTGGCGAGTTTGAGGTGAAGGTGGGAGTGCATCAGGGGTCGGTACTCAGTCCATTACTATTTGTAGCTGTGATGGATGTGCTCGTTCGGAATGTAAAGGAGGGTTTACCGTGGGAGTTGTTGTATGTAGATATGGTGTTTAATGTGGAGGAGGACTGAAGGAGAAGATGACCAAGTGGAAGGAATGTATGGAGACAAAAGGTCTGAAGGTGAATATCGGAAAGACGAAGGTGATGGCAAGTGGTAAACATGTGGTGATGTGGAAAGAACTGACGTGATGTGGAAATGGTGATGTGGAAAGGACGTGTGGTGTGTGCAGGAAGGGTGTCGGAGTGAACTCCACTCAATGTACAATGTGCGCTGAGTGGGTTCATCAAAAATGTAGTGGTCTGAGAGGGGCATTAACCAGTGTGGCAGCTACATTCAAGTGTAAGGTGTGCAAGAGGGAGCCGCAGATGGAGGAAATGTTGAGTTGGATCTTGGAGACAGCGTGAAGCTGGAAGGTGTGAAAACATTTTGCTACCTCGGAGACATGCTGAATGGAGAAGGTGGATCAGACTCTGCAACGGTTGCTAGAGTGAGATGTGCATGGAAGAAGTTTCGGGAACTGAGTGGTGTGCTGATGATGAGGGGAGTGTCGTTGAAGCTGAAGGGAAAGATGTATGCTGCATGTGTGAGAAGTGTTATGATTTATGGGAGCGAGACATGAGTAATGAACGTAGAGCAGCAACGAAGGCTGGAGAGGGTGGAAATGCGAATGGTTCCGTGGATGTGTGGAGTAACGTTGAGAGAGAGGAAGACAAATGGTGAATTGTGAAAGATGATGGGAATGGAGCCTGTGATTGATGCTGGAAAGAGAAACAGGTTGAGATGGTTTGGTCATGTGTTGAGGAAGGATGAAAGTGACTGGTTGAGAAGAGTGATGGAAATGAATGCAGAAGGGAGTGGAGGACGGGGAAGACCGAGAAAGACTTGGCTTCAGGTGGTGGAAGAAGAAATGTGGGCAAGGGGGTTAGCAAAGGGAGATGTAAAAAATAGGGCAAAATGGAGAAGATTGTCATGGGGCCTGCAAGGCTAACCCCCGCTCTAGCAGGGAAAATAGCCTTAAAATGCCTTTTGTTGTTGTACTGAACATACCCCTTGCTCATTGCCTCCGTAAATCATCACGTGTTAATTTGACCACTGCAAGCGTGCTTGGATGTGTTGCGGTGCAAGTCTTGAATGCTGAATAGGATGACGAGCAGGGATCCGTGCATCACGGAGACTCCTCAACATGGTGTTGACACTTGTCCTGCGAGGTCCAGGGAGTGTGGTTGCAGTACTCTGGGCAATTTGAAACTGATTGCATTGAAACGTCGTGCGAATGTATCAGTCCTGAGTGGATTGCGGCCGGTATTCCTTTGTCTCGTGCCACTATCCGTTGTCCTCTTCTATCAGATTTGTGAGGCCTTAAGGATAGATAATTAAGGTTCCTGGCTGTACGAATCCCTGGTGTGTATATTTTGGCTTTTATAATTGTTAAATATCCTTTGGTCTCCTTTTGCCTCCTCTCCCCATTTTAATACACTTTTTAAATTCACTGAGTCTGTTTTGAGTTATTCGGACGGTGATGGTTGCTAATTTTGATGAGGCGATTCGGCTATAAATCATTTTGGAGGACATTTGGGTTTTGGAGCCCTTAACACATTACTAAATTCACCTCTTCACCAGCTCGACTGCGAGAGGAACTGCTCATGTTCCATCCAGGATTAGGACACTGACGAGGTGAGGTGACACCCGGAGTTCCAATTGTACCCGGAATTGGCGAAGCTAGGATCTTAATCTGGTTCAGAGCATCTTGGCCGTTTGGCTGGTGTGACTGCTGTGACAATATATAAAATTTACATGTCCCATGAATCCTTTCATAGCAACTGTCGAGACACTAATGTTTCTGTTACAAAAAAGTGTTTTATGGGTTTGTAGTTATGCCAGTTGCAAAAGTGTTTGATTCAAAGGTGTCTCGTGGTTTCTCCTTTCATTTTAAATGGCATAATGGTCAGAGATTCTGTTCCGAGTCTTGGAGGTTGGAGGTTTGGACCCTGGCTGATTCATACCAAACCTTTTTACAAATGTCACGTGCTGCCCCCTTGACACTCAGCATCTAAAAGGATGGAGCACAGAAAAAAGGTTCCCACAGGTTGGCATCTATGGGGAGGAAGAAATACCTGCTTGATTGCACCACTGTGTGCGGAGGAAATGTGATGAGTGATACTGATGACCTATAGATATATAGATGACGTCACTGATACACAGAGTGCTCTGCGAAGTGACCTCACTTCCCCCAATCTCAGTGGCTTTGTTTGTGTGAGTCAAGTCTGGCGTCATCTCGAGTGTCTGTCTGCATGTGCATGGTATTTGTTGCATCTCCTCCAAATCACATGCCTTCGAGCCTGTTAAATTTATTTTTATTATATATATATATATATATATATATATATATATATATATATATATATATATATATATATATATATATATATATATATATACATGTATGTGTATGTATATACATGTATGTGTATGTATGTGTGTGTATGTATATGTATGTGTATGTATGTATATGTATATGTATGTATATGTATGTATGTATATATATATATATATTGTTACGTGCTCCTCCCCAAACCCCTTGGTCACGGTGTACCTCCGAGCCCCGAGAGGAGTCACGGCAGAAAGATGTGTTATTCTGTATGTCAAAGATCAATGGTGAAGCCACACCAATTGTTACCAACAAACAAATATTGTATTAAGAACACACAAGAATAACAGTAAAACAACAATAGTAATCTATTGTACAACCAATATATATTTCCTATGATGGTACCATCAGGTTCGTACAATATAACTCACTGTGCTCCAAGTGAGCGAAAAGAAGAAGATTCCCAATGTCTCTCATCCCGGCTTCAAGCCAAAGTTGATTCCGGCTTCAAGCCAAAGTCGATCTGCTCCAGCGATCGTCAGAACAATGTCCAATCGAGACCAGAATCCCGTTGGGTTGGCAGTTACAATCCTGCTGCCAAAGCTGCGCAAAGGCGCCCTCAAGGCGACTGGGAAATCACACCCTCGGGTATGGACGTTTCACGGCTCCAAATCGGCGACACGCAGATTTTCCACTCAAAAGCCACGTTACACACACACACACCAGATCAACGTCTGAATGCGGTGAAAATGGTCGAAGTGAGATGAAACCTTGAGCGAAGCGCAAGTCCTGCACGAGGTAAAAATGGCCGACGGCCCGTTCTCGAGGCGTAACGGCACGATGATAATTCTCCTCGGAATCAACCCCCAAAACCTGACATGCAGGTTGGTCTGTCACAGCGATAACAACTGTCGCAAGAATCCCTTTCCCGGGAAACCCGAAGTTCGCTAGTAACCTCCGTTCGTCAACGTTTGCTCCAGACCTCGAAGCAGCTAGGCTTCTTCTCCGACTCACTCGCTCCGCCTTCTCCTCCTCCTCTTCCTCTTCATCGTCGTCCGGTTCCGGTTTCATTTAAAACATTGACTTTTTTACCTTTTGAAAATAGTAACCTCTATCTCCCTTAAATGACGACAATAATAGTACATGGAATCAAAAATGTTTACAGTGGATGAAAACGACAACAACGGAAGTGACGAATCCGTAACACTTCCCCCCCCCTCGAGAAGGAAAGTTTGAACATAGTGAAAACTTTCTTTGCAGGCAAAAACTCTTTTAACAAACCAAAGTAAAACTCACACCCAAATCATCAATTCCCGTGAGCAACGCTAATTAATATTTCCCAAAATAAAGCAACAAAACTTCCAAACAACCGAGTGATGCGAAGAAGAAGCCCACCTCGATGTAAGTAAGTAGGGAATCTGTTTAGAATAAGATTATATATGTGTCTCCATACGAGGGGTGGAGCTTTGCTAATTAGGTGGGGCTTAAGGATAAACCCCAGTGTGTAATTGCCCTGTGATTTTTCTCTTCGTTATTGAATCAAAAAGGGCCGCCATTACAACAACTATAACAAATGGACTCGGTCGCTCACAGCGCCACCAGGCCTGACAAACCCGGCACATTTGCTGATCGTGCCAGTCAAGCCCCATTTCACGGCCTTCGACATCATCCGAACATTCCTGAAGAGAGATTGGACTCCACCCCCTACAAATCGTAATGGGAAGGCCACGCCCCGGCCTTCGTGATTGAGTTGCGCTCGGTGATTGGACAGTTAGTGTGACGTCATCGTGGAACATTCGGGAGAGCAGGAAAAAAAGAACGCTGTCTCACCATTTTGCCTTTCTCTGTCTTGGCGTTGGTTGGAGGTAGTCACATTTCCTCCTTGGTCCGGCTTGGTCGCAGGCATGTGGTCTTTGGTTTGTGTGTGCTCTTTGGTTTGTCTGCGCTCTTGAGAAAGGGCTGGTGAGAAATAGCAGTTCAGAACAGTCAGAACTACAAGGCACAGGATCGACGCCGGCGGTGGACTGGGTCCGCGTCGTGTTTCCTCTGGACGTCGAAGAGCGCCACTCCACGCTTCAAATGGTATTTGTTTGGCTGGTGTGACTATTTTATATTTTCAAGGTTTTCACACAAACAAAGCCAAGTTACATTTTGTGCATTTCCCGCACGGTGGTTTGGAGGCGACGAGCGACCGGCAAGCCTTACCAGCCATTTGGGGACGCAAAGCTGAGTGCCGGCCGATTACCAAAGCATTATTTATTTTCTTTTACTTTAGTTTTCCCCTTGTTTGTATACGAGTCTGAGGGGAGACGTCTCAATTAGGAATTTTAGTTCACCTCACCTTTTATTGTTACTTACATTTATTTTCATGGAATCATTATTTGTCGAATCTTACTTTTCTTGTATTGTGGATTTTTCTGTCCCGTCTTTGTGTTTGTGGATTCGGATTAACCCCTGGGTGTGTTTCCGATCAGATAAGGCCACAAACCTTCTCGCGCACCCGAAAAGATATTACCGCCAAGTTGGGTAAACGCCTCGAAGTAAAGCTCGTTTTGGTCATCTGTCCTCTTGGGGTCTTAACCTCGGGGACACGACAATATATATATATCTATATATATAGTGCTACGGTTTTGAGATTGGCACATATTGATCATTAAAGGTTAAAGGGTTGCCCCCCATAGTTAGTCCACGAGCAACACGTCGGCCACCTGTTGTATTAGTTATGTCATAGTATGTGTACGTATAGGCCATTTCCCCTAGTAATATCTGCGTTGTGTAAAGCCATGAGTTTAGGTCCCCTTCATTTTTGCGTCCACCCTCCAATTCCACCTCTATGGGCATAATTGATCCCGCGCCCCATTTGGCTGACCCACTCAGGTTGTTACGCTTTGGCTGCCCGCAGCATTTGTTACGCTTTGGCTGCCCACAGCATTTGTTACGCTTTGGCTGCCCGCAGCATTTTGCTGCCCTTTGCTCGCTCACTAGTCGAGTAACACGAGGTAGGCCTGAGAAGGAGGAGAAGCGCGGGATCGGGGTGGGGCGGCGTCAAGGCAGTGCGTCAGAGGCGATGACGGTAAGAGCCACCAGCCGACCAGGGCTCTAACGGCGTGGCGTGACAGGGCGTGGTAAGGCGCGTCTGGTAAGTGCTAGAAGGTTCGCGGGGCGTGCCTCTATAAGTGATTGCACAAAGCCCTTGAGAGGACTTACGAGAAGGACTTATGAGAGGATTGCCCTTAAAAGGACTGCAGAGCTTTCGCGGAGAAAAGGACTCGCAAGGGGAGAGCGCACGTGAGAGGACTTGTTAATCAAGAGGACTGTGAAGAACTTGATTCGCATCGCTCGCTTTGGAGGCATTGCACTATATCTTGAGTATAACGTACACGCCAGAAAAAAGGCAGCCAGACGCGCCGGTTGCAAATAGCGCTTGCTTCAGCCACGCGAGTGAACGCGGCAATAGCCGCCAGTGATAACCGCCAGAGTCCAGACCCTACCGTTTGCCCCGTATTAACTCTTGTGCGCCAAACGACACGCGGAGAGCTCCTGCCCCTCTACTTACCATCTGCCTGGGACGAGCCGGAGACCGGAGGGAGCTGCACGAGAGCCATCCCTGGACGTGGTGAACATCATCCTGCAGCTGCAAGCCCCGTGTGAGTGTGTCTGTGTGTGAGACGGGCCCGTTTGTCCTGGGTAGTAAGTTAAGACTGTTTTAAGGCTGCACTGTGTCCCCTTTTTCTGAACCATTGTAAATAGTGTAAATAAATCTGGTTATTCCTTTCTTCCCAATTCGATCGCCTTTGTGATTTTTCCATTGGCTAAGCGTGGTACGAACGAGATCGCTAGAACCGGGGTCACCATATAAACGGCACGGATCGCGTGTAGGCACCGCTCGGCGTCTCAGCACGCGTGATTCGTGCGGGGCTTATTTCCTCGTTTCAGGGCAGCGCGAGTAATTAGGTAATAGTGATTCTAGTCCTAAGACCCTATTTCGTGCTGTCCGGGAAGGACGTCAAAGGTCCCGGGTCCCGTCGGCCAGTCAAAGACAAGGGGACTAATCCCCCCTTGGTAAGGGGAGAAGGCCGGCGCTGAGATCCACAACAATATATTGTTATGAATTTGGTAATGCAACATCTAGAGCTAGGTAGATCTGAATAGGTAGGTATTCGGCTGTCGTGACAGGGACTCTACATGTAATAAGTTATTGATGTCTAGGCGTTTGTCGGGGTAAGATGTATGGTTGTGGACCTACCTGGAGGTTCGAGTGTTAAATAGTGAGGGATTAAAGGTAACGCCCCTGTGAGTCTCACCTAGTAGTCAAACCTTTGTCCATTATGGCACTGCAAACCACATAAACATTAGTTAGGTCCTTAGCGCAACATTAAATAATCCCCTTTCCCTGACAAGGACTTCGTATTAAATTGGCAGGAAACCAGGTCAAAAACACCGCCATAATTGGCCGCCACCGTGTACACCTCAAAAAGGCCTACAAACCTGGCCGGCACGTGTTATGCCAGGACCGCGGGGTCACGGACGGGAGATGTCAGGAGTCGCATGCCGCAGAGGGCGTGACCTGGGCGAGTTGGGAGGCTTTGATTGGCTGAGGAGTGCGCCAATGTGACGTCATCGGCCACCAATATAGGCGACGGTCGGACGCCATTTCAAGAGACACGGACACACACGTCGATGAGCGATCAAGTCGGAAGTTGAGTTGAGTCGCAGAGTTCGTTGTTACAGTTCCGTACCAGAGTTCGTGGCAGTTGGCACAGGACACGGTTCATTGAACATTCGTGACCACAGCTCGTTGCAGTTGGCAGTTGGCACTTGGTTTTGGTTGCTTCGTGCAGCCCTGCGGTGGACCGTTGGAGCAAAGGAGCTCGTGGTGTGTGTGGGCCGTTGGACCGACGAGGCCTGGTGGCGCTTGGAGGCGGACGCAGAGGGCCGTGGAACTTGGAGCGAGGTGTGCGATCGGGCCGAAAGGAGCGGTGTTGGACGGCAGCCACAAAGACGACGAAAGACCAGATAAGCCCGAATCCGCGTACATTTTGAACGACGTGACGTGTTCTTTTCGTAATCAATCTCCCTCGTTTTGTGTTTGATATCAGTCGTGTGGGGACGTCCCGATTTAGTTATTAGTATTACCGGCGCGTGTTTTTTTCACTGTTATTACTTTTCAATAATAAATCCTTATATTATTTTCTGTACATATTTGAACGCAGTTTCCTGGGTGTTTCATTTTAATAGATAAGGCTGTGGAGCTCGTTGCGTCTGGCCTCCCGCGCGTTTAACTTTGTGTTGAGCTTGAATCCGCCATTGAGTTTTCGCCTCAGGAGTGTAAAGTCTCGCAATCGGTCATCCGTGTTACCCTACGGTGTTCACCAAGGGTAGTCACGCGACAATATATATGTGCAGTGTCTGTGTTGATTTGTCTTGTCACTGAACTACTCCCTCAAATTTTTGTGAAATCCTATCAAACTTATGGTATGCACCTATCTCTCCCGTGGGTATGTCCTAAGGGTATTTTTTTTCGAAAAAATGGCCAAATTTTTTTTTTGGGGGGGAATTCTTTTTGGGGAATTTTTTTTTTCAACTTAAGTCTTCAACTTCAATTGTTTATAAAATGTAATATCACGTATATTACAAATTCATTTGTGCAAAATAATTGTTTGTATTATGATTGGTGTGAAGTGTAAACCATGACCAAACAGCAACTCAAGTACAGTCATCGATCTAGATATCTACATATCTGGGCAGTGTCTGTGTTGTCACTGAACTACTTACTCCCTCAAACTTTTGTTTCCGTGGTTGTGAAGTGTTTTTAATAACGTGGTGGTGAGGTGTTTTGAATCACGTGGTGCTGAGGTGTTTCGAATTATGTGGTGGTGAGGTGTTTTGAATTACGTGATGGTGAGGTGTTTTGAATTACGTGGTGGTGAGGTGTTTTGAATGACGTTGTGGTGAGGCGTTTTGAATTTCGTGGTGGTGAGGTGTTTTTCATTACGTGGTGGTGAGGTGTAATCGTTTCAAACTTCCAGTCTGCACATACCCTCCCGTATGCACCTACCCTCCCCCCACCCCACCCCGTATGTATGTGCTGAGGGTTTCTGTTTTTTAATCGTTTTTTTTTTCAACCTAAATCTTCAACCTAAATTGCTTATAAAAATGTAATATCACAAACACTACAAATAAATTTGTGCAAAATAATTGTTTGTATTATGATTAGTGTAAATCATGACCAACACAGCAACTCAGGTACAGTCATAATCCTCAGCTAAAATATATATATATTATAAAAATGAAATTGCTAGCAACTATCTGAAGTGATGGGTTTTTTTTCTTCCATTTGATGTTTGAGTTTGTATTTGTATGCATATTTTGCTTGAAGGTTAATAAAATTATTCCTCTACATTTCTGACAAACTTAAATAAGCTTTGTTGCCCGTCTTGCCATCAGTATGCTTGGACTGCGAATCCGCACAGTTGAAGATGGCAGCAAGACACAGCAAGAGGGCTTTCTGCAGGAAAATGACTGCATCACCAGCATCAACAGCACACCCTTGTGCCATAAATCCTTTGAAGAGTGAGATTGTTTCATCGGTGTTCAAATTTCATCAGATTTTTCTTGCCGTCACATGAGATATGGATTGTTTATAACTTGTATTTGGGGCCCTTGACACCATTATGGAATAATTATGACCTTTATTTGACCTATATATTTTTTGACAACCCCATTGCTCATTGTCATGAGCATTGCTTAATACTCGCCTAAGGGAAGTATGGAGAAAATTGGATGTATATATGTGTACCTACACACAGGTGGTGTATAGGTTAAGACTTGCTGGTCTGCACATCTACCGGAATTTAACAATACTAGGGCGTGCCCGTACTATATATATATATCTAAAATTATATCCCCCCCCTCTATTTACATGAAATGGTTATCTAAAATTATATCCCCCCCCCTCTATTTACATGAAATGGTTTGGTCCATTCGCAAAGCCAAAGCGAACGGCTTGCGAGTACGGTGACAATCCCCCCCCTATATTTACATGAAATGGTTTGGTCCATTCGCAAAGCCAAAGCGAACGGCTTGCGAGTACGGTGACCATACCTTGGGAACCACTTGTCCGATTAATTTCAAACCTTGAAAAGGCACATCCTCGGGTCCCCAGCAATATACCTGGCAAGTTTCAAGTATATCGGACCGGTAGTTGTCGAGAAACAGCGGTCACAGACAAACACACACACACACACACACACACACACACACACACACACACACACACAGACACACACACATACACACAGAGATTACTGGAATTATAGATAGATAACCGCAAATAAATCGGTCAATTCTGTCCAATGATGATGGAATTATGATAATGACATAATAATAATAATAATAATAATAATAATGATATTACAAAATAATATTCATAATAATAATATTAGCAATAATACACCAAAAATGCAATACATTCATAATAATAATATTAATATTACTAGTAATAATAAGGATAATAACATGGTCCATTCTCAAGCATCATTGGTGAAGCGAATGAGAAAATGTATAATTTGGTGAAAAGGACTTTGAATACAAATGGCACATACACATGACCACTTCCCCTTCCTCACCGCTCCCATTTGGAGTGGATATTTCTAGTTTTATTAAAACCACTCAAAGCTTGCATTTGAGCAAATTCATGCTTACAAAGATTCTTATATGAAGAAGATTCTTAAAAACTTCCATGAAGAAGAATATTTATTTATTTATATATATATACAGACTTGGCATTTAATATGGAATTATTTTTTTTCTTGACTTGGGTTTACTTTCTGAACTCAGTATATCAATCTGGTGAGTTTCTTTTACCCTTCGGTGATGTCTTTGTTGAAAGAACCATGTCACTGATTGTCTTTCGCAGCAAGAAGTCAATAACAGGATTATATCACAGGTGGCGTGACAAAATGTACGGACAGGTACATTTGACGATTGGCTTCACAATCGGGTATATAAGGGTTTTTGCGTTCTGTATTAGTGGAAAACAACTGCTGCACGTCTACAAAAGTTAATGCCGCTTCCTCTGGAGATGGTCCGTCAACTTGAAAATGCTGTTTGTCATGGAGTGGTGGCTTTACGAAAATTCTGGCATGAAACAGCGTGCTATTGTTCGACAGTATGGCATCAATCAAGGTCAGGTGTCAAAGATCCTGAAACGAAATGCTCAGAGGGGTGTCCCTACTCCATTACCGAGGCCAGGACGTCCACGCAGAACCACAAGGAGAGATGATCGCCAGCTGCACCGGTTAGTCTGCAATGGCCGTATCAAGTCAGCTAATCGGCTTAGGGCTGAGTGGCAGCAACTGACAAATGTGCCTGTATCCAGAAGGCTAGTCAACCAACGACTGGACTGGTTCAAGCAGGCTATCGTGCTAGGCGTCCCCTGAGAAAGCCACGCCTGACCAGACAACACAGCCAGCGCCAATTGCAGTGGGCCAGAGAGCACCGTCAATGGCAGCCAGGACACTGGAATCACGTGACCTTCAGTGACGAGTCTAGATTTCTGGTCTATCGTCAAGATGGCCGCGTCCGAGTGCGCAGTCAAGCGCATGAAGCCCACAACGAAGATTGTATAGTGCCAAGAGTCCAAGCTGGAGGTGGTGGGGTGACCGTTTGGGTTGCTTTTCATGCAGGGGGCAAAACTGACCTGGTTGTTCTGAATGGAAACCTGAACCAGTTCAAGTACAGGGTCATTCTGGAAGAAACATTGCTTCCATTTGCTCGTGCAGCCTTTCGAGGAAACTTTGTCTTCCAAGATGACAATGCACGGCCTCATCGTGCTCGCATGATCCAACACTTTCTTGCTGAGCGTGGTGTAGAGCATATAGAGTGGCCTGCCATGTCCCCGGATATGAATCCGATAGAGAACTTGTGGGCAGAATTAACGCGTCAAATCGACAACTTGGACCAGCAGCCGACCTCTGTGCATGAATTGCAGCAGACTATTGTCACTGCATGGCAAGCGATTCCTGTCCAAACCTTGGCAAATCTCGTGAACAGCATGCCTCGACGTGTGCGTGCTCTCCTGAATGCTCGTGGGGGTTACACGAAGTACTGAACTGTAATTTTACTGTCTGTAATCCCAGTCATAATTTAGCTTTTGTTTTTGTTGAAATTTTTTTTGGCTAATGTGCAAAATAAAGAGATACTTCTGGAAAACGTACAGAAGTTTAACACAGTACTGTCTGTGAATTGAGTTCGATATCAGTTTACATCACTTTCAAGGATCAATTTATTTGCTTCGAAATGTCAAATGTGGTTTTTGTTTCTTTTAAAGGTCACATTAACAAAATCTAGAATAACAATAATTTCATCCCCCCCCCCCCCCTTCCCATGCCTCCTCCCCCCAAGCCCTCTCCCTCCCACACTTCTCCCTGCTCTCAAATGTTGTGGTTGGGTGCTTCCCCTTCTCTCCCCATCTTGTCTTCCGCTCCCTCTTTTTGTATATTTTGTTTGTCTGGTTGATTTGTTTGTGAAATAAATGTTAGCTCTTCCACGAGCCTCGATTCAGTATACAAAAAAAAAGAAGAAAAAAAAACATAATTCCAATGAACTTTTGGTTCTAAGTCATCTTGAAAAGTAAGTTCACCCCCACAAAAAAAAAATTCCATATTAAATGCCAAGTCTGTATTTATATATATATACACAAAGAATTAAGTTAAGCACCCCCCCCCCGTTTTCTTACAACCTCGCACATTACAAGTTTGTTGTCGTCAAAACAGTGTAATATACCCATGATATTGCTATATTTTCTGGAGAAGTGATATTATGGTCACATAAAAACATAACAATCATGCCGTTTTCAATATTTTATTCTGAATAATTTAAGGTGAAATTTTTTGGGAATTTTAGGCATATTTTCACCTCAATTTAAGTATGGAGCTATAGGTCCATCACGGACAGTGTGGATGACGTTTATGTTTTCTAACGTACAGTCATTGTTCTGAGAAGACCTCTAGCGATCTTTGCGTCAATAACGTGTGTAGGACCCACGTGATCGGATCACTGACTCAACCCTACGTCACAGATGAGTGCACTCATCTGCATTTCATCAATGGATAATTGCTAATGTCATACCAATCATTATTTGATCTCACATACCTTAGAATATATGCCAATGTATACATATACACAAAGAATATATATTAGGGGGTGCTTACCTTAATTCGTTGTGTAGGGGTGCTTAACTTAATTCTTTGTGTATATATATATATATATATATATATATATATATATATATATATATATATATATATATATATATATATATATATATATATATATATATATATACATATACACATATATACACAGTCACGTGAAAAAGTAAGTACACCCCATGTAAAGTTTTGACTTTTTCAACATACAGTTATTTGATCTTCATTTCCACAATATTGATAGATAAAGGTGATATAATATAACAAATATCATGAAACATTTACATTTTGTAGTCCATTGTATAATTTAAATAAACATCAATGCAAATTTCGCATGTGGAAAAAGTAAGTACACCCTTGGCTCTCATAGGTGGTATTGCCCCCTTTGGCAGAAACAACCTCAAGTAGGTGTTTCTATATATATATATATATATATATATATTGTTGCAGAAATGAGGATTGTGTTTTTTTATTGTGTTGTATTGTATAGTAAATTGTTGTAAATATCACCCTCTGTAAAATGTAATGATTCCTTGTAAGTACCTCCGTAGTGTAAAGGTCAAAGGGCGTCCCATAATTAGTCCATAAAGCATACACGTCAGCCATTCATAGAATACCCCTGTTCGATAGTTATATCTTTATTATGTGTATTAGGGTAAGGCCTTGTCTCCCATTAAGATGACACTCCATTGCACCAAGTGAAATAGATAGATTCCCTTCATTCCCCATTCCCCATTCCCAAAACCTCCATTTCCCATTTCGTCATTGCCAAGCCTCGATTGCCAATTACATCCCCTCCAAAACCACCATTGAACATGTGCTCGGGTCGGGCAAGACGGGCGTGCCCGCCCGTCGTCATCAAGGGCGAAGCCAGAGGGTCGCGCGACCAACCAGGGCCGAGGTGAGCACACCGATGGGCGTGTCCTGAAGGCCGGCGGCTTGATCGCCGGAGGCGTTATAAAGGCGCGCGCGCAAGAAGCAAAGGGGTTGCGTTGAGTGGTCGGTGGTGAGGAGTGAGTGGACCAAGAGAGAGAAAGAGTGGTCGGTGGTGAAGAGTGGTTGGACCAAGAAAGAGAAAGAGTGGTTGGACCAAGAAAGAGGAGATCCAGAGAGAACATCCAAGGAGAGGACATCCCGGAAAGCACAAAGCCTGCTATTCGTCGCCTTGCTCGCCAAGGTTGGACTGAGCAGTAGTTAACAGCAAGAAGCCTGTTGTAGTCCTGGAAAAGCGCGCGACGTCCACCGCCGCAGCAGCAGACAACAGCCGCTTGGGGCCTGGACGGCGGTTTTGAGCAGGGCCGTGAAGGAACGGCGGCTGCTAAACGCGCCGATCGTGCTGCAGGACCCCCTTGGACCTTCCTCTCCCTCCAGCCATCGACCTCCTGCCTTTCCATCCTCTTGTGTACGTGAGTTTGTTCTGTGTGTTTTGTCCCTGGGTATTTAATTAAGTTTGTATAAGCTAGGTTGCACTGTCTAAAATCTTCTGTAAATTATTTTATTATCTTTCCTTCCTCCTTGGTTATTTTGAGCCTGTATATAGTAGGAATAAATTTAGTAGTGTTTTCAACCTTTTTTTCGTCTTCTTCTTCTTCTTCACATCCGTGTCGCTTTTGTCTTTTCCATATTGAATATCTGTGGCGCGATCCGGCCAACGTTCGGGAATCGGGTTAGTCGGGGTAACTGTTAGGCCGCGGTGCCATCCGCTCGGCAAAACCAACATCTTATCCGCGGTCCGTAACAATTGGTGTCAGGAGTGTCGGATTCGGACCTGGGACTAAATTTATTTAGCCCAAATTTTGGAACACCAATTGTACTATTGGCAGTAACAATTGGTGTCGGGAGCGGGAACGGACCCGAAGCGCGCTTAACGCGCTCAAAATTACGAGCTACTGAAATTTGTTTTGTTTTACAAAACCCGAATTTTGAAATCGCGCCATGGCTGGTCAAGGCGACGGGATGTCGGTGGGAGAGATAGACGGGGTAGAATCGACCCAGGACCTCGGGGAAATGTATGTGGAGGAGGGCAATGAGGAGGTGGTTGAGGAGGTTTCAGGCCCGCAAAATGGCGCTCTCGCGCACGAGGTTACGGGCGCGCAAAATGGCGCCTCACACATGGCTACGGCGACCGCGCCCGCGACCGTAGCAGCGCCGCCGGTGGATTCGAACCTTTTTTTCCTGCAAATGGGGGCCCTTATGGACAAAATGGGGGAACGGCTAGAAGCTAAATTTGAGAGGCTAGGAAGCAAAATGGAGCGAATCGGCAAAATTGCGGACAGAATGGGTGACCGCATGCAAAAATGTGGGGAGACCATGGATCGCATGGTGGGCGAGCAGGTCCCAGGGGTGCACGAGGAGGTAACGCGGGTCGAGAAGCGCTGGTTGAGCGAGGCGGAGGAAAGCGCGGGTACAATGACGGGTGTAGAGGTCGCGACCTGGGGTATGGGGCAGCCGGCGACCGCTGAGGTAGAAGAGGGTGTTTTAATAAAGCCAGCGGTCGTCGAGGTGAATAAAGAAAAAGTGCTGGGAATTAAAATTGAAGAGACGACGGAGGTAGCCCGGGAATTGCAGGGAGAAATGGATTATGCTCAAAGTCCCTGCTCACATCACGATGCTGTGCTCACTAACCAAATAAAGAGTTTGCAGGTGGCAGAGGAGGTGCGACGACGAGGTGCCAAGGTGAGTGGCGATATATTTGGAAATGCATATGATGTGAGGGGAGCTTCAGTCGGCTTGGGGGTTGATTTGGATCCGGGTGTTTGTGAGAGGCCGTTGGTGAAGTGTGCGACAGGTACGGTGTGCGAAGGAGGTGTGCGAGAATGTCCGACTCTGGGGTGTGTGAGGAAAAAGTGCGCGTCGAGGAGTGTGTGTGCTGTCGAGAGTGAGTCGGTCGTAGCGCGTGTGCGAGGGGGCACATGGAAGCGCGTAGTGAGGAGTGTTACAGAGGATGGAACAAGAAAGTGTACACCTGTGGTGAGTGTTACGGAGGAAGTAACGGGAGTGTGCGCAAGAGGATGCGCAAGAAAGGTGTGTAACGGACGGGTGCATGAGGGAAGAGTGCGCTGTCAAAAGAAAGGAAGAATGTACACCTGTGGTGAGTGTTACGGAGGAAGTAACGGGAGAGTGTGCGCAAGAGGATGCACGAGAAAGGTGTGTAACGGACGGGTGCATGAGGAAAGAGTGCGCTGTCGAGAGTAAGGGTGAGTGCGCTGTCGAGTGGTGGTGAAAGTGGTAAGAGTGACACGGAGCGTGAGTTGGTTGTGGCAGGTGAGAGAGGATGTACACCTGGAATGGAAGGATGCACACCTGGAATGGTAGAGCGTGTGTGGGAGTGCACACTGGAATTGGTCGTGAGGCATGTGGTTGGGTGTGCAAGTGAGAGCACACCTGTGATTGTCACAGAGGAGGTGACCGAGGAGGGGGCGCGAAGAGGTGTGTTGGTGAGGTGTGTGACCAAGTCTGTGAGCGAAAGAACGAGTGCAATGACGAAGTATGCGGGGTGTACGGGCGGCGTTGGAGCACCGAGCTCGGGGAGGGTGAAAGGGGTAGCGTATGCGTGTGAGCATGCAGGTGAAGCATCGACGGTAACCGGGTTAGCGGTTAGAGCGACTTATAGCCGAATCGGGCCCTGGGTGCGCGCCGGGCAGCTTCGCGTGCCGCGAGGACCAGCGGGGATCCGAACCACGGCGGTTTCGAAAGAATTGCCGTACGCGATTCACGCAGGGGCGCGCTATGAACGGTCGCGTCCGTGCTCCACTAGGCGGAGCGGGCAGCCCGATAGGAAGGGTCGTCATGGCGACCCCTTTTTGTTGAGGCTTTCCGGCAGGTCGAGATCGGGCCATTGGATGGCTCCGTGCCGAGGTGGTGCGTGGGATCTCGGCCCGGGTAAGCGTCCTTCCCTTCACCGAGTGTCGGACGCATCCAGCCGCCGGCACCAAACAACCCGCATTCATTGCTCGGCTTTACGAAGCCGTGCTTTTGAAGTGAATTGGCACACCGAGAGGCACTAGTGAGAAGACTGATGACGAGGATAGTGGTTTGGACCCGAAATTGCAAAGCAAAATTTGATGATTAGTAGAATGATTGGCAGAGTAATGATTGGCAAAGGATTGGCAGACTAAGGATTGGCAGATAATGGGTAGTGATTGGCAAATTTTTGATTTGTTGAATTTGGACGAGCAAAATTGGTAGTGGAAGATGCCCGATGTGGTGGAATGGCAACTCTGTCATCCCTCACAGCGGGGGCAAAGGAGCACTAGAGTTATGGGGATTGGCTGTGAAAACTAGCCCGGGAGGGTGAGGCTAAAATGATAGGGATCTAGAGATTGACAATAGGTAACGGTAAGGTTAGGTAGCTACATTGGACAGGTAGCTGGGGACATAGAGAGGGTAGTTTGGATGATAATGACGTGGTATGTGCTTAGTTTAAAGGGAAGACGGGGAGCACTAAGTTAGCAGGGCAACAGGTAGTTTAGATGATGCCGTGTGAGTGTTGGAGGTGTATTCAGAAGTGTATTGTGAAAAGTGTGTGAGGAACAGGTGTGATTGCACAGGTGTGCAACTGAACAGGTGTATGGAGCAGTGCTTGAGTGAGTGATGGTGATGTGTATTGTGTTGACCAAATGGTCCAGGAAAGAAGGAGGGTGCAGGTGGCACCAGGTGTGATTGCACAGGTGTGCAACAACAGGTGAATGGAGAATGGTTGTATGGAATAAATGGTATGGAATATATGGAGTATTGGAATGGATGGTCGTGGAGTGAGTATGGTGGAAATTGTGGAGGGGAGTGGATGGTGCGAAGGTGTGAATGGGGGAAGAGTGGACCCCCATCACGAATACCCGGGGCGGGTAGTGTAAGTGTTAAGTAGAGGGTATAGGTAAATTGTGGTTGGATATTGGCATCTGTGGTGCGGGTGAAAGAATGGTATTTGGATGGGTGCATTAGTGTTGTGGAAATGGCTGGGCGTGTAGCCTGTTAGTGTGTGTAGTTGGTTTAGCCACTCCACCACTGTGAGGATGTCGGCCAGGTGAGGCCGCAGGTGGGCTCTGGGAGCCGGTAGAGTTGTTGTGGATGGGGCCCCAGGATCCGGAGGACGGACCCGGGTAGCCCAGTGCCAGAGGGCACCGAGGGGTGACAGAGCCAGGAGGGGCCTTCCCCAGTTAGATAGGTTAGGTAAGGAGCAGGTAAGCTCGGAGGCAACTACAGTGGCGGAGGTGTGCAGGTGGGTAGACCTGCTGGGAGACCTGCACGACCCAGCCCAGAAATTGTGCAAGGGCACCGGGAGTTGCATCGGGGGAGTGAGACCCCAAATTGAGAAGCACCACAGTTTGGTCAATGGGAATTGGTTTTTAGAACCCATAGTGTAAGTTGGCCAATGGATTGGCAGGGAAAGACCCCGGGTAGTGTAAAATGTGTTAAAGTCATTTCGAGGATAGTTAGGATTGAAATCTCCTCGCACCATCTACATCCACTCACCTGAGATGACGTACCTCCACACCATGCCAGGTTGTTTTTATTATTTTTATGATGCAAATGTTTTGGATTGTGAGACGCATCATGACGTGGGTGTGACATTGTGCTTGTTGTTCCATCTCTCCCTCCTTATGAGGATTGATGATGAATTGGTGATGGCAAATTTTGAAGTAGAGGGAGTGAAGACGAATTTGGTATAAGGGGAAGATGTGACTGTAGCGACGGATTTGTAAATGTGTAGATTGTTGTACATATGGGGTAAGGGCAAGGGTAGTGTAGGTGACAGGGGGGGTGACGTACGGTAGGGACGAGCTTTCTCACTTCGCTCTCCGTACGCACTTCGCCTTGCATTGCCTTATTGATGTGTACCCTTGTGACCTTACCCCTCGCTCATCTGTCTTTCCCCCCCCTTTGTCTCCCACATGAGGACCTGTGCGCCACTGGGCGCCGAGGGGAGCGTGCGTGAGTCCGCCATTGTGCGCCCGGAACTCCCAGAACCAGCTGTCTGCATCGATGCACCACATTATGGACCACATGTCTGTGGCCGAGCACCACTTATGGACCCCATGGGTTGGGGCATGGCCCCTCTGCTGGGACCGGCCATGAAGGCCCGAAATCTTGCTGGCGGACCTTGGCCACAGGGCACCGATGCCCCACAGGTGAACCATACATAGTCGGCCCCTGTGGGCCATAAATAAATAAAAATGGACACGTTTGGGCAAGTTTTATTGCAAATAGGCCGCCAGCAAGGAAAATGACAACATCTGGAAGAGAGCAATAGCCAGCAGAGGGAGCCGAAGAGCAGGAGACCACCTGCAGGGTGAGGGGTTGTTGGTTTATTTTTATTGATGAACAGTGATGACTGTGCACCAATTGGTGCTTGAGGGTGTATTGGTGCGTTTATGGGTGCTTTCATGGTGCATTGATGCAGAGCAGACTGTCTCCCCCCCAGAAAGAACAATCACAGGTCCTGGGTTAGTTTTGTAAATAAAAGCAGAGCCATTGTAAATAATGCTCCCCACCGTCGGTGTATAGTTTGAAGACAATTCCGCAATTCGGTTAGCTGTGGGCGTGAGTCTGTTAGGTAGGGTGCAATGGAGCAGCGGGACATATTTATTTATGTTTTAAAACTGTCGCACTCAGGGTCAGGTTAAAAGTAGAGGGAACTACACCTACGTGTCACACTAAGTTAAAGTTATAGGCCCGGGACGTGCCTAAGAGGAGGAGGGTGCAGTGTTGCGGAAATGAGGATTGTGTTTTTTTATTGTGTTGTATTGTGTAGTAAATTGTTGTAAATATCACCCTCTGTAAAATGTAATGATTCCTTGTAAGTACCTCCGTAGTGTAAAGGTCAAAGGGCGTCCCATAATTAGTCCATAAAGCATACATGTCAGCCAATCATAGAATACCCCTGTTCGATAGTTATATCTTTATTATGTGTATTAGGGTAAGGCCTTGTCTCCCATTAAGATGACACTCCATTGCACCAAGTGAAATAGATAGATTCCCTTCATTCCCCATTCCCATTCCCAAAACCTCCATTTCCCATTTCGTCATTGCCAAGCCTCGATTGCCAATTACATCCCCTCCAAAACCACCATTGAACATGTGCTCGGGTCGGGGAAGACGGGCGTGCCCGCCCGTCGTCATCATCAAGGGCGGAGCCAGAGTGTCGCGCGACCAACCAGGGCCGAGGTGAGCACACCGATGGGCGTGTCCTGAAGGCCGGCGGCTTGATCGCCGGAGACATTATAAAGGCGCGCGCGCAAGAAGCAAAGGGGTTGCGTTGAGTGGTCGGTGGTGAGGAGTGAGTGGACCAAGAGAGAGAAAGAGTGGTCGGTGGTGAAGAGTGGTTGGACCAAGAA